>NW_008238644.1:5168090-5187563 GCF_000691975.1 Corvus brachyrhynchos
AAGAGTTTTGGACAGATTGAGAGAAAAATTTTAAGGTACTCTTGAGAGTTAAAGAGCTTTGTTCCGCTCTTTCAGACTTGCTCGAGTGATTGATGGTACATATGTAGTCTCAAAAGAAAAGTGCCCTTCACTCATGCAGAAAATCTTTTCATTGCAAAGTGCTATTTTGTTTTATTTTGAGTACCTCAGGAGATTTAAAGAAACTGCAGATGATTTTTTTTTTTAATGGATGGTTTACACTGTTTTATGTGGTAATTTTCACTGGTTGGAATAGTCACTGGCATTGATATGAGGATGCCCTTCCACTCACTGCTCAAGAGGGCACTCACCTTCACATCCTTCTGATAAAATGGGATTTTTTTTAGCCATAACAGTTAAATTGAAAGTCAGAAGTTAACAAATGGATGTGTTCAGAGAAATGGTAGAGATGGTAAAGGTGAGTGCTCTGGATGATTATTCAAAAATTCCTATGACCAATAAAACAGGCACAGAAAATGTAATTTCTTCTTGCTATTAGAAGTCTCTTTTGAAATTAATGGGAAAACAAAACAGTGGGAAGGGTGGAATCCTTGATCCTTCAGCTGGGCTCACTTCTGCTGGGGGTAGGGTAGGTCAGCAGTGGGAGAGTGTCTGGAGCAGCAGATAAGGCATGATGAGTCAGGACAGATCAGCTGGCAGATTCCAGAGGGGCTGATAGGAGGGGAGGGAGCAAACAGCTCAGCAGCAGCTTCTGAACAGGGGCTGAGCGCCCTTGGCCTCAGTCAGGGCAGCTGGAAAAACCTTGTCCTGGGAAATTGTAGGAGTTTTGGGAGAAATAAACCCTGTAAAATGCCAGGGGGTAACATGGAGGTTATGAAATGGAACAGCTTTTCAAGCAAAGCCTGGGATCAAGGTGTTGCTTTTTACTGTAATCAGTAAATGTGCACAAGACTGACAGTTCCTGGGGTCTAAAAGTGTACAGTGAAAGTTGCCAGGGGATTATTTTTTATGAGTTAATTATCAGTACTCATACAAAGGAATGACCTGGTCCTGCATGGCTGTTTCTTGATGAAATTAACACAACACAACATGTAGATGGTAGATTTAATAAAAGTTTGGCATCAGCAAACTTTCATATTCAGTGGACCTGTTTGTTTCTAAGTTTGCAGGTGAAACTCTCCTGTTAGTTCTCGTGGTTTATATCCCAAAGGTGACATTTTTGGTAGTAAAATAAAGACTTTATTATTCTTACCTGTCTGGCTTCTGACAAGTAGGATACTAATTTTTTGCTGTCTTCATGTCATAGCAGCGTTACCACTCAGACTTTCTTGAATTGTGTCAATAACTGTAAACAGTGAAAATTACTTAAAATAGTCTTTTTATTATGAACAAAATCCGTAGTGCTTTTTTGCCAGTAAAGCTGCACCTACTCTTTCACTCAGTATTTAGCAAAATTATATGTTTTTTATTTGCTCTGATATACTTGTGCAGAAACAGATGTTTAAATCTCTTGTAGATGCATTAATTGAGATTAAACATAATTTCTTTCAAGCTTGATAAATTGGAGTGAGATCTGTAAGTAACTCTAAATATTATTTGTATTTTAACAGTGAAAGCAAGTTGAATACTTTGGTACAGAAACTCCATGACTTCTTGGCTCACTCATCAGAAGAATCTGAGGACGCAAACTCTCCTCCAGCATTATCTAAAAACAAAAGTATAGGTAAAGGGATGTTTTATGTTTATTTTCAATGTATATGTGATTCTAAAGTCAAATAACTTGATGCTGTTGTTTCACTCTATCACAATTCACTGGGGTACTTACACGAAGCCTTAATGTGATTTAAGTGGTGATATCTGGATAAATACACAGTAGGCCTTTGATACAATATTTATTTCAATTTGAATCTTTCTAAAGATGAAAAAAATCTGATCTTCTGGTAATTTCCCTCCTATGAAACATGAGATAGCAAACACACACGTATTTGCTGTGCTAGGAGTTCCTTGTTCAGCGTTCCTGAATTTATAAATGCAGTGTCTCGGTTTTTCTGCTGTAGTAAAGCTTTTGCAGTCCTTGTAGGTGTGGAAGAAGCTCTGGAGATTATGCTTTCATAGTAATTTGAAAAAGATTTCTACATATATGCTGGAAACATTTGGAAAGAAAATAATACTTTTAAAAAACCTAGAGTCCTCTTCTAGGTCAGAATTGGTATTGGAAATTTTTACTTCTAAGTTACACATAGGTAACGAAGTTTAAACACTTTGACAGTGATTAAAAGTGAAATTATTTCATGTCAGTACTGAATAAAATCTGTTTCCAAATTTAACTGGTTAAATTTGTTTCTTACTTTAAATTGGACTGGATACAGGTGCAAAACCTTTCAATCTCTACTGTTCAATGAGCTAAAAGTTGTGTTGATGTGGTGGAGTGCAGGAGAGTGAGAGTGTACTGGCTGTATTACAGAATTTTATTTTCGATCTCCTGTTATCTTAAGTAATATCTTCCATGGGTTTTGTGGCATGTAGTTTTTATCTTTTAATGTTTTGTTTAGAGAGAGAGTCTGTTGCCTGTGGCACTCACTTCCTCAACACCAGCATCAAACGGAACTGTTAGCATAGGAAAAAGAAACTACTCATGATGCTTCAGCTGAATAGTAAAATAAACTGTGCTGTAGATGCATCTCAAAGTGAAATTTTGCTGAGGAGCACACTGGGAAAAAGAAATCTTCTCCCTTTATCCTCTGTAGTTAAAAATTAGCATTTGGTTCCTTGCTGTAAAACACAGATTGTCTGTGAAATGGATACATTTGCAAATTCATAGCAGACATATTTTAATGTTGGGTTTGAGATCTAAAAGAACATATTAAAGTTGAAGAGTCAGAATTAAACACTTAAATACTAGGAAATGCCAGAATTGATTGTGCAAATTTCCTTCCCCTCCTAATGTTCTGTGCATAATGAAAGTGTCTTTAGCAACTGTACTTACTTTTTTTTTAATCCACGGGATGCTCATTACAAGCAGAAGTTATGGGTGTGACTGGGGCCAAATCAGATTTATTTAGTAATGGATCTTGTTTTGTTGCAGCATTTGGAGGATATGTGAACTATTGGGTAGAGTGTTGTGAGGAGGGAGATGATGATGAAGGTGGTTAAGTGTGGCCCGGGAGGGTTGGGTGGGTGTTAGAAATCAGTAGAGTATTAGCTGAAACTACTTCATACCCTAAACTTAGGTCCCTGCCACACACAGAGGTCAGTTAAAATAGGAAGCAGTACTTGCTTTCTAGCCTTAATAATGTTCCTTTATCCCCTCTGCACTGGAACTGGATATCTCCCTCCTCTCCACTGCATGGGTGCCAGCAGAAGAGTCATGGAGAGCTCAGGAGAGCCAGACTGCCTGCTCTTGCTCCAAGAGTGCAGCTCGTTCCCTGGAGCAGCAATCCCAGGGGAAGTCCTGCTCTCTGGGAGCCCTGGAGTGGCTGGGGCAGGAGCAGCCGGGTCAGCACTGAGTCGGGAGGGGATGGTTGCAGTACGTGGGGTCATTTGGTGGGTATGACGTGCACACAGCCCGGGCACACGGAGAAACTGGCACTGGAGCACGTTCAGCTGCTTTGGGAATAGCACATGTGCATCAGGCTGCCAGTCTGAGTGCAGAGTATGCACACACTGGGGCTGCCAGAGTAGGGGAAGCTCTGCCAAGCTCTCCAAGATGGTATTTTCCATGGGTTTATCACTTGGGCAAAATTGGTCAAGAACAGAAGGTGGGCACTATCCAAGCTCCAGAAGAAATGTCACTCTCCTTCCAAATCTCAGGTTCCTCCCTCACAATAGGGGAATGCCTGTAATATTCTAGAGAAGAAATTTCAGGTATTTGAAAAGGCCAAAAGCATTGTTTGCTTCCATTTTTTATTTCCCCCTTCACACGTGGAAATGGCTGGATGATTTTCCCTGAAATTTACTCAAACAATTCAGCAGAGGTCAAATATCCAGCATTGAATTCTCTGAGTGATTCAGTTTTTTCAAAGTATAGAAGAAAATGGTTTGGCTTTCCCCAAAACTGAAGTTTAAGGATAAAGAAGTTGCAGTCCTAGTAGTTTTCTGTTAAAATCACAAATAATCCTGACAAGTATCCAATAATTATACTGCCTACTCAGTAGCATCTGTAAAATCCCTGTTCCTAAGCTTTTGGAGCAACTTCATACAAGAATCATTCAATTACTGAACTCCAAACTTTCCATTTCCAGGACTGGTGGATTGGAGCAGGTGCCAATAGGTTGCAGGTCTTTAGGCTTTGTTTTCCATGGTTCCCAAGACTGAGAAAGAGGAATTCTCAGTCAGATCTTGGATCAAATGAGATTTTCGTCTGTGGTTCCATGATCCCAGATTTAATACTTTGTTTCTTATGTCAAGATGTGCAAGAGAAAATACTTGTAGTAACTTAGATATCAGCAAAAATGCACTAATGATATTATTTCTGCATGCAGTTGCACTGCCAGTGCTTCAGTATTTCTTCACCAACAGAGGAAGGCTCCCAGGGACTGAACTGAAAGGGATTTCTGAATTATTTCTGTAACATTTATGCCATACAATGGAATGTCTTTTTTGTTGTGCAGCAGTTTGTCTCTGAAAGTCACAGTTATCTCTAGCCAGGCTGGTGAAACACAAACAATACTGTGATGTGCAGTGTGAAGAACTTTTGATGTTCCTTGCATTTCAGTGGACTCCTTTAATTTCTCTCCATAGGTAAAAGTAGAGAACCTAAAGGAAGTCCAGCTTCAATGGAGAACAGTAGGGATGAGGTAGGAATAAAAATGCTTTTGAATTCTGTTTGCATGTCTAGTGCACGGCAGCTGAGTTCAGTCTGTTGCTTTTACAATAAATAATACTGTGAGAAGCACCCGTTAATGTCATCACCCTTCACCCTGTTACTCAGATAACAGCAGGTACTTAGCTGTTCTTTTAGGCAAATATGCTCCCTTTTTAAAAAAAGTAAAAATGGACATACTGGATCTGTGTTAAACAAGAGCAGAAATTTTTCATGTGGTATTTCTTACTTCTGTCTGTTCTCCTGTTGGAAACATTCTGGTGGACAGTATCTTAACATTGTAGAGAAAACACAAGTGCCAGTGTCCTGCCTTAGTTTGCCTTTAGTGCTGTAAATTCAGGTATTTTAAACTGCCCAGGCCTAGTTGTGATCTGAGTGCAAAAACGGCTGAAAAAATCAGTTTTGCTCTGAAGGCAGCCAGTGCTTTCTGGCACATGAGCCACATAACAAGAGTCTGTTCTGCTGGCAATTCCTGGGTGCAGGCTGCTGCTGCTCCTGAGTGCCAGAACCCTCTGGAATGGTGTGTTGGAAAAGGGGATGGTTTCCTCACATAGCATGAAGAGCATTCACAGGCCTGTGTAAGCTGCTGACTTCTGATCTGAAACTCCACAGATCCAGTTTAACTGTACTGGTGTCACTGTTGAAATTGCCACTTGTAGTTACTGCTTTTCCTGCTGCACTTCTTAAAGTATTTTTTTAGAAGCGCCCTGGTGGCTTCTGAGTTGTGTTCTAATTAATGCAAGAAACTGTTTTTTGACAGGTCCCTTGGATATAAATGTGTTGACTTTTACTTTTTTTTTTTTCTTGTTTTTAGGGAAGTAGTTCTTCAGAAAGAACCAAATCCTTAGGATTATCCCGTTCCAAAAGGTTGGTTTGGAAAATAAAACAATAAATTACTTTTTGGGTATGGGAAGCTGTAGAAAAGTGCGTGCACTGTGTCAAATATTTTTGGTCCATACCAGTATAAATCCATGAAATCAGCAGAGTGCTGGTAAAGCAAATGCCTCATAGTACACTTAAAATTCAAATGATTTCTCAGGGTGAAAGGATAAGATGCTAAAGCTTCATTATTATTAACAAAGACAAAATTATCCCATATCTTCAGGACAAAGGAGTTTATACAAGAGTTCCTTCAGTCTTGCTATTTATGCGTGTAGGATTCTTCCAAACCTGTATCTTGGGTCATGCACAGAAAAAGAGGCTTTATTTGCTTTATTATTGGGAGAGTGCAGCATCGGACTGTGCTGTTGAGTTGTCCTGTGTAGAAACTGCCATTTGCTGTATGCCTGCTTAATCCTTTTCCCCCTCTTTGATCTAAAAAGTATGGAGTGAATTGTTTACCAGCTGCTTGAACATACAGAAGACAAATCATTTGTGTCCCAAGTAAGAGCAGACTTGCTCCAGTCAAAGTCCTCCTCATCTGCTCTCAGCTGATGGTCACTAAAATTCTGTCCTCTGTGATTTTTGTTAAATCCCAGTGAACTGTGCAGGGAGTTGAGCTTTCCACAGCTGCCTTAGTACTGCTCTTTAAAAGTCTGTATCTCTTTTCACTCTCCTTTTAATCCAAGTTGCTTTATTTTATCATGTCTGCTGGAATTAATATTCTTCAGTCTTCCTTTTATGTTTGTCTTGATGCCATATTTGAGAGTGTGGTTTTAAATTTGGCTTTAGTTTCTCCCTCATCTTTTGAATCCGGTGATGCTGAACTCTTTTCATTCATATACTTTTTTAGTCCCGTTTTTTGCTTCCTGTCTTATCACTAAAGGGATTTTCACTCATCCATTTATCATATTGTGCCTTGTACTGACAAAACCAGTATCCTGCAGTAGTTCATGCATTGCCTTCAGACTACTGAAAAATGTGCTCCATATTCTGTATTACTTTCTCCCCATTCTCACATAGTAAATTGGTTCATTTTCATGGATTCAGTTCTGAATTATGTTTGTGTGGAATTCTGTCAGCTGATCCTTTTGTTCAACAGCTTTTTCATTTCTTTCTGCATTTCCTTCGTTTCCTTGCAAGCATCTCTTCTGCCAAGATGCTTTTTGTAATTTGCTAATATCTGTGTTCTCTTTGTGCTGCCTGTTAAACCTGGAAGGATGTATAAAATTCATGAGCAGACATTCACTTGTGTTTCTTTTAGCCTTCTTTCCTGGAACTGTAACTTTCTTAAAAACACATCAAACCTTGGTTTTGCAACAAAAATATTTTATTGGTATATATTTTTATTTCACGTGGGAGGGGAGAATTCCTATTCCAAACCAGAAAATGAACCTACAATTTATGTATTGTAGTAACTTGGAGCATCCCGCTTCATAATGTCTTCAATTAATTTAAAAAGAACTTAGTTTTTCACAGTTAATATGGTGCTTTGCAGGCAAAGCTTGCCTGAATTGCTGTATGTACTATTTGTCAGACCATGGGGTATTTTTTCTGTCTATGCAGGAAACCTACAGTTGTAACAAAATATGTTGGGTCAGATGATGAGCAAATCGTAGATGAAACTGTAAATGAAGATATTTCAAATGAGAACTCAGAAAATGATGTAGATATGCAAAGCTTGCCTAAAGGTAGGTCATGTCTTTTTTTCTTTTGTTTCTGAATTCAGCAAATTAGCCAAGATTATGATGCAGCATAAATAATTCACTAGAATGCACATGTATTAGTAAAATGCCTCTTGAAGGTCCTGTTGGTTTTCTGTCCACACAAAAAGAGGAACCTGAGCACCTTCAGTTTGGAACCCAGCATATTTTAATCCATGGGTGCCCAAGGATGTGCTGGTGGCTTAATTTCCAATGCCTGCTGACATCTGTATAAAACCATCACAAAAGAGGGGAAATGATTTATTCTGTTGTTTTGCAGGAGTCTCAAGCTCTGACACCTGGAGGTCTTATTTTACTGTTCTGTCTTTGAGGTTATTAGCAATTAGATCAACAAAGGCAAAACTAACTCTGGGAGGAGAATGCCATTATTGGATGTATTTTTAAGCACCTTTTAGAAACAGTTAACACTGTAGGCCTACATCCCTCTGCTCTTAGCTGCAGTGTGAGTTGGATTAATCTCCATTTCTTACCTATGAAAGTTACAGGAAAAATTGCTGCTGTTTACTGCATGAGTAGCAGTATTTAGAGCAGTCACTCTAAAATAATTTTTTCAGAACATTAGATTATTTTCAGTGTCCTCACAACAAAACTGGGCTCTTAAATAGGAAAGATACGCTTTTTCCTTCACATAATTTTGATAAGTACTTTGTTTAAATGAAAATGTCAGTTTTGAATGTTGTTAAAGACAAAACAGGTTTTATTCCATTGCTTTTTTGTTTATTTCACGCTGAAATAAATCAAGTTATTTCAGTTTCAGGGAAACTGAATAGAAGGGGGCAAAGAGAGAAAAGCATAGCTACTCTAAGGGTTTTGAGGGATTTAAGTGATGTCCTTTATTGGTAGCAAGTTCCTGTCCTACACCCCCCCAGCAGTGTGACAGTCCTGTCCTGCACGTGCCACAGCAGGGCAGAGAGAGCAGGATTTGCTCCTCAGCCCATTCAGTCCTTGGCTTCTGTCCTACAGCTGCAACACAGGTGTAGTTTGAAATGTGTGGTGTTGTTTTTGGTTTTTTTGGTTTTTTTTCTGTGAACATCTGTGCTTTCAAAACTTTGTTGAGTTTTAGTCAACAGATTGCACTTTTTTTTTTTTTGGTGTTGGCTTTATTAATCAGAACTTTTGCACTTCACTTGGATGTGTAATGGTTTCCAATTTCTAAATAAAATTATTCTAGGTACAGTGGTTGTACAGCCTGAGCCAGTGCTGAATGAAGACAAAGATGATTTTAAAGGGCCTGAATTTAGAAGCAGAAATACCGTTAAAATGAAACCTGAAGCTCCCAAAAAGCGTGGAGGTAAATACAATTTAAAACATCTATTGAAACGGGTTTAAATTGTTGCTTACGACCACATTTGGTACATCTAAAAATTGTCCATATTTCTGATAAATTATCCTAAAAATACCTCCACTCTTCTGGCTTTTTGTTCATTGAGGATTTTAGCTGATAGAAATTAGCCTCCATTGCTGCCCCTGCAATGCAGCAGTGAAAGCTAAGATTAGTTCCCATTAAACTCCTTATTTTCAGTAGGTATAGGATGCTTCATTAGGTGCAGTTGCTTGGTTGCAATCAGGTGTCACAGGTATTCCTTTATTAAGGAATTATATTGGAGCACCATTGATACAGGAACATTCACTGACTCACCAGGAAAGCAACCATGTTTGAACAGGGACGTGTATAGGCAGATTATCCATCAGTGAGCTAAGAAAAAATCCTAAACCCTCAAACATTATAAAGACTTTTTTGTTTTGCTTTTAAATTGTGGGAAATTCCCAACCAGTGGGCCCTTCTAAGGATTACCTTTGAAAAGATGCTGTGCCAGCTGGTTTGCCATAGCTGCTGCTAAAACTTAGAAGTTAGGTAGATTATAATACTAACAGAAATTAATTTCTCTTCTCTTTTTTTTCCCTCAAAAGTAAAGGAGAGGAGGGAGGATTATGTATAATGTAGCCAATAAGAAGGCAGATATTTTTGTTAACTCTACTGGCAATATCTTAGCTCACACATGTCCAGCAGTACCCAGGGTATTCATACAAACAGCTCTTGCACACGCTGTTCATGCTTCCCATTGTATCATTTGAGGTCCTTGCTCTCTTCTAAAGCAATTAGATATTTCTCCATCTGTTGAAGGGGAGTGAAATGTGACTGTGTGGAAATGTGCTTGTGCATACACCTGGGCTCGTGTGGTGTCAGTGACATTTTGAGCATTGATGTTTCCTCCAAATTATGAACTTTGGAAGTGGGTTCTGTTTTATCCACGCAAGATGTCCTGTTCATATAAAAATGCTCTTTCCATTTGTGCTTATAACAATTTTACACATATGGTCCAACAGGACTCTTCAGGGGTACAGTGTTAAAAAGATAAGACACTTGTGCTTGAGCTTTGTGGCCTGTGTCTGCACCCCCAGGACAGTTTGTATGACCTGCCCTTCCAGCTTTTTTAATCTCCATCCCTAGGGAATTTGCAGGCTTTCCTTTGTGTATCTGGACTGGTTACTCATGTACTGTGCCTGACATATACATATATTTAAAACATTTGCATTTCTAGTAGGAATTACATGTCCTGTGAGTATTAGAAATAGTGATAGAAGCAGAACTCTTGCCTTTCTAGCAACCAAATGCTCTTATCTAAGACTGTAAGAGGCACTGTGTCATTATTTTCAAGTTTTGTGTCTGCAGCATGGTTATGGTTGTATTTTTGCTGATAAATTCAGTTAATGTTTTTGACTAAGTAGTTTCTCAGTATTAATGAATTAGTAGTAGTTTATTTCTTTGAATCATCATCATTTGTAGTAGTAACATGGTTTACAAAGGTTTGCCTCATAAATTCTCTCTTTTCCTGGTGCCAGCTTGGAGGTTGGAGGAAGGAGGCCGTAGTGCTTCCCCTTGGTTATGGAAAAGAGGGAAGTGGCTCAGGACTTGGCAGGGAATATCATGTTCTCCCTGGGTTGGCTGGGACCCTCAGTGATTCCTGCAGGAGTTTAAGGACTGTGATGTGTGCCAGGGTTGGATTCTGTGCTGCAGAATGAGGGATTCTTTCCCGAGGAGTGTGATGTGATGGGTGTGTTCATCCACGGTCACAGCAGCATTTGAAACTGGTGTTTGAGCTGGTTTGGAGCTCGTGAGAGGGACTTGCAGGTCCACAGACCCTGCAGGATGTGCAGTCAGGAATGGCTAGAGGGTGCAAACATATCCTGTATTCCGAATTTCACTGAATTAGGAGGGTGGATCAGCTGTTTCACTGCCCCCTGAGCCATCTGAGGCTGTGCTTCAGCAGCAGATTGCTGGGAGCCTGAACTGTGTCCTTCAGTTCCTTAACATGGTGGTGTTGGTGCTTGGTTCTAATTCTAGGGTAGTGATTAGTTAATTAAAAATAGAAAAAATACAGAGTCTGTACTCAGATTGTAATCATTAAATTAAACTGTATTGACTTAATCACTGAACATGACAGCAAAGGACAAGTTGCAGTTAAGTGATCTCTTACCAAACCTGTATCTGCTTGATCACAAATTGGGTTTTTGGAAGTATAGAGGTTTCACAAATGATTTTCCTTTTTCTGCTGTTGAAAACAAAAATATTTCAGAGTATTAATTAGTCAGTTTAAGAGCCTGGCATGGAATGAGCCTGCCAGGCCCAAGTTCGCCCCTTCTGAGCTGAACTGGGGGGTTGGCATTAAAAAAAAAAAGCTTTCTTGACCAAATGTAGCAGAGTGGTGCACACACCATGGGAGCAGTCAGCAACATGGGGAGAACATGTGGATCATAGCAAAATTGTAGTTTCAGAAAAACCCAAAAACTGCTATCCTGAAGAGAACAAAATGTGAGGAAAGATTTTTCAGGCACTGTTACAAGGATTGCTTGCATTTTCTGTAAGAGTTTTTCATGCTTTTCTTTGAGAAACTAAAATTGTGTGTGAAAGAAATGTCATAATACAAACATGAACTGCAATGATATTTGTTGAAAAGAGATTAAATGGGGAATGTCATCCAGAATATCAGAGCTGCTCTGAAAGAATTTTAGTGATGATTCTTACTTAAGTGTGTTTCCAGGAGGTGACCAGTTAACTCAAATTAAACCTCTCAAAGGGAAAGAATTGTATCTTCACCCTGAGTGAAGCATAGAAATCAGGGGTAAAAACAGTCCTAAAATAGCAAATGGTTACAGAAAGATTTCTCTGGTGCTGGGTGCAGAAATAAAGGCATGTGAGAAACCTGACAGTCCAGAGTATTGTAAGAAAATGCAATAGGTACATACAGATTTCTTAAATAAGAATGAAAACAATTGATGTGTGGTTTGTAATCCTTTCCATAGAAGAAGGACTCCATGGAATTGTAAGTTGTACAGCTTGCGGGCAGCAGGTGAACCATTTTCAAAAGGATTCAATCTATAGACACCCTACACTGAAAGTGCTTATATGTAAGGTATGTGGCAAACAGTTCTGTTTGTTTTTGTTTCAGAATGTCATATTAGTTGATTTGGGTGGGATTTTGTGGGAGTAATTCTTGTTCATTAGTCAATAAAGTTTTCAGTCATTAGCTGTTACAATTAAGGAAACTATAATGAGGAAAAAAAAGGCAAATATACTTACAAATTTATATTCCTTTTTTCTTATATCCCGTGTTTCTTTGTTATTTATTTCTACAGCTTTATGGGTATAATCTTAGTGAATTTTTAATGTTAAATGATCTGTCTGAAATTTCTGCCTACTCATAATGTATTTTAAGAACAGATTCAAGTCTGCATCTCCTGCTAAAGCATTCCATGTAAAACAGCATTGAAATAAGGAGCAGAAAAGCAGCTTCAAAGCCATCTCTGTTTCTGCCAGCTCCTAGACTGTTCTAATTTATGGCAGCTTTGCAGTGCTGGTCTAATCCATAACCTTAAGCCCAGTATCTGAGTTTTCAGCTGTGGCTTCCTGCTGGCTCCACAGAGGCCCTGAGTTGGCTGCAGTGGGAAGAGGTGGGACAGGGCAGGAAGGAAATGTCCCTGCCTCCTGCTGTGGAGACCTCTGGTAATTTTTGGAGAGCTGCAGAGATCTCTCTTGCATATTCCTATGGTTGTGGAGATTTCTGTATTTATAAAGATATTGCTAAAGATAGAGATACAGTTCTGTGTTATAAAGTAGATGTAGCATTTCCCTGCTCTTCTCTCCTTCTCCCTCTTCCTAGCTCCTCTTTAGTGTTCCATACTCAGCTAACAAACTGTCTCAGCCATGCCCATCTAGTCTGGTGTGCTGGCTCTTCTCTTGTTTCTTTTCGGGCTTGTTTCTTTTACAAAAATCAGCTCACACGGTGACCCTTTCCCCATCTCCATTGGAGTCCCAGCTCCTGTTCCTGGCTTTGCACAGCCTCAGCACGTGGCTGTAGCTGCCCTGGTTCCTGCAGTGCACATCAGTGACCTGGGTCATTTTTGTAACCTGGTCAGGGTGTTGGGTTCAGTAGCAGCTCTTGACTGGGAGCTCTGCTACATGAATTATATCAAGGGTTGTTTCCCTTGATTTTCTTTGTTTTTACTGAATTGAACATGGCCTTATGTTAATGTGAGAGGAAGGAATGGAAGCCCTGGTCTCCATACTCCAGCTCTTTCATTATTTCTGTGCCTAGTTCTGCCCTTATTTTTCTCCTGCTTAGGTAAAACAGTCCCAGACCTGAGAAGCTGTTTTCCTTTGACTCTGAATATTCCATCAAGTGTCTAAACATCAGATTTTACTGGGGTTTTATGTTGATTTTGGTTGTTTGGATAGTTCAGTTGAACAGATGTGCAAGTCTGCTCCAGATAATGGGGCATCATCATTTTAAATTCAGGTGATGAAGCCTCTTCTGGATTCTGAATTGTATTAATGCCTGTTCAAAGTAGAGCTACAAGCCTGGGAGAACCTTCTTCACTAACAGCTGGGAAAAAAATAACACCAAACCTACAGAATTTGGTGTAAACAATTCAGCGACTGAAGCTATCAATAATTCTGGTTGAATAATTTGTATTTTTTTTTCTTAGCATTACCACGTTTTCAATGAAAATGTTTATTTTGCACCTGGAAATGGAATTCTTGGATGTTAACGTCATGATTAATGCTGAAGACATTTTTGTCTATAGCCTTATGGCATCACATGCTAACATAAGGAGCATCCAGCTGAAAATTGTAATTTTTGTAGGATTAACGTGTCAGGGAGGATGTGGTGTTGATTTACCTAGGAAATGGATGGAAAAAAATGTTCAGACTGGAAAGAAGTATTCAGCTGATGTTCTAAGATCCACAGATATGCAGCCATCAAACAAAAGCCTGTTTAATTTTCAAACAGACCTTGAGCCATCTAAATAAGTCATGGTTTGGGACGTGTTCTATCCATGGAAGATGTTTTTTAGGTTAAAACAAATGTAAAAGGCTTAGAATGCTGAGGGCCTTGCCTTGCAACTGCTGCTTGTAATGCATGCTGAAATCTAATGAATTGCTGAAGCCCAATTGAGATTTAATAAAGAATTTCTTGTTCTCTCTCTTTCTTTCCAGACTTGCTACAAGTATTACATGAGTGATGACATTAGTCGTGACTCGGATGGGATGGATGAACAGTGTAGGTAAGTGTACAAAAACTGCAGAGTGTACAAAAACTGAAGTAACACCCACAGCTCTGCTGGTGTCTGGATCCTTTTTCTTGCAATCGTGATGTTATTGACAAAGACAAGTACATAAGAGCTGAATGAACAATTATTTGTCACCAAGAAATACTCAGCCCCAGGGTATTTCTGACTGTTTGATTGTTGTTTTAGTAATGAACAGGCAGACATGTTATAAAGAAATCTAATAGCAAACACTTGTAAGATACCACATTTTTAATTAAATAGCATGCCACCTTCTGAACACCTTAAAGGTGGGGATAGAATCTGGCATTCTAAACCTTGTGAGCCTCAGAAACTCAGTTCTCCAGATACATCTCCCACTTTTGAAATGCTAAAGCACTTCCTTGTCCTTATGTCAAATACCTAAATGTGTAATTCAGTCAAAATTGTGCAGTCTCTGGTTTGTGTGAGCTTATTGTCCACCACTTTCCAGTCTTCGTGTGCTCCTGCAGTAGTAATGTATGAGTTAAGGCTAGAAAGGCTTAAGCTTATTAATTTTGCTGTAAAAGAAATCACAAATTTTCATAAGAAACAGGGAAAATAAGATTTAATTAATTTTTTCTCTTCTTTAAAGAATTAAATCAGTGCTGAAATTGTGTTTGAAAATTACTGACCATTTCAGCTTTGTGAAGTGTTAATGTAATACGTGAATTTTCTGACTTGGCAATTCTCAATTGAGCTTTTCAGGCGCGCTTTCAATAACGGTTCCAAGTAATGGATATCTGTTCATCACTTGAACTTTTAAATATGTGAACTTAGGAATGTATCATCTTGTTGATGTGGAGACAAGACTCTTACCATTCTCAATGTCGTTGCAGGTGGTGTGCTGAAGGTGGAAATTTGATTTGCTGTGACTTTTGCCATAACGCCTTCTGTAAAAAGTGCATTTTGCGCAACCTGGGCCGAAAGGAGCTCTCGACTATCCTGGATGAAAATAACCAGTGGCACTGCTATATTTGCCATCCAGAGCCTTTGTTGGACTTGGTCACTGCGTGTGACAGTGTCTTTGAAAATTTAGAACAGTTACTTCAACAAAACAAAAAAAAGATGAAAGTTGAAAATGAAAAAAGTAAAATATATGACCACACGGTCAAGTTTTCTCCAAAGAGAAATAATGCAAATTGTAATGGGGAAGAAAAAAAATTAGATAATTCATATTCAGGTTCGCTAACATATTCGTATAAAGCACTAATGGTGCCAAAAGACTTGCTTAAGAAAACAAAAAAACTGGTTGAAACTACAACAAATCTGAATTCTAGCTTTGTAAGCTTTTTGAAAAACGCTGCAGAAAATGTAGAAATAAGCCCAACTGTGCAACTGTGCCAGCTGAAAGCTTTTAAATCTGTGCTGAGTGACATGAAAAAAGCTCATCTGTCACTAGAAGAAGGCCTGAACCTGGAGATTCAAGCATTGAATGTTAAAATCAAAGATAAAAATACCAAAGAGAAAAAAACTGAGGTTAGATCAGAAAAAAATGAGGTGAAAAAAGATGAAGGAAAGGAACATGTGGCATTAAAAGAGGATGACGCTGTACAGACACAGAAAAAAGTTGTGTCGGAGCGGCCTGACAGTGAGCCCATGGATCAAAGTGTTCCCTCAGTGGAACAGACAGATAACAAGGCAGCTCCTGGGGAAGAGAAAAAATCTGGCAGAAATGAAGAACCACAGTATGAGCCCAACAGTACAGAGGCTTTAGACATGGATATTGTGTCCATCCCCTCGTCTGTTCCTGAAGATATTTTTGAGACTCTGGAATCTGCTATGGAGATTCAGATGCCATCAGATGAGCAGGACAGTGGAAACACAGCAGCAGATCATGAGACTCTAAATCCAAATACAAAATTGACCACTCCTGTGAAAGATACCAAAGGTGGTACCAAGTTAAAATCGTCAGCGAAAGGAACAAAAGAATTGATTGTCAAATTGACTCCTGTTTCCCTTTCAGAGTCTACACTTAAAGCTGAAGATCAAGACAACAGTGTAGAAAAGGACAGTAAAGATGTTGATGCATCTAAAGACGTTGATGCATCTCAACCTAAAGCAGCAAACTGTGATTCTGTAAAACAAAACCATAATGTTGGCAGCGAGCCCTCCACGGAGAACGAGGCTGTGCCCGTGGAGGACGCGGATCTCCGGAGGTCGCCGCGCGTCAAGACCACCCCGCTGAGGCGCCCCACGGACATCAGCCCCCTGACATCCAACTCAGAGGAGGACAGCAATGACACGAGCAATGAAAAACGGAAGAGAAAATCATCCAAGCAGCCAAGGAGGAAAAACGATAAAAGAAATTCTTCTGACAGCACTGCTGATGGTCCTAGTCCTAACAAACTTTCCAAATCCAAAAAGCCATATGACTTAGATCACAGCTCAGACTCTGATGAGATGCCAGCTGTCCTTAAAGAGGCAGGGATGATGAGTCGCAGCTCCTCAGACAGTGAAAGCAACAGCGAAGTGCCAGCAAATAATCAGAAGACTTCAGATTTTCAAAAGAGTCAACCAGTAAAGGATGAAAACGGGAAACGAAAAAGGAAAAGTTCCAGTTCCGGTTCAGATTTAGATGCTAAAAGAGGCAAATCAGCTAAAAACGCTGCTGCTGCTAAAAAGAAACGACAAAACTACTCAGATTCTTCAAACTATGATTCTGAGTTGGAAAAAGAGATAAAAATGTTGAGTAAAATTGAGGCTGCAAAAAAATCGAAGAAAACATACTCCCAAAAAGATGATAGTTATGATTCATCTGAAGAAGAGCAGAGGAAAAAAGTAAGCAGTAAGAGAAAGGTAAATCTGAAGAAGAAGAGAGGTAAATCTTCTGAAGATGATGATGCTGAGAAGTCTTCCCCAGAGAAGGAAATTAATCACTCTTCTAAAGATAAAAAAACGGGTAAGAGGTCAGCTGCTAAGGAGAAGATAAACAGAGACTCAAAAGAAAAATCTGCAAAGGGAAAACACGATGAGTCTTCTGATGTTGAGAAGTCTTCGCTGGAGAAAGAGGAGAGTCCTGAAGTTAAGAAAAAGAAGGATTTGAAAAAGAAAAAGGCACAGGATGATTCTTCTTCTGAGAGTACTGAGAAATCTGCAAAGAAAGAGCACAAGTTGGAGTCTTCCAAAGACAGACTCAAGAACAAAAAAGGATCGGAAAGCAAAGCAAAGCAATCTGAAAAACTGAAAAAGAAAGGTTTGAAGAAAGAACAAGGTGATTCCTCTTCTGATCTTGATAAGTCATCTCCAGAGAAAGGAAGTAGCAATTCTTCTGAAAACGACAAAATTAAAAAGGAACCCGTGTTTACAGAAAAGAGGAATTTGAGAGAGAGAGTAGCTAAAAGAGTGCACATTGATTTATCCTCTGATACTGAGAAATCTCCCCAAAAAGAGGAGAGTTCTTCTGATGATGCCGTGCGGTGTAAAAAACGAACTGAAACGAAAGAAAAGAAAAAAATAAGCCACAAAAAGAAAATTTCCAAGAAAGAACAGAACGACTCATCCTCTTCTGATGAGGAGTCCTATGAAGACACTAAGAAAAAGATTAAAAGAGGATCAGTAAAAGAAAGTAAAAAGAGCAACTTAAAAAAGAAGGTGGCAAAAAAGAAGGTGGTTGTCACTTCCTCTTCCTCGTCTGATAAGGAAGAAAATGATGATCAGAATTCCACAGGCGATGGAAGCAGCGACGAGCAGAAGATCAGGCCGGTGACCGAAAGCTTGATGCTGTCTGCTGATGCAGGATTTTGTCAGTCATCAGGTGTGCAAAAGATGTTCATGTACACATATTAAAATATAAACAGGAATTTTGTAAGGTTTGGGTGACATTTAATAATGTAGAAGCAAAAAACGCTCACCAGTAGGGAATCGTGCATTTAAATGTTTGCAGCCTGTCGGGTTTTCTGATAAAGATTTGGAAGCACATGTTGTAAAGTTCCCTTCCAGCCAAACTATCCTGTGGCTGTAAGATTCCATGATTTCAGTTTGTGCAGCTTGTACCTTGAGGAAAAAAAAGATATCACTGTAAATGGAGGTGCTTTGGGAACCCCAGGCAGTATTTGCAGCAGGTACTGCCTTGAAGTCCAGCTTTCCAAAGCCTGGCCCTTACCTCACCTGCCCTGGGACTGTTCAGCAGAAGCTGATTTGAAGGAGTAGATGTGGTGAACTCAAATTTATCACCTCCTGTTCTGTGCACTGGAGGTGACTCTGGAGACGTGTGGCAGTGTAATATACATTTCAAAATCAAGCAGATGATTTTTGTGCCTCACAAGAGCCATGTAGGCTTAGAACAGCTACTTAGAAATCTGTCATTGCTTATTGTTTTCATATGTTGCGTCTCTGTGCAGATAATACTAGGACTTGTAGAGCTTTTCCTTGACTGCTGCCTTAGCAGTGTTTTCCCCGGTGATGTCACTGGCAGGAGAAATTGCAGATAATTCATGGTTTGCATAGTAATGAACTGGCTCTTTGCGTGTGGTTGCTGCCGCAGCCATTAAACTCTCCTATAGACAGACAATTGATGGCACTCAGTGACAGTGTTCAGCATCACTGAACCATCAGAGAAAAATGCCTTAGAAATGGAATTGCTCATGTACAGTTCATGGACTTGGTATTGAAACGGCCCAAGAGGAAGAAGTTGGTTTTAATATATCAGCAGGTGTCTGAGGCAGTGGGACCTGTTGTTTCATTTGCAGGTCACAAGTGGAAAGATTGGGTGATTATTGGAGAGATGGATAGCAGGGTGCAAATGAACAAGTCTGTGGTGTGGGATGATTGACGGTAGAGTTAGACTGAGAGAGAAGTGGGTTGGTTTAGACTGGAGACAGAATGCTAAAAATGGGGTGTCTGAATTTCTGTCTGCAAATCAGCTCACGGGCAGTTTTAGGGGAGGCTGAGCTGGATGTGTGCCCAAAGGATGAGAGGCAGTGGATACAGCATTTAGCAAGGAAAACTGATACAGACACTCAAAGAAGTGTTCTTAAACTGAGCATGGTCAAAGCTTGAAACTGGTTGCCTTGCTGAGCTTTGGAATCCCTGTCCTTGGAAATGCTTAAAACTTCACTGGCCAAGACCCTGAAATAACTGACCTGACTTTGGAGTTAGCTTTGCTTTGATGGTGGATTTGGAGTAGAGCATGTCCAGATGTCTCTTTCAGCCTTAGTTATCATTTGCTTCTATGAAATTCTGCCCATGTTAGAGTATTTTCAGAGGAGAAGAATGTGCCCTTTCTCTGCAGTCTGCTTTTGGTTTAATAGGTGAATTAATAAAGGAGTCTGTTCTGGGTCTGAATAAGCTGTGTAGATTGATCATTAAATGAGGCTTAGGATCTGGTTTAACCAACAGGATGCTTTTATTTATCCGAATGAGGGACTTTCTGTGATCACCTTGGAGTGTGCCTCTCGCAGCCTAGTTTTAGTCCAGTCCTCCAGTCCCCACAGATAGAAAATAAACAGAAATTATGGATGAGGGAATCTCAGCTTTTTG
>NW_008238644.1:5187592-5210277 GCF_000691975.1 Corvus brachyrhynchos
ACCTAGCAGATTTGTCTGATGTGCATGCAAGAAAAAAAGAGAGAAAAGCAAGGAGACAGGCCTGGGAATGTGCTAGAAACAATCCAAATTCCTCAGTCCAGCCAGGAGAGTGCAGAGGAGCTTAAGGGCAGGCTTCACACTGTGCTGTTCCTTCTCTGTCACGTGTCCCACGCTGTTGGTTTCTATGTCCTTTGTATATGGGACAGTGCCATGTAGTGCAGCTGAGTTTGGATATTTGCAGTAAGGATAGCATGTGGAATTCTCAAAATACAACTCTTTACACACACTCATGGTCTGAAAGCAAAAATAGGAAGGATTAGTGTTCTCCAGTACTTCCTCATGGCAGCCCCTGGGCTTGGGAAGCAGTTCTGTCCTGTATTTGTTTGTGCCTTCTTTTCAGTTTGCCAAACTCACTAGAGGAGCTTCTGACAGAGCAAATAATTTCTTAGGGCAAATAATTTCTTAGGTAACTTCTTTCTGATTCCTGGGTAGAGTAGTTAGTTTCTGTGTTTTGGTGTAAAATCCCAAATCACAGTTTGTAATTAGGAACGAGTTGCAAGTTGTGTGTAGCAGCAAGCATAATGTGCATTGAAAAACTACATTTATTTTTATCTGTCAAGACAGGTAACTGGTAGAAAGGTGGTATTACCAAGCTGTTTATAAATTGGGATTTTGATGGAGATGTAGTTCACATGTTGTGTTGTTCATTGTGCTGTCGTGTATTGTTTGTTGCCGGGTTTACATGTACTGAGTGTTTTCTCTTGGGCTTTTTTTGCAGGAGATGAGGGAGAGGCTCTATCAAGGACTATCCCAATGGAGGAGGAGGAAGATGATGATGATGACGACCCTGAGAATAGGTATGATACCCTCCGTAAGGACTTAAAAACGATTATAACACACCCTAGGCGTGGGCGCAAACCGGCGCAACGGAGGAGCAAGCAGGTGGTAAAAAGCACGGCTGCCTGCCCGGTAAAGACTCGCTCACGGGCCTCCCGCAAGTGTGAACACGGGGCCAGAAAACAGAGGCCCAGAGCCAGAAATGCAAAGCAAGTGTTTAGAAGTGGTAGCTGAGACACCTGGCTAGGGGGTGTTCTCAAGGCACTGCAGCACTGTCCCGCTGGGGTTCCCGGTGCGAGTGGGAGGTTGGTGACAAAGGATCTTGCAGGCAGGTAAAAAGCTGCTGCTGCTAAATGTGAATTTCAGCTAGTTCTGGGAGTAGAAGGTGACAATTTGCATCTGTGCAATATGCAGTGCTGCAATATTTTCAGAATTAATTTGGTTATTACTGTTACTTAATATGCTTTTTTAATTGAAACACTTTTCTCAATAAAGAGAAAGCACAAATGTGGGGAAAACCGTATTAGATATTTTCAGCTGTTAATTCAACTGAGTTTTAATCCACTAAAAAGTACCTAAAGTGACTAATGTGAGTTAAGGCCATGATTCTACAAGCACTGTGCATAGGCTCAACTGGTATGAAAGATACTAATTATATATTTTAAGTCTTTGCATAGATATTTTCAGAATTGTGGCTTACATGTATTGCTTCAGTTTTGAAATCAATAAAAGAGAATCTCTGTAAGATACAGTTAGCTAAGACATGTCATATTTTACCAGTAACGTTGTAGCTTATCAAAATTAGCTGGCTAGAAATGTAAAAGCTTCATTTCCTAAGGAGTAAATGCACAACATGAAGTATTGCTCAGCTCCAAGCCACAGTTTCTTTTTGGAAGTCACTGTAGTTAGACTGAAGAGCTGTTCAACAAATTTTTATATAGTATTTCAGAAACTGATTTTTTTTTGTTGTTTTGGCCATATAGCATGTGTGGGACCAGTTGCTGGTGGAGTCTTTTTCTGCTTCTGAGCCTTACTAGTTTAGAATGTGGAATCCTTGTTTCACAGAGTTGTATGTTTGGATATGTGGCTAAAGTAAATTTTAAAAACACTGTTTTATATCCTTTACGGACCTCAGTTTGGCATCAAAATGCTGCTGCTGAATTAGTTCTTGTGTGGTTTTAGTCATCAAATTTAACCCAGTAATTCAGCTATTTAAAGAAAGATGCTTTTTAGGGACTTGACAGCACAGGGTCATAAGCAGAACATGTAAACTTTGGTATAACAAGATTTTTTAAAATTCTGTTTTCATTTCAGTCCTGTTTTAATTATTTTAAATTTTTTTTCTTCCTTTTTTTTTGCTTTTTGAGTTTCTGGTCGATAACTAAACCAATACACTTTTGTCAGAAGTTCAGCATTTACCACACAGATGTTTTTTTGACAGAACTCACTCATGAGTTCGAGCTATATTGGGAAATGAATGAACTTAATTGATAACGAACAGTAATATAACTTCGGGCTTTAAAAATCAGTTTCTGTACTTTGTTTTGAAGCTGCCTCTTTGTTAAGGTTTTTATTTAGGGGATCTTTTGAACATCTATTCATGAGATGGAGAGGTATTTTGTCAATAAACAGTGTTGTCAACCTTCAGACATGTTAACTGGTAATGCAGTCTGACTTTACCTTAATCATGTGTTGTACTTGGCACCAAAATCAGAGCTATAAACTGTAAAAAGATGGAACAAATTTCAAGAAGTTAAAAACTTGTTCTTCTGTTTACTCAACACAAAGTGTTTAAATAGTTTACCTACTGATTCAGAGAAGTTGCCTATTTTCTTCCAGGCCAAAGAGGGTACGTAGTACCTGCTGGGTGTTTGTAGTGTGGGAACTCTCCTGTTTGCAAGTCTCTAGTTTAGATGTTCTGTTATTTGCATACCTGGGGTTGTGCATGACATGAATATTAATAGTCTTGAAATCATCTTTGCCAAAATGCAATATCCAAGTGGGTCATACTATGCCATACAGTGCTGTATGCTTTCATCTTCTGTTGTGTAACTATTATTGGTCCTTCTGATCTTTTAAATGGTACTGTTTGATATGTTTGCAGTAGTTCTGTTTATTAAGAAGTTAATAGTGTATTTAATGCAGAATGCCTTTAAGTATTTGATGGTTACAATAAATTTTTGTAAAACGTTTTTCTTGTCCAAGCATTTAATTTAATACAACTCTGACAGCTTGAAAATCAGCCTCTTCCAACAAAGACAGCACAGTATTTAGAACAAGGTGTTTGGCAGTTTTCACTCATTTTTTTTAGACATGTATGACATTTCATCCAAATATTAATTTCTTAAAATATATTTTAAAGGGTTCTGAATTTTCTAGTAGCATCCTAAAGGCCCATTTAAGCCAGTAGTGCTCTAGCTGGAATTCTGGTGGCTTTTATTAGCCACATTCCACCATCCTCCCCCACCCAAGGGCTTATTTCAGGCAACCTTATTTCTACATATAATTAGTAGGTATTTATGAACACTGAGTGTGAGTTGATGTAATCGAATTGGTAATGAAACATCACAATAATGAACTAAAATTTAAAATCATGGCTTTTTAAGAAAAGTGATTTTTACAGTGGTAGCATTGTCTCACCAAGATTTTGAACAATCTCTAAAAGAGTCCATTGTATTGGCACTGTGAAATTCATGAACAAGAGTGGTGCAAATTACCATGTGGGCTTAACTCCACATCATGAGAGGCTGCACCTACTGTTCCAGTTCTGCCGCAATGTCTGAAGGAGCTTTTAAAGTAGTCCTGCAGTGTAACTAAGCAACCCCTGGGTAACTTCCAGTTTGCCTGTCTTATGAAAACTCTCTCCTTTTAGCACGACTTAAAAATCCATAGTAATCAATTCATGATTTAGAAATGTATTCTGCTGGTGTTGTTCTTACAAAGGGGAAATACCTTTGAAGCCCAGTCGATACAAAATTGTGCATATGTGCTATTATTTGATTCTAGAGTTGGTTTTGTGTGTCCTGGTTGAGGTTGCAGCCTCAGTTCTGTAAGGCACTGTATAAATGTGTGTTGGGAGAGTGCCCTTCATATAAATGTCACGATAAGTTTAGATAAGATGGAGTGGGGCAACATGACATGCTCAAGGTCACAGCAGATCGGTGCAGGAATGAGTGAAATGCAGGGATTTTAAAATTTTATTTTATTTTTTACTTTATTTTTTACTACCTGAAACCCCGTGCTGGAGGTCATAGGGCTTTCTGTGGCTCTTAATTAAATCCATTGGTGATGCTCAACTGAATGGCCAAGAATCCTTTATGTCCTTGACCTGAGTAAATATTACAGTCCCTTTTGATTTACATGGTTTTCTCTGGAACAATGTGAGTGAGGGAATTTTCACACTATCATAGCTTGTTTGTCTTGCTGCTGTTCATGCAAATACTGAAATGTTAAAGCTACCATGTGAAGTTTCTTAGCTTAGAAACCTGATCACTTTAAATGTGTTTGTCATAAAGTAGAAATATGATGTGTTATCCTGGTCAACATCTATTGTAGTTTAATATAAAACCAGCTTCCAGAGTCCAGTACTCAATTTATTCTAATTCATATAAGCCATTTGTTGCATCAGTCATTTTGTCACATGCATTTACAAGGCTTAATCTCTTTGGGTCTAATATTGCTTACACTTACCATTCTTATCAGATCTGTAGTTAATTAAAAATGGGCATCTTTTAAATCCTGAACGTCTTAATAATGTCTCACATTTTTAGCCTAAATTAAATGCGTTGAAGAAAATGCAGCTTTTCTCACTAACAAACAGTCCCATCTCACTTTGGTTGCAAGTGGTTAAGTCTTTATCCTAGATAAAAAGTAGGACTAATTTTCTATTGTAGCCATAACTTCTTAATCAATATTATTATAAATAATTAGAAACTAATCAGTTTACCCAATCTGATTATTGGTTATGCTGATGATTAATAGGAAAATGAGAGCATCTTCTCTTTATGGATGGTAGATTTTGTGCATGGTCTTTTTAGGTGTTAGATACATTTGCTGCATTCTTTTCCTCTTAAAAATATACTTCATTAAAGAACAAGTAAAAATGAAGGTCTTGTTTTGCTAAGAACCAAAGTCAGCCTTTTAAAGGTGACTTGTATAGAGGTAAGTGTTGCCATCCACAAGCTGTGTTAACTTTGCTAATGCACTTGCCAAAATAAGTCAAAGGCAGGACTTTCAGGCTTCAATTTCAGTTTTTTTCCAGGCCTTTTAGGTTTTTTTCTCTTCCAAAACTTGGGGTTTTTATTGAACAAGAAGAGTAGCCAGAGCACTGCTCTGCGCATTTTCTGGAGTACAAGTCAAGGGTAAATAATTTATGTGAAAAGCTGACAAAGGGAAGCCAACCTGTGACATTCCAAGCAGTTTCATTTTGAAGAAAAAGTTCTGACTATTAAGAGATGGAAGAAATATAGTCTGAATTTCTTACATGAGGAGCTGTTTATTTCTGTTGCTGTTACACATGATGTGCTGGGTTTTAGAAAAATCAACAACCAGTCAAACCCTAAGTCCCTTTTCCAAATATCCTCTGGGAGGACCTAATGCAAAAAGCATTTGGAAGAGGATGTTACTTTTCTGTGGACTTAAGTAAGTTTTCATTGGGTTTATGCTGTGATCTCATGATAGATGTGGAATTAAAGTTCTCCAAGGGTACTGCTTGGTAAAGTTTTAATCAGTTTTTTCTTCACAAGCCATTTCTCAAGAGAGAGGGGGAGGGTGTGTTTTGGATGCTGATGGATGGTCTGACTCACTGAACAATCTGAAATGTTTATTAAACTATTTTGCTTCCATCTTTTAATAATAACTGAATATAAATTAGTGTGAGAGTGTTTTTTAAAAATAACACCAGTGCTCAAAAATTAGAAAATACTGTGTGGAGTATCAGGAAAGATAGCTTGGGAAAATTCCCTTAGAAAAACTTCTTTTGTTTTGGCGGCACATTGCAGGCTGGAAAATGAAATATTGATTGTTAAAAGCCTATTTTATAGTGCTCTGTAGAAGCAGTTTTCTGGTGTATAAGCAACTTTGCTTGAGGGATCCCCGTTCCTTTGCCATTCCCAAGTGAAGCCTGGATTGTGGTTCAGTTCCATGGGTTTTGAGCTGTTGTTTTGACTGGTGTGAAAGCTTTCCCATCCTGAACTATGTATACATAGTATACATTAATTCTCCCAAAAGGCAAGACAGATGAGGTTTCACCTAGAAAACACATCTTTCATTTAAAATGGATGACCTCAGAATGAAAACTACAGTATTCCTGGTATTTATATGAGGAAGACCTGGTTTATCCTTTTTCCTCCTGGAAGTACAAGTACTCTGATAAGTCCACTATTTTCCTGTGCTTTTGACATACCATTTTATATCCTGCCTTGGATAGACTCAGGCAAGATGTTTGTGTTAAAAGTGCATGTAAACAAATGATTTTTCCATAGTCACTTGTGCATTAGCTGGAAACTTTCTTGTTCTGCAGTGAAGCCATGAGAAGCTGAGCGGACAGTTTGTGGAGCAGGAAATAAGATGATAATTTTTTTCTGAAATTCAGGTCCTGTAGTGTTGGTCAGACTTTTTGGGTATATAAGCACATAAGGGTTTTTGCTAGAGTTGCTGTAAGGCAAGTGCTTGTGGTCAGTTACCCAGATAGACCATGAATAAAATGAAATCTCTAAGTCTGTACATTTTATAACCGTTTCCAGTCTGCTGTAAAGCAGGAAACTTCTCATCTAAAGAAGCTTTATACAAACCTGCTTTCTAAAAGCAAGTCAACACATCACATTTAGTGTGAGATTTTTGCTGATAGATCCTGTCTTGCCACAATGACTTTTCATCACGTGTCTTTTTTTTCGTTCAGCTTTCAGCCCTTTTTTTGAAGTTCTGAATGGTGTAGGATTACACTTGTCATTCATCGATTTACTTGAACAATGGAATAAATAGTGTTTTCTGTTTTACTTCAAAGAATTGCCAAGAAAATGCTTTTAGAAGAAATCAAAGCCAATCTTTCCTCTGATGAGGATACGTCTTCAGATGAGCAGCCGGAGGAAGGAAAGAAGAAACCTGCGAAGCAAACTGAAAACACAGGAGATGATGGTAAGCACCAAAAAGCGTCTGGGACAAAATGGTGCTGTGGCACCTGTCATGATTTCAAGGGTCACTTGGGAAAATGATGGTTGTTAAAGCTTTCAGCAAAAAATATTATTGAGGTTGATAAGTATTTGCCACATAGAGGCCAATGTATGTGGTCATGAGGATTATCATCTCTTTTAATCTCCTGTATGTTTATTTTTTTGTTACAGTCTGATTTTTGTAAGCAATTAAGAAGTCCTTGGGGTTTGTGAGGGATAATCTATACAGAACAGTAAGTTCTGCAAGTGCACAGGAGAGATTTGGCTAACACAGCCATTGGAACAGGCATTCCAAGCATTCAGGCAGTGTGAAATACTTAACATTTGAGAAAACTGGTATGTTGTTGCTTGTAATTCCCTGGAAAAGCACAGGATTTAGCCGAAATTAATTCAGATTTTAATTCTTGCCCAATTTATGTAAGATAGGAAAGTGACTGGTATGTATGTGGTACTGACTCTTCTGTGTGACAGGAGAGAATGAAAAGGAAGACAATAAGTCTGAAAAGGAAGAAGGTAATTCTGAGTCAGATTCAGAGGAAGAAGAAACATCTAAGAAGCCCAGATACAGACACAGACTGCTGAGGCACAAGCTCACCGTGAGTGATGGGGAATCTGGAGAAGAAAAAAAGGTGGTGAAACCAAAAGACAAAAAAGAAGGGGGGAAGCGCAGAAATAGAAGGAAAGGTACATAATCCACATCTTTTTTTTGGTCTTAAAAAGTACTTGCTTCTATAAAATAAGTCCAAAGCTTGGCAGAATGGAGATCTCAACCTCTGTGATTTTAAAATCCCTGTATAAACTTCCTTTTATATGAAATCTAGAATTCCCTTATCTTTGTGTGATAAATAGTTTTGTTTGAAATGCTGAATACAGTTGCAGCTCTCTCCACTTACTGTGTCCTCTGAATTGGATTAATCTGGTGGAGTCTTAGAATATCCATTTTAAACAGCACAGGCAAGCCCAGGATGTCTAATTTGGGAAAATCAGCCTTGTCCTTTAAGTAATTTCTCTCTTGGACTGGCAGTAGTGCCTGAGGAATGTGTCCATGCTGGGATTCCAGTGGAGCAGGCTGGAGCTGAGCAGCAGATGGCACTGTGAAATGAGCCTGGGCTGGGGGCTGGCTTTATTGTTGCAGGCAGCAACAAAGAACCTGTGGGGGTTTCCTGGCCAGGAAAAGTGCATTGGGCTTCCCTGTGTTGCACTGATGCCAGCCAGCTTTTGTGGTCTTCCACAGAATAAAAGATGCAATGTGATTTGTTTAGCATTTTCCTCTGTGAAAACCCTCCTTTTTATCTGTTCGCATATTCAAGTTTTTCCTCCATATGGGATTAAAACTCTACCTGCAACATTTCTTTCAGGGGGAATAACTGTAAATTACCTTTGAATTAATGTGCAAATAAGAGGCAGCTCAAGATTCTTTAGCAGACCTTTGTAGTTGACTGCCCTCAAACAGAACAAAGTATTTGATTTCAGTTTGCCTTTTTTAGCCCTATGTTATTAATGTTACCTTTCCCCATGTATACAGAGCAACCCATGTTTTAAGCCTTGTCATTCAGAAAACAATTAAACTTTCCACTGTGTTCAAGGTCAAGCTGAAATTAAAGGTGTTAAATGCCATGCTGGTGTCTTAATTACCTAAAAATGCCACTGCTAGCTCCTCAAAGTGCTTAGGAGAGTATTGCTAATGCTGCTTTTTAAGGCGCATTTTTAATTGCTTTTTGAGGCAGTTTTGAGCTTGCATTACCTGAAGAAATGCCAAGCCATAAATGCAGTGATGTAATTTCATATGTTGTTAGTAAATATGGGTCCTTTCTTGAAGTATGGCTATAAAATGACACGTAGAGCATTTGAAACAAAAGCTTCTGTTTAACTAAAAATCATCTTTTGTTTTCTGAAGTTCCATACTGCTCCGCACGGTTCTCCTCCATCATATAATGTGCTCTCTCATTTGCTTGTAAAATAAATGTAGATGTTCATGCATAAAGACCTCAAGGCTTGTTGGCACAATAAACCATCCACCAGGACTCAGCTAGTGCTTAAATTTTAACCTTTTCTTCTCTGTACCCCTTTTATCCCTCTTGCTCCTTATAAATGTGGGTTTAATGGGTCCCATATTGTCTGAAACCTTGGCAGTGCTTGTTGCTCTTTACCAGTTTGTTGTACAGTGAGGAGCTGCTGGCTTTGCAGCAATGCTCACCATGAAATAAATGCTGGTTTCTTTTTCAAGTGAGCAGTGATGACTCAAATGACTCCGAGTTCCACGAGTCTGCAGTGAGTGAGGAGGTCAGTGAGTCTGAGGATGACCAACGACCAAGGACAAGGTATGAATAAAACTGAGCTGTGCTTACCCTGTGTGTATTTGGGGTTTTAATAAAACAGTTTAAGCAGGGAGACTATAAAAGTTAAACACTTTGGAGCAGTTCTTAAAACCCCTGATGATACTTATCTATAGGAATTATAGAACATTAATTTATTTTGCAGCAAATGGGGGAGTTTTGAATTTGTACCACAGTGGGGGGTACACAACAATTTGATGAGCCAGTACAAGAAAAGATGGACAAAAAAATTGACATTTTTATGTCAAATACACACTGTCAGCTGGTGGATTGCAGTATAAAACTACTGCTTGACAGTTCTGAGATTCTGTAGGGTTTTCTCATTGCTTTGTGTGTCCAGTGGGCTGAGGGGCAGGAAGGAATTTGGAAGTCAGCCCTAACTGCACAAAAGGAGTGCGTATTTTATTAATTAATGATGTCGTACTTCTTTACCATTGTTTTTCAGCAAGGCAGTGGATTATTATGGTTTATCGATAATATTGCCTTTCTGTATTTTAATAGATCTGCCAAAAAAGCTGAGGCAGAAGAAAACCAGCGCAGCTACAAACAGAAAAAGAAACGAAGGAGGATAAAGGTTCAGGAGGATTCGTCAAGTGAAAATGAGAATAAGGTGCTGTATCATGTTTTGAAGGAATAAATGGGGAGTTGCTGTCTCTTCTGCCAGCTGCTCAGGGTATCTCAAACAGCTCTGCACAAAGGACAGTAAAAAATTAAAACTTTTCTCAATGTCAGTTCAGGCTAAAATTTATAAAGTGCCACCATTGTGGAGGTAAAACATTGTTTAACTAAAAACTTTTCCTGTCTACATCTTGATAAAAATGCTTGATATTGAAGTAAATGGAATTTTTAATCTAAATGTAGGTGAGACAAATTGTAGATTAAATCTTTAGTAGTGTTGGGGTTTCTTGTCCTGTGTGGTGGAAGTAAGGGCTGATCTGATTTAGCACCAGTATAACAGAAAAGAAATGCTTTATTAATAATCATTAGCAACTATTAAATGATAACAATGCCTTCAGTACCGCCTTTGCACAGCGGGGCTTATCTTTGGTATCTCAGAATACATTACAGTTAAGGTGGCACTTCTTTTGTCATACTTTTATAAAAGACATCTTTTTTCTTGTTAGCTGAACTTCACCTGTGTGTATAAGAATTTCTGGGAGCTTGTCTAAGAAAGAAGGGTTTGATGGTCTGTGCCATAATTTTCTAGCTAATGTGTACTTTATTTAATTTCTAATAGAGTAACTCCGAGAATGAGGACAATGATGACTCAAAGTCTCCTGGAAAAGGCAGGAAGAAAATAAGAAAAATTATTAAAGATGATAAACTTCGAACAGAAACGCAAAATGCACTTAAAGAAGAAGAAGAAAGAAGAAAACGTATAGCAGAGAGAGAACGGGAGAGAGAGAAATTGAGAGAGGTATGGTCTGATTTCTCTGTAAAATTCTGTGAACTTGAATTCCTGATCATGTTTAAGATGATAAATTTCAACCTCAGTGTAATTTGATGGGTAATTTTTGAAAACTGCTTACATGCAGCCTTGTAAGCCACAAGTTTTATCTGCAGTTTCCTGCAGGGTGACCTTGGTAAGTTTTATTTGATGCTGAGATCTTTAGAAAGTTGTTTCAGTTCCCTGCTGCTTCACTTCAGTGCCAGAGTAAGTTGTGAGGCAGTAAAGAATTGAAAGCTTCTTTTTACTAAATAAATTATGACTTCCAGTTCTGCTAAATCTGATGTGTCTCAGATGGTGGATGTTATTCACGTGAGAATATTCCTCTGGTGCCCTGGTTCTGTTTGCAGGTGATAGAGATCGAAGATGCTTCACCTCTGAAATGTCCCATTACAACCAAGCTGGTTTTAGATGAAGATGAAGAAACCAAAGAACCATTAGTGCAGGTTCACAGGAGTATAGTGACCAGACTGAAACCACACCAAGTAGATGGTAAGGGAAGACTTTAAAGGAAAAAAATTTAAATTTTTCTCTCCAGGGGCACAGCACTTTATGCAGACTGAATTAGAATAAAAACTCCTTGGCAGGTAAAACCAGAACATTTTCTTTTCTCCCTGTCCCCAAGATCAGTCAGTCTGCATCCTCACAGTAATGTTTTCCAACCCAGTTGCCACATCTTCAGAGAAACTGTGAATATAATCAAATTCAAGACAAAGATCATCCCACATACAACCCACTGGACAGAAATGAATCAATAATTATCCTGACAGCTGCTTTCCTAAGAGTTATCATGATCTCAGTGATCACAGCTGTCTCTTATCAGGTGAACTTTAATAAAGTGAATGTTTAATCAGAAAACTTCAATTATTTCCTTCAGGTGTTCAGTTCATGTGGGATTGCTGTTGTGAATCTGTAAAAAAAACCAAGACATCTCCTGGCTCTGGCTGCATTCTTGCTCACTGTATGGGCCTGGGGAAAACATTACAGGTAAGAAACAAAATTGATTTCTGTGTAGCTCCCTTGCAACTCAGAACAAGAAAATAAATACAGCTGGTAGGAGAGAGGCTCCAGGAACCTGTTTCTAAGACAGTGTGATAATTGTAAGCAGGTTGTGGTTTTTACTATCTTCCTCATTCGTTTTCCCTTAAGTGGTTTATTTCCTTGACTGTTTTTAAATTCATTTGCTGCTGATAAAGTACAAGTTTATCAGATTTGGTTGTTTTTATTTTGTAATGCCAGACTTTATTTCTAAAGTCAGATGCTGGTGGGTTTGTGGGGGTTTTTGGAGTGAAACAAAGCTGAGGATGATCAGAGGGACCAAGGTCACTCGCGGTACAACCAGTTCAGGCAAACCAAGCTGCAGCTGTGGTTGGTGCTGGTGCACAGCAGGTTTTTAACTCCAGCTCCAGCAAATATAAAAATTTGCTTTGTTTAGGGAAATTGGAGTGACAGACACAGTATTCTGACAGTCTGTAGTTCTACAGAACACTTTGAAAATCACCTTTGAAAGGTGTATTTTTCACACTTGATTCTAGCTTAGGTGGTGTGGTTCTTCAGGAGTTAAATCACACCTTTTAGTGGAGATTTGCAATGCTTTGCAGAACTGTTGTGGAGGGGACTTTTTACACCTACACTTTTACACCATATAGTTTGATTAAATACTTCACAGCAGAGGGTATTTTTATAGTGATCCAGATGTGTTAATGACAGTAATTTTGGCTGCAACTTCTTGATAATCAAAGAAAAAGCCATAGTTAGAAACATATATCAATATAACCCATTTTTAAGGCTGGTGTTTGAAGCTGAGGTAGTTGGTTTTTTCTGCATGTGTCCATCTGCCAGTCACTCTGCTGTGCTCTGTGATGCTATTTGCTGTTTAGATCTTAAAAGAGCTGAACCACCACGAGTTCTAGGAGACTTTGCAGTTTGCAAAGAGATCAGGGAAATCAGGCAGCTGGGGACTTGCTGGCCAGGACAGAGGACTTTGGTCATGAATCTTCCTGAGTAGTTTTGTCTTACCACAGAACAACCAGTAACTCCTTTTGTTTCAAAAGCACTTTGTTGCCCAGTGTTCCAAGCATGGTCATGCAGTTTGAAATTCCTCTGAACAATCTATTAAATCAGAGTTGCCAGATACCAAGATTTTATGCAGAAGGAACTTCTGCTGTTGTGCATTAAAAGTCCAGTGGGAGAGCTGGAGCTGCCATGGGATTTGCTGACTCTTTTCTAATCCTGCCTTTGTTTGCTGCTGCTCAAAGCAGGCAGCCCAGCAGGAACACTGAGCGACACCAAAAGATTTTTGGGTTTTTTCCAGGCCTCAAGGAGGTGTTGTCATGTGCAACATACAGCTAGGCTGGCTGCAGGGTGAATCCTTGGAAAACATTGCCGTAACCTGCTGCAGAGCTCTTCTGAGAGAATTTGCTTTGAAATACCTTGAAAATCAAGTGTGAGAAACTGCTTTAAGACTGAAGTTCACTTCTGAGAAACTTGACTGTGAATTTATTTTGTGTTTGGGGCAAGTGTTGGGAGAAAGCTTAAAAATGACCTGATAGAAATAATTAATTTATGAAAATGATTGGTGAAATGTAAAGGGAAGGTTCTCTATTTATGAAATCCTTCAGCAGTTCAAAAGTGGATCTCAGTATGTGAAGGATGTGTGCAGCCATGAAACACAGAGTAAAGAGTGTATGAACTCCAAAAACACCTGTATGAAATTTTAACCAGTGAGTTAAAACAGGAAAAACATGTTTAAACAAGGCTGTTGTTGGTAATTTAATTACATAATTGAATAGATACATTTATCTTTCTTTCCTGGTGTTTATTTGGTGTTCTGCTTGTTTTTTTCTCTTGCAGGTAGTAAGTTTTCTCCACACAGTCTTGCTATGTGACAAACTGGATTTTCGGACAGCTCTGGTCGTGTGTCCACTCAACACTGCCTTGAACTGGCTGAATGAGTTTGAAAAATGGCAAGAAGGTTTGGAAGATGAGGAAAGACTAGAGGTAAAAGGCTTAAAAAGAGTTCTTCATGAAATAACTGAATGATTTGCATAATTGGGAAGTTCCACCACTCAGAGTACAGGCTAAGGAATGCACTTTATGTGAAAATTCTACTTCATATGTTGTAAGTATTAAAAGTTGCACCATTCTTTGAGTATTTTAAGAGTAATTAAAGCTTTGTTTTTTTCCCCTTTGGAAGGTCTGTGAGCTGGCAACTGTGAAAAGGCCTCAGGAGAGGAGCTACATGCTGCAGCGCTGGCAGGACGAGGGAGGTGTGATGATCATTGGCTACGAGATGTACCGAAATCTGGCCCAAGGCAGGAATGTGAAGAGTAGAAAACTTAAAGAAATATTTAATAAAGCTTTAGTCGACCCAGGTAAGTGAAAATTAATACAGGCTGTATAGATTGTACTTACCAGGTGTATGTATATGAGGAAAGAAAAATCAGATTTTTTTTTTTGTTGGCTTTTGCTGAGTTACAGAAATTTGTGCAGAATCTCTCCCATCTGCTTTTGTAAATAGATTTCTGTAATAGTCTTTTCTATTACATCAAATACAAGGAATATATTCTGGAAACTTCTCTTACTAAGTATTCTTATTTGCTAGCATTGCTTCCTTTGCAAAGTAATTTGAGTTGTCTATTGGGGATCCAAGGCTGTTTTAATCTGTTAATTTGTTACAACCACAAGCTGTTTTGTCCCTGATGGAAATTTACCGTTAAGGGCGCAGCTACACATGAAAATAGTAGACAGTGTACCTTAGAAGTGTGAAAAAACAAGTGTTAATGAAGCGCTAATTAAGGGAATGCAGATAAAGCAGGTAATTATTTTTTCAGTCTTGAGAAACAGATGTCTGCTTTGAGCTGAGCTGAACTGAGCAAACTTATTGTCAACATGTATGGAAGCACTTGAAAGTATTCCAAGTTAATATAACTGATTTCTCAGGTGGTCACCAAAAAGGAGTAAAAATTTTAGGATTAGGAAGGTTCACCATAATAGCAAAATTTCCTTGCAAATTCTGAACTGGCAGCTGATACCTGAAAATAACTTAGGGTTATGCAGGATGTCTTAAAAACTGGTTTTAAAAGGCACCTTTGCTGTACTGTTGGTATTTCTCCTTGAGAATGCAGATATGGAAGGCAAAGTAAATGGAGGTGGGTTTTCTTGAATCTTAATTATCTTTACATTGACAGTCTGTGATTGATTTTATTTTTTTCCCTCTTTCTGATTGATAACTGTACTTGGTGAGCTTGATTTTGTGAAGTTTCCTTCTAAAGCAGGGCTGTGAATTCTGTTCTAACAGACAAAGAGATTATTTTAAGGGGAAAAGTAACTTTGTGGTTATTGGCATTGGCCAAGTGGAATTGGCATCTCCAGCTCTGCAGAAAGGCTGCTTGAGCAGCTAAAACATTAATTTTCTGCCAGCTTGACTAAGTCCTACAGTGGCTGTGGAGTCAGGGAAGCTCCAGTGCAGCAGCTGATGAACTATTTTTGTTGATATATGTGTTGATTCCACACACATTATTTAAGCAGTGAAGGAAATGTACTTCTTGCCAATGGGTTTTTTGACTCCTCCTACCTAAGCTGTAGTTACTGAGAACAAAAAAAACCCCAACAATAAACCAAACACCAAAAAAGAGGGGGGGAACCCTGTGCTGTCAGTGCTATTCTATATCTGATTTTCTCAGGATATTGCATTTATTGAGAATATTGCCAGGAAAGTCAAAGCAAAGGGATAAAAGGTGTGAATTGCTGTGTCAAAGTAGTGGTGACAGGACAGTAATTTCCTGCTCAGTGGGTCATGTTCTGGTGCAGTGATGAAATAGTGTTATACAGTGATTGATTGTTGTGGGAGTTTTCCCTGGTGGAAAGTGTAAGGAAGGGCAAACATTAGGGTTGTTACCATGTGTCTTTCCAGCAGCACTGTCCCTTCATGGATTTGTGTTTGTGTAACCCCAAAAATGCTGGACTCTGGCATGTTGGACAGTGCAGTGCTAGGAGGAGACAGTGACTGGTGTAATGTGCCCTGTCCCATCCCATGCTTTTACCCTGCTGTGTTCCTGTTCTCCTTCCAGACCTCTTCAGACACTGGGACAGAGCAGTGTTTGGGATTAGGTCATGGACTTGTGTAGATTTAATTGGGTTTGGAAGCCACTGAACCTTACAGATTCTGAATAATTCCATATGAACATGGAGCCTCCTGTTCTCTCTTCTCTTCTCTTCTCTTCTCTTCTCTTCTCTTCTCTTCTCTTCTCTTCTCTTCTCTTCTCTTCTCGGACTGGTTGGTAGGAGGGAATCAGACCATTAGGAAAGTCAACCTTGAAATAACTCCTTAATTATTTTTATAGAGTTATGGAAACTTGAAGGTTGGAAAAGACCTCCAAGATCAAGTGCAGACTCATGCCCACTAAGCTATGCCATGATCTTCCACATCTACTCATTTTCTGAACACTTCAGGGATGGTGACTCCCTGGGCAGCTCCTTCCATGCTTAACCACTCTCAGTGAAGAAATTTTTCCTAATACCCAACCTGAACCTCTCCTGGCACAACTTGAGTGCATTTCATGTTGCCTCATCTCTTTCTATATTTTAACTAATTGCCAAAAGATAGAAATGTCCATGTGTTGCTACCCACTAATTTTTGGAGCCATTTGGATTGGCTAAATGGAAGAGAACGTGCATTGCAAGATTCTCATTTGATTTTTTGCTCTCTTGGTGAGTCAGCATGGACAGTTGCAGGTTCCAGTGCAGGAGAAAGCCATGTGCTGGCTTGCTGCTGGGACTGGAGATAGGGAAACCTTGGCCTCTGAGAGCATTTCCCATTTAAAAAGCTGCAAATTTGGTATTTAAGTGCTAATTTAATGAGATGTGTCTGGTGAATACTTCTGGGGTAAGACATATTATATATGTGAAGCTTGTGTTGCATTGTTAAGGGGACCAGAGGGGGAAGGTTTAGCCAAAGTTTATGGGTGGAGAAGTGATTTCATTAATTACCCAGCTCTGCTACGTGGAAGAATGGCAGGATTACATACACATGCAGGTTTTCCAGGCTGCTTTGTGCCATTGCTGAAGGGCTGTTGGTTATTGATCACTGCTGTGCTCTGCTTGTAGCACTTCAATAACTTTATATTTTTTTTTTACTTGTTGCTACTCACAAAAATTCTCTCACTGTTTAACTTGGAAACTGCTCTTTAATTGACAGTTGTATAAAGTTCTTGTAGACTTCAGAGGAACAGGAGAACTGTGTATATATACCTCTATATATCTCTCGTTTATATATTTCAATATATTAACATGTGCAAGTACAGTAAGGATGAGAAGGTGAAGACTGTAAGGAAAGATTGCATGAGTAGGGCTATTTAGCCTAGAAAAAAACCAACTAAACTGACACATTTTCCACCATTTAGAAGCTGGTTAATGGAAGGAGTGTTATCAGTTGGTTTTGACATCATTTGGGGAAAGGAAAGGGCAGAATTTATTCAGATTTGCAGCAGCTTGGGTATTATTGCACAGTGTTTTAGCAAGAGAGGCTGTGGAGTTTCCCACTTCTGTCAGGTCTGTCCCTTTCTCATAACCCTTATCTCAGATGGAGAAAATGATCTAAATGATCCCCTGAGGTCCCTTTAAGTTTTACATTCCTTATCATATTTTGAGGAATGTTCTGTCCATAATGATTTGCATTTGTGTTTTTTAAGAACAAGGGAAAAACTCCACACATTTATGAAAATCCCTGCTGCTGAACTGTAGCCAAGATGTTAGTTCAAGATATCAGTGCTACATGCCTGCCAAACAAACCATGAATAATTGTACTAAGATTGGGGTTTTTTCATATTTTTACTGTCATTCGCTTACTCTAAACAACAGGTTTTGAGATGGTTTTGTAATTTAATTTCTCTAGCTTCATGTGAATGAATCACAGTCTTTAATGAAATGAGGACTAGAGAAAGGATCTGTCCCTGCTGGAGATGGTTATATAAAATTAAAGGAAGGCTTTGTGTGTAGCCACTCTGTTTTTCATGCTGTCAAAACTGGGAAGGTACAAAAGTCATGAAATAATACGGGGAAATGTTTCTGTGGCAGATGGGAAAATTCAGAAATACATTGGCTTGAACAAGCCTAAGTGCATTTGGAATTCATATGTGGATTTTCAGAATTGTCTTCTAGACTTGTTTCAAAAGTTTGGGGTTTGTTTTGTTTGGGTTTTTTGCTTGGAAAAAAATATCTTCTTGATTTATTTCTTTTCACATGTGAGATTCAGATCACTTCTAAATCACCTTAAAATGGCATGATTAAGGTGTCTGGCACTGGCATGTGAGTAGTCAGAGGTTAATTGATTCTCTGTCGTTGATCACTGCCATAGAATTAATTTTGTTCTTTACAAGGCAGTTTAAATTTAGTCTGACAAAAAGTATTCTCAGTAAGTTGCAAAAGATTAGACTGTCCTTGCTGACAAATCCTCCTTTGCTCCTCAAATATTGGCCTTTTTAGAGCTGAATTGCTGAACCCAACTGGTGGCTTTTCTCCAAGGTGCAGCAACTTGTCATGAGCTGCTTTCAGAGTTGAGAGTGCTGGAACTGAGGTCAGGTTTAGAGCTGGTAAAACATTTCTTCTGAGTTACTAGTTGGATCCTAGAATATCTTTTACTTCATTTTCAAGGAAAGAAATTCCAGAAATTGTGCTAAATCTGAAAGCAATTAGTGTGTGTAAGTCTGTTCTGCCAAGTTGGGTATTATTTATCTTATTATTAGAGTTGCTTTGCATACTGTGGGAATGTGTTGTGGTGTCGTTTTGACATTCCTTGTGCAGCTCACTTAAACCAGAGTGATATTTTATCTCCTGGAAGAAGGCTGAGGACATTGCTGAGGTGACTTTCAGCTGCAAGGTGGCAATTCACTTGTCTGTAATTCAGATCAAACCTGGTTGTTTTATATTATCTAAGACTTCTGATTGCACTCTGTCCCCCTAGTGATATTCTTGCCTTGATGAAAAATTTCAGGTTACCTGGTTTTTGGGTGTTTTGGGATTGCCCAAGTGTCAGTAGATGGCAGCCTAAAGCTGGAGAGAAGGAAGTTTTACTGAGTTTTGATGGGATGGATGGAGGTGCAGCTGTGCACAGCCAGCTGCAGGGATAGACCATTTTAACAGGAATATACTGCAAAGCTGAATTTAATCCTTGCCATGAAGACTTTACAAGCAACAACCTTTAGTTCACCAGAGTGGCTACTCTGAATGCTTGTGCAAAAGCTGAGTGAGAACCCAATCAGTGCTAAAAAATCTCACCATGAAACACACAAAAAAAAGTTTAAAAAATCCTTTAAGTAACACTGGTTGAACAAATTTTGGATACTTCATGCTCTCAGGTTCTTTGTGGCAATAAAATATTGTGGAGAGATTGAAAGTTGTTTCTTTCCAGGTCCTGACTTTGTGGTGTGTGATGAAGGTCACATATTGAAAAATGAAGCATCTGCAGTCTCTAAGGCAATGAATTCTATTCGGTCTAGGAGAAGAATAATTCTGACAGGGACACCACTGCAGAATAATCTTATAGAATGTGAGTAGTTGTCTTTTATTTCCTTCAGTACACATTTGCCTGTCAGCCATAGAAGATATATTTAGTTTGATTGGAAGAGAAGAATTTGATACAGCGCAGCTGCCTGCGACGTTTCTCTGTATTTAGATGTGACTCGTTTATTTTCTGTTTGCATTAATCCCAGCACTGTGCTTTCCATTTTGAACCACTCAAATCTGGGTTTTTTCTCCTAGATCACTGCATGGTTAACTTCATTAAGGAGAATTTGCTTGGCTCAATTAAGGAATTCCGGAATCGATTCATCAATCCCATCCAGAACGGTCAGTGCGCAGACTCCACTCTGGTGGATGTCAGAGTGATGAAGAAACGTGCTCACATCCTCTATGAGATGTTGGCTGGCTGTGTTCAGGTAAGAACAGTTTGTCCCTAACTCATCACTTTGTTTAACTGCAGGGAAGGAGAGGAGTTATTTCATCTCCCTCTGATAAAAGCACCCAAAGGCCTGTAAACTTCTGATTTGAGAGCTCCATAAATCTTCTAACTTTAGTATTTTTCACTGATTGTTAGATCTCTGCATTCTTTGGGATTAGATAAACTTCATAGTTTTTCTCCAAATGTCAGTGTATTCTAAAATACAAGTATTAGAGAATACAGCTGTTTCCTGCTAGGAGACAAGAGCATTTTATGATAGAGTAGGATATGAGTTGCTTTGAAATACTCTTTTTTTAATTCCATATGCACATTTAAGAGCTGCCTTAAAGTCTGCACAGAAAGTTGCTGGTCCATAGCTTGTCAGTTGTTTCTGAATATGTATTTTTTCTGATCTGTGAGAATCAGAACAGCAGAAAACAAGAGAGAAGGAAAATTATTCAGGTTCAAAAGGGTGAAGAACTCATTACCTTATAGACCTTAGATAAAAAAAGCATTGGATGAAATGATTTTCTCCCTGCACCAGTGCAGAACAGATCCTGTCCATAGAGAGCAGCTCTCTTGTGGTCTTTGGGTGAGTGGAGAGACAGAGTAATGTAAGAGTCAAAAAAACCCAAAACAGAAGTAAAATTGGGGTTTAGTATTCTAAAAAAAAAAACCCAAAAGTGGTTCCCAGAGCAGCTCCTGGAGTTGCAGTGAACTTTGCAAGGACTTGGAACTGGCCATGGGCTTTGCAGGTCATAGGCTTCGGTGTGACAAGCACCTGAGTGGGGCAGGTGTGTTTCTGCTGCAGGGCCTGTGGTGAACTGTTATTTACTGGCCCAGATTTTCCCACTGTGTGGCTGGAAAGCACCAGAATCACTGTCACTGATCCACAGTGCTTTGTCCTTTGAGATGCCACAAGTCCTGAAGCTCTCAGGAGTCGTTCCCATGTTTCTGTGACTGAAGCACTGTTTGTAAAATTGCAGAGGAAAGATTACACAGCATTAACAAAGTTCCTGCCCCCCAAATACGAGTACGTGCTCGAGGTGCGGATGACCCCGATCCAGTGCAAGCTGTACCAGTATTACCTGGATCATTTGACAGGTATGTTCCTGCAGCTCTCCCTGGGGACAACACTGATGGCATTTAATAAAGGGGCATTTTGCCACAATTGGTAGGTGAAAATCAACTTTCTGAACATTGTACCATGCACTAAAGTGCTTGGACAGCAAACAAATAGTCTGGGGCTTTTTGGTTTTGTTTTGTAGTAGAATACTGCAGCATTACAGGTCATTAAAGGTAGCTCAAATTAGTTGGCCAGATTCATTGAAACCTAAATGCAAATGTTATTTTGTGTTTTCCATCTTGGGCTGCTTTTACAAAACCTAAATAGACATGTCTGTCTTTTTAGGAGGATTTGTATACATTCCTGTACTGGGGAGCAATGTGCTTTTATGTAAAATATATAATCATGTTTCTCATTATCAAGACGAAGGGGAAAAACTAATTTGGACAACTTTAACTAGGAGAAAAAATGGCTGTGACTGAGTAATTTGAGCCCTTTTACAAGAGATGTTACAGTGTGATGTGCAGCTGGAAAGAGCACTCAGATCTGCACTGATGGGCTCTTGGAAGGGGAGCACTGTGTGGCAAACTCACTTCAGGGCTCACTCTAAAACCTGAACTTTTATTGTCAGGTGTAGGTGGTGGAAATGAAGGTGGGAGAGGCAAAGCTGGAGCTAAACTATTCCAGGATTTCCAGATGTTGAGCAGAATCTGGACTCACCCTTGGTGTTTGCAGCTGGATTATATTAGCAAAGAAAATAAGGTAAATTAGATATATCAAAATACTCTCACTTGAGAACTTTCCAAATAAGCTCTGCCAAACTCTAGGTAAAGTTTCGTCAAGTTAATGGAAATCTTTGTTGCTGTGGGGTCATTTTGCTGCTGGTTTTGTCATATTTTTCTTGCTGGGTATGTTGTCATTCTTAAAACATTTTGCAAGGCCAGGCCTTTGTAGAACTTACCATTGTTTAAATGAAGAGTAAGCAGATGGCTAAAGATTTAATAAAAGCTTCTGGATGAACACACTTAATAATTTCTGTTTTTTCTCTTTTTGAGGGCTATTTTGATGAAGACAGCATGGATGACTTCATAGCTTCAGATTCCGATGAAACTTCCATGAGCTTAAGTTCTGATGATTATGCAAAGTAATTGAGCTTTTATTTTGTTTGTTGGTGTGGTTTCCCTTACAGAACTGAAGTGATTTCTGTAAAGTGGATGTTTAGTTTATGTATGTTAGAATATGTTTTCTTGCAGTGGGATTTAAAAAAAAAAATCATGGGGTGTATAATGTTGCTTTTTAGGAAAAAAAAATCCAAGGGGAAAAAGGTGAAGAAAGAGAGTAGCTCAAGTGGAAGTGGCAGTGATAATGATGTTGAAGTCATTAAAGTCTGGAATTCAAGATCTCGTGGAGGTGGGGAAGGAAATGTAGAAGATCTTACAAACAACCCTGCATCAACAAAGTCAGATGAAGGTGAGGATAATACAGAGTGATGAAAATGTGAGGCAGCTTCATTTTGCAAAAGGCAATTTGAGAGGGCTGTCAGGAATTGTGCTGGATGGCAGAATGGCAAATTCCTTAATTCCGTACTTACAGCTCCTGCTACTTCTAATTTATCCTGGAAATGTATCCAGGATAAATGTATTTGTCCTGGAAAAACAAGGGGCATCAACTTAGCACTTGGGGGTTTTGAGGCAGGGAAGCTGCACAGTGAAATTTTTTAATTCAGAAGTACAAAATTATATAAGTTTAAGAAGAACTGTGCTGCTTTTCAACTTTTTGAAACACATTGCTGGAAGATTAATGGAAAGATTAGGAAATGTATGTGCAATAATTTATTGCATCTGGAATTTGAATTGGATGCTGAGCAAGCAGATCCAATGCAGCAGGGATA
>NW_008238644.1:5210329-5241122 GCF_000691975.1 Corvus brachyrhynchos
TGCACACTTAATTTTTGGTTTTTTCCTGTAATAATCTAGCTTTTGTCTTGTATCTGGAATCACAGAGACAATTTTCTGATTCTTTTTATCTCATGTGTGTCTAATCCTTTTCCCTAAGTACTTCAAATTTCTGGGGACAGCTCAGGTGAGAAATCTTTTGTCCCCATCCCAGTGACAAACATACTGTAAATGTGTGTGTGGGGGGGGTGTATGTAAAACTTTTACACACAGAGATTTAATGTGTTAGAGGAGCTACATTATAGTCAGGGTGAGTTTCTGTCTCTGCATCACTTAAATACTTAACTCTTGTGCAGCCTTGTAATTGCTGATAGTGCAAAAACTGGGGGTTTTTTGCCTCTTTAACTCTTTTCATATCATTTAATGAAGGAACAATTCTGTAGTTCAGATACTCAAAGCAATTAAATAATGACCATGTTCTCATCTTTGATTTTTATTTCTTTGGTTTTTTTTAATAGGCAAAGCTACATCATCTTCCAATCCTGGTAGCCCAGCTCCAGACTGGTACAAAGATTTTGTCACTGATGCAGATGCTGAGGTGTTGGAACATTCTGGGAAAATGGTGCTTCTCTTTGAAATTCTTCGAATGGCAGAGGAGCTGGGAGACAAAGTGTAAGTCAGTTCTGGACCCGTTATTGAAGACTTTATGAATATATTAGTCCGACAGTGTTCCCCATCCACTCCTCATTCTGCTGTGGCTGTTTTCTGAAGCAGACAAGCATGTTACACTCACTTTTGTCAGGGAGTCTTCCCACACCTGCCTGTGCTCCGCTGAATCTTGCTGTTTGGCTCAAAGGTCGTATCAGAGGGAGGAGGGAACAAAAAGGAAGCAGTACAAGGATGAAAATAACTCCAGAGATGAATTCTGCGTTTCCGTTTCTTTTTTCAGCCTAGTGTTCAGCCAGTCCCTAATATCTCTGGATTTGATAGAAGATTTCCTGGAGCTGGCTAACAGGGAGAAGTCTGACAGAGATAAGCCTCCTATCTATAAAGGTGAGTGTCTCCTTCAACAACTGCAGTGCTCATAACTATCACAAGTCTTTATTCAGTCTGCAGGGAATGGGTTTGAAATCAGTGTTTTCATTGGAATATTGCATGCTCTGGACATTTCCTGAAGCTGGCAGGGTTATTGGGCTCCCCTGCAGGTGGTCTCTGCTGCCCCGGTATGGGCTCTTGATTCTGATTTCATTCTGTATCATCCATGCTTGTTGTAGCCTAAGCAGATTAAATGGTCGTATCTGAGAAGAAGGCATTTTGTTAAACTCGGCACAAAAATGATGTTAAATTCTGGTGCATGGCAAATCCTGATCCTTCCTCCTGGGAGAGAGAGAGTGAAAGAAAATGAGGCTGCTTTAAACCACCGTGCAAAACATGGAAAATATGAATTCAGGCTTTATATGTACAGCAGCAGGTTGGCTTATGGATTTCATTAGGGAGCAAATATTGAATTAATTATTATTCCAGTGATGCTCAGATGGCATGGAATTTCTCACTAAGATGTTCCCAGAGCTCCTGAGGATGCTGTTCATCCTTGCACGGAGTTTCATTCCCAGTAAATGTGGACTGAAGAATTCCTTCAAGTCTGCCTTTCCTTTCCAGTCTCTCATGCAGCTCTTCCACGTGTTTGCACTTAGGGATAACAGAAAAGTGATGGTGACTGGAGCTCTCCAGTATCCGTCTCTCACAGATTTATTGTTCCTGGATGTTGCTTCCTATTCTGAATTTTGTCATCTTCACACATTACAAGGTGTCTTTTTGAGGAATTCGTGCTTTTATTCTGAGATAATGTTTTAAAGAGCTTGGGGTTTTTCATGTGTGGTAGTTCTGGCTGGCAGTTCAATGATGTATCATGGCAAGATTCACCTTTCCTGACAGAACTCACCAATCTGTCTCTCACAATGGATTGAATTGAGCAGTGCTGGCTCCCAGAAATGCTGTTTTCTTTAGGATTGATGGCTCAGGGGTGTTAGTTTTGTGTACATAAAGCTTGATGGCCAGAGAAAAGGGAAGGTTACTGTGAACTGGGGAGAGAAGAGCTTCCATCAGCTGAAGTTATTTTTTCCCCCTAATCTGACAAAAGTTGCTGTAACTCACAGGGTAATTAAACCCAAAGATTTTGCTGGATTTCAGTTCCAAAATGATTAGAGTTTGACCTTTGAAATCTCCTTTGGAGCATTGACTTACCAGTGCTGGTGGTGTGGGAGGCTGACTGACACTGATGCTGTAATGTGAACCTACCTGGATCAATTGGAAAAGTGCAATTAGTGCTACAGTACCTAAAGATTGAATGTAACAACATCTTTGGGGCTTTGAAAATTAACTTTGGCTCCAAGTTAAGGCATATCTCTGCAAATTTATAAATAGATAAATTGTATATAAAACAGATAGAAATTGTGAAAAATAAGAGGACTTCCCCTCAAAAAAAGCTCATATATTTTCAAATCATTAAATTTAACCTTAAAACACTTACTTGATTATAAATTTTCATCTTTAAATTCCAAGTGGTATAAAACTGCTTTGAGGAGTTGGTCCTTTTGCAAAAAAAAAATAAAATTTTCAGAAGGAATGGGTAGGGAGAAGTACTGGGTACATTTTGGAAGGTAAAATTATATTGACAGCGTTTATTCTGACTTCGAATAATTCTAGACAGAATTGGCTCAGGGATTGTATAAGCCACTGCAGGCTTGTGGATGATCATTGTCATCACAAATCAATTGCTGTTATTTTCTGTTATTATGCATACTTTCTATATTGTTAGTTAGGCTCTGCTACATAATTTTCAAGGCATGTCTGTGGCACAGACCTGTATCCTCCAAAAACATGTGGTCGTCTCCCATTGTCACATCAGTGTGTTTTGTGTTCCATATTTGTTCTTCACTATTCAGAGAGTTGTGTGTGTCCAGAGTTACCAGTCTGGTTATTTACACCATCAGCATTTTCATAACTTGGCTGTTGCATTTACAGGTGAAGGAAAATGGTTCAGAAATATTGATTATTATCGCTTGGATGGCTCAACCACAGCTCAGTCCAGAAAGAAATGGGCTGAAGAGTTCAATGATGAAACTAATGTGAGGTGAGGTCTCTTCTGAGATACATATATGTTTCATTTCCCCCCTTTCCTTTCTTTTTTCCCTATTTTTATTACTTTGATGAGCTTAGTGACCTTAAGACCAGGCAGAGAATGATCTTTTGTCAGAACTCACACAGAAAACGTGCAGCAACGTGTTACTGACTTCAGATGAATTCCATTGTATTCAGCAGTGTTTCCTTGCTGTTTTCATTGTCCTTTAGATTGTAACCAATTTAAATCAGAGACAATGTTTTTATTGCAATTACTTCAAGGATATAAGGACCTGGGAAGGGTGTGGACAAGAGGCTGCAGTCCCTGTGCCACTCAGGGGCAAATTAACTCTCTTAGCTGCCTCCAGAACTGGCTGCCAGCCCTCCACTGCTCATCCAAAATGGGACTTTATAGAGAGGTACAAACTTGTATTTGAATGAAGTTAAGGAACTTCACCTTCCTAGATTTATTTAAAAACTAAAGTATGTAATCATGTTGCAGTCATTTATAATGTGCAGGGGAAAAGAAGTTAAATTGAGAAGTGAACTAATCCAGTGTTAATACTTTTAAATAGTTTATTCTGTCCAGTGTCTGTCAAGAACTGGTTCCAAGGTGAACCTGAGTGAGATTTTTTGAATCTCAAATAAAGCAGATATATCAAAGAGACAGGGTCATTGGAGAGTTACCCTGAAAGTTTGCAGGCCAGGAAAGAGTTTCAATGGCATGGAATCTGTCTGTTTAAAATTATGGTTTAATTTGATATAACTAATTTCATTAGAGCTTGAAAATGCAAACCTCAAAGTTTTTTCTTCCCTGCCAGTTTTTGTTAACAGCTGGTTTGCAAAATGCCTTGATGTGTATTTTGGGGAGTATATGTTTTGCTGGAAGTGTTGTTCTTGTAAAATCTGCATCTGTTTTATGCTTAATACATTATTTTAATGAAGTTTTAGAGTTATTTCAGTGTATGAACAACTCCATAGTAACCCAGCAACACAGGAACAACAGTTGTTTTCCAAAATACTCAATTTTTGCAACTCTTCTCTGTTCCAGAGGCCGCTTGTTTATCATATCCACTAAAGCAGGTTCCCTGGGAATAAACCTGGTGGCTGCTAACAGAGTCATCATCTTTGATGCCTCTTGGAACCCCTCCTATGATATCCAGAGCATCTTCAGGGTTTATCGCTTTGGGCAGAACAAGCCTGTGTTTGTCTACAGGTTTTTGGCTCAGGTACATTTCTGGCTGCTATTTCTGTGCTGTTTCATCCTGCAGTCAAATTTGGGAGCTGGGATTGTTGGGACTGTACCTGTTTGGGCTGGTGTTGGGGTCTGTAGTGATCCACACTGATCCAGTCGTGATCTGTAGCAGCATTTGGCCACTGAAGCAGCTCTTGAAGGAAAGAAAGGTAAAATAAATGACAACAGAAATTATTTCCTGTTAAGTCCCCCTTGTCTGACACTTTGTGTAGCACAAATTCTGGAATTCCAGCAGATTCACATGTCCAGACTCTGAACAGGGGGTCTCAGCTCCTTTAATTTGCACACCACAAAAAATTCTGAATGGAGCAGAGCCTGCAGAGGATGATATTGTTGTTGTTAGGGAATAGCCCTGCCCTGGGGCAGTTCCTTCTGCACACCCTGCTGGTCCAGCTGGGATGAAACCACAGGGACATAATGAGATTTTTATAAAAAGGCATCCTGTCCTGACTTGAAAACTTGTATCACACCCTGCAGATGTTAAAGATGGGTAATAACTCTGGTGGACACTGCTCTGTGCTTTATGTAAGGCTGTTATTTCTGTTAGGAAGTGCCTTGCTTCAGCATCTGATTCCTCAGGTGTGACAGAGCAGCCTGGAGACCTTTCCTCAGTAGCACTTAACCCTTGATCCAGTCACCATTTCCATCCCAGCTGAAGCAGATCCTTGTCTGGGACACGCTGCTGTCAGAAATGGGGTTTTTCTTCAGGCTTCAGTTTATTTTTGTAGTTTTCTCTGTGCACTTTTGAACTGTTGATATCCTTTTTAAATTATGCTGTTCAGAACAGGCTGTGCTGTTCTCGTCCTTTTCAGTCATCTTTTTCTTTTTTTTTTCCAAAAAATAAGTAATTTTCCTTTTTTTTCATCAAAGATCTAATTTTTTTGTACACAGCTGTGGTGAATTAGACTTGACTGCCTTCCTTCCCCTCTGCCCTCCACCACAGTGATATGGTATCTGTTTTCCTTTTTACAGGCTGCTCAAAGCAGCAAAATAAGGTACATGCTGTGAAAATTGCCATTTTTTGGTCATAATCCTACTTTGGGGAATTGAAGCAAAACTGGATCTCTTAAAAACACCACTAAAAGAACAATTTTCTTCCTCTAGCAAACAGCTAGATGACATCTGCCCCCTGCACAATGCCTGCTGTGCCGCTTCCAGCAGGTTTTTCCTTTTATTGCTCAGCAAACAAAGGGCTTGAAAGGGGTAGAAACTTGGTCATGGAAACAAGGCAAACAGAACAGCTGGGTTGTTGTTTTGGCTCTTTTATACCTGTAAGTATTTTCTGTGGGTGAGCAGTGGCTGTGTCTGTGTTTAGGGAACCATGGAGGACAAGATCTACGACCGGCAGGTGACGAAGCAGTCGCTGTCCTTCAGGGTGGTGGACCAGCAGCAGGTGGAGCGTCACTTCACCATGAACGAGCTCACCGAGCTCTACACCTTCGAGCCAGACCTGCTGGATGACCCCAACTCGGAGAAGAAGAAGAAGAGGGACACCCCCATGTTGCCAAAAGTGAGTGGTGCCCATCACCAGGAATTCTGTGCTGTAAAAACAACCTTTGTCTGATCAAAGATGTTGCAGGTTTTTAGTGCAGAGCAGTGCTGGCCACTTGGAATGGAGGTGAATAGCAGGAAACACAACAAAATCCATAGTTAATATAACAGATCCTATAATGAGCTGGGTGAGGAGTTTCCCCTCAGTGTAACTGACACTATTAAGAGAAACTCACTAAAACCCGAACTTTTAAGTCAGAACAGTCACTTTTTCATGCATTTTGAATGAAGAGAAGTTTTACTGCATGAAACCGTGGAAAATTGAAATTAGCATCTGAGTGGGTGCTGGTGATACTTCAGTTTGTGGTAACACATCTGTGAGCTGGCACTGTAGGTGAGAGTCAACTTAATCCATGTCTTCCTTTGCCAAGACTTTTTGGGGTTTAGTTCCCTGTTTAACTTCCTGTGGGGACCAATAGTAGAGATATGGTAAAGATAAGGGAACACTTAAAATACTCCTTTTCAACTTCTTGGATGTAAGAGAAAACAAATATTTAATTATTTTGCTTTTAATGGGATAGGAGAATTCATTCTGTATTGTTTTAAAAGTCATCAGTGAGTGAAGAAACAAATCCTGCTTGATTTTAAATTACATCCTTGAGAATTCTGGCTTTACAACAATCCAGCTTCAAGTCCCAGACCAGTTTTCTTTGAAAGTGCTGTTAAGCGGGGAGGAGATGTTGAATGCTTTTATTTTCTATAAGGAAAGACAGCGCAGATGTGCAATCTGTCGTTTTCCTGGAAGTTTATCCAAGTGTCATGTCCAGTTATAACTGGAGCAGCAGTTTTCTGCCCTGTGTGGTCTAACAAGACCTCGAGGTGTGGAGGTTCTCAGGGCAAAAGTGCCCCAACTCGGGTTCCTGTGTTCTGCCCTCACCCCTCAGAAACAGCCTCTGGTCACAGCTCTGCAGAGACTTGGGGTTAACAGAATATTTGTGATACGAATGTGGTTCACATGAATTATTTAGTCTTAACTTCCACTGTTTGATTTCATTCATCCCCTGTCCCTGCACAGCTGGAAAGGGCTGCTTTGGAATTTCAGTCCAAAAAAGGTGTCTTAAGGCTGAGTGATCTCTTGGTCACTTTTGCTGTATTTAAGTATAGAAATAATGACATTATAATTTACAAAGTAGTGAAGTACAGACCATGAACTGGACAAAGGCAATACTGGGGCACTGGGTGTCCCTCAGAGCTGGCACTGTTGTTGCCCTGAGCTCATTCCCCATTCCTCATTCAGGGAATTAGACTTGAAGTTACTTTTTTATTTATGTGGAATGAAAACTTGGTGAAAACAGCTTGGAGAAGCAGATTAAAATCATAGTTCAGATTCAGTTGGCTATAGTATATCAGCATTTTATACCACCTCAGGACAGAGACCTGTTTTACTGTGCTCCCACACTCACAACTTTGTGAGTTTTGATCTCAGGATTAGAAGAATTTGCTTCTTATTTAATATTTTTATTTTTAACTTTAGTATTAAATGTTCAGCTGGTTGAGGAAAAACCTGTGAATTACAACATAACTTGCATTCCTTCGTGGAGGATTTCCTTTCTAATACACTGATCTCTCCATAGCATTTAATTCCATCAGGTTCTTAAAAAGACAAATGTCTTTTTAAAAATTCAAACCCCTTTTTCAGTCTCTCTTTGTATTTTCATTCATCACCAGGATTTCATCCTAAAGCTTACAAACCAACTGATAATCATTATTCTATCAACAAGCTAAACAAATATAAAGAAATAATTATCCTGATGATTTTTTTATGTGTAAGGTGGATTTATTATTTTTTTTGTAAGATTGAACTAAATGTGAGTTTATTCCCCATCCCCATTTTTGAGCTTCCATCATTAAAGTCAACACAAAATAAAGTTCAGACAAAGCAAAGCAAACACACAGTTGGATGTAATGTAAAGCACATTTGAGGGCTGTGCTGCCTGAGGGAGGAACTCCCAGGGCAGTTCCTGCACGTCCAGGAGCCCCCACACCCTGTGCCATGTCCTGGGTTCCTCAGCCACCTCCTCTGGGCTTTGTGTCACCCCCATCCCTGGGGTCTCTCTGCTTCCCTGCCAGCACCCCAAACCCACCATCCTCTGTTCCCTGTGCCCATCAGTGGTGCCGACCCCACCCAGGATATTCTGGGAGGAGCTGGTGATGACAACAATGATTCAGAGCAGATAGGAGAAGGGTGGGACAAAGAGGGGACAGTTCATTGAGAATTGGTTAACCTAATTAACTTTTCAAACACACAGAAACAAACAGCTTTCTGTAGCTGCTGTGACAGAACCCCTGGTCAGCACTTCCACACGCAGCTCCCAGAGTGGCTGCAAAAGCTCTTGTTTGTTTGTGGGCACTTCTTTCCAGTCATTGTTTGGCTGAGATTATAAAATGCCAGGGTGGGACAGGCTGGATTCCTGCTTGTGCAAAGCCTGGCAGAATGAGGGCAGGATGTGGAGGGGGCTGGAGGTACTCAGATAACTCCAGGACTGTAATTACTTTCAGGATTGGTTCCATGATGTTTTCATATTAGGAATTTTAGCCTGAATTCTGAGGTGTATTGGAGCTTCCTTAATTCATGAAGCTCATCAGCCACACAAGTCATGTAAAAACCCTGTTCAATAATGACCTTGGAAAAAGAGCTCCTGAGGTGCAGCAGGAGCAGTTTTTCATACTTCTGTAGGGGTGTTTTTCTTCATCCTGTGCAGCATCACCTTGACTTTCAGACAAAAAGGTTTGACTTAAAAAAAATTTGAGATGTTGGACCCAAAGGGCTGCTCAGTGTTTGGAAGCTGTAGAGATGCTGTTTGTATAAAATAAATGTAGATAGGTCCTGTCTGTTGTCCAGCCTAAGCAAAGGAAAAGTCACTGAGCACATTCCATTCTTCTTAGGTTCTGAAAGTGCATTTATTGTTGTGGAATCTGAGTGCATTCCTGTGGTTTATTAAGGACTGGACTGTCATCTCTGCAACAGATTGTTAATCCATTGCCCTCCCTCTGAGGAAAATTGTACTTTTAAATGATTTTCAAGTTTTATTGTGCTGTGGAGTGCTCAGAGCTGCTGCACATAGAGGAAGGGAGCAAGAGGGGAAACACGGGGAGCGAATAGAGCAGAGCTGCCAAGTGACTCCTCCTTTATCTCCTCCTTTGAACAGGACACGATCCTGGCAGAGCTGCTCCAGATCAACAAGGAGTACATAGTTGGGTATCATGAACATGATTCACTCCTGGACCATAAGGAGGAAGAGGAACTCACTGAAGAAGAAAGGAAGGCAGCCTGGGCAGAATATGAAGCAGAAAAGAAGGTAAAGCTGTTTAATCTGGTTTATGCGTATGACAATAACTTTCTCGGGTTTAGAGTCCCAATTACCTTTTCAATTTGTCTTGGGGCAATTAAATTTTTTTTATACACCAAGAAATGAATATATAAAGCAAATTGTCAGGTACCCTCAAAAGCCTTCCACTAAAAGTACAAATAGTGGGTGTATAAATTGCCCCTGACCACCTTGAGTGAGCTGATGAAAAGGTTTGGGGAGGGAGAAGAAACAGGGAGATAAATGGAGTAAAATCTGAAGCTGCCCTATGAGAAATCCATATGGGCAATGAGCTTTACAAAATAATAAATTAGGCATTTCACTTCTTCAGAATTTCATTACAGGCTGGTCAAACTCAACATTAAGTAGTGGATTTCCAATATAAAAAAATCATCTTAACCAATTTAAGCTGTACTAATAAGACTTGGTCACTTATATATCAAATAATGACAATTAAGCTAAACTCAGAGATTATTCAAGACTGGAACTTGGGTTCCTCTGTGACTGAAATGTGGTTCTAAGTTGAGATTTGGAAACCTCCATGATCAATGTTCAGTGCCTGTGACCCTCTCTGAGGGCTGCTTTGGCTGTGTGTGGTTATTAGAGAATTATCAGAGTTAGTGGCAAGTGCTCTTTCTGTTTTTCAGGGCATGACCATGCGTTTCAACATGCCAACAGGGACCAACATGATTCCCACAAATTTCAACTCTCAGACATATATTCCTTACAACTTGGGTGCTCTGTCAGCAATGAGTAACCAACAGCTGGAGGTAAAGAGCACAACTTGTCTGTGTTGCTGTAGGGGTTTTCTGTCACAAATTGTGGATAATGTCAGTCTTAAATATCTTTATGTAATTATATCCTGTTTTTAATAGTTTGGAGGTTTGGGAGGGGGGCTTGCATGTAGCTTTATTGAAGTTTAATTTGCATGTATATAAACCTATACCTGGACAGATTGTCAGGCTTCTGGAACATCACCTGCATTCTTTGAAGACTTTTAATTACCACATTTGAAACTGTAACATTATCAAGTCTGTATGGTAGAAAATTTACCTGGGTTGCAGCATTCTCATGCTGGTCTGAAAACCTGTGGGTACAAAAATAGGTTTTTACAAATGCTGTCTACAAATTGCCAGGTTTATACATGTTGTTCAACTTCTCTGTGCTGAAATTCAGATGGGTGGCAGCTTAGACTCATTGACTTGTGCAAATTGAAAGCAAAAAGGTAATTGAAGTCTAGGTATGTACAAGAGAAAGATTAAGAAAGTTGGGGAAGAAATGTGTTTGTTGCTTCTGTGCTTTATAACTGATTTTCTGGTGTTTTCTCAGGACCTCATTAATCAAGGAAGAGAGAAGGTAGTGGAAGCAACCAACAGTGTGGCTGCAGCGAGAATCCAGCCCCTTGAAGACATCATTTCATCCATAGTGAGTGGCAAATGGATAACCCTGGCTTTGGATTGGGAGTGGAAAATGTTAAACATTATCACACAAAGATATTGCTACTGTAAATGGTCATTCAGCTAATGAATTGCATTATTAATGAGTGTAATTTCCAGCTGGTAGTGACCTGTATCCCTGCAGTAACCCTCAGTGGTATTTAGCTGGCATAGAGCCTTACAGGAGTGGCAGTTTAGATCCCCTAAGTATTTGCCATGCTCTGAAAATGCTGGTTTTTCTATAAATCAGAATAGCAATTATAGGCAGGTAGTTACTGTATTTTGTGGACTGCTAATTGCCAGTTAGAAGAACTAATAACTCATAGTTCTGGTTCTGGTGAAGCACAGTTTTGCATTGAACAGAAGCTGGGCTGCTTTAACTCTTGGTGCAACTGTGAACATGACTCAGGGCCTCAGTTACCATCAGGCTTTTGTCCAAATGACCAGTGCCAAGAAGGTTTTGGGTTTTTTTGCTTTTCAGTGGAAAGAAAACTTAACCCTGACAGAGAGCCAGGTGCAGGCCCTGGCCCTGAACAGACAGGCAAGCCAGGAGCTGGATGTGAAGCGCCGAGAAGCCATTTACAACGACGTCCTCGGCAAACAGCAGATGGTAAAATACCTTACATTTATTTATCTACTGTCAGTGTTTGAATGAGGATCTTGTGTGTGTTCATTCCTAAACTACAAGTGCATGTTTAGACACGTAAATATCCCTCACTGAATGGTCAGCAGTGTGCTGGAGTTCACTGGTCAGCCTCAGCGAGGGGAGACGCAGGAGAAGTTCATAAAAAAAGCCACTCGCCAGGTTTTTGAGCTGAAGTGCTTTGCTGCAAGGTCATGAGGCGTAAAGAGAAATCTGATTCCCAAAGCTCAGCCAGCCACTTAGGAAACACATCTTAGAAAGTGTTGGTAATGTTTTAGCTTCAAATTACTTGGCAGAATCTGAAAGTTGCCCAGATGACGTCAGAGGGAAGAGTTTTCTCTCAGGCAAACAAACACTGACAGTCCACAGGCGGGACTTTCAAAGGGAAGATGAATGGTACCTGACAAATGATGATGTAACTTATACCTGGGAATAATTTCACAGTAGAGTACATGTTGCCATGGCAACTCACCTAAATGCTGCCTGCAACACAATAGCCAAGTCTTCGGGAGAACTGAGCCCTAAATGCTGTTCCTGAATGGTTTCTCCAGTAATGGGCTGCTGAATGCCATCACATTAGGGATGGTGATAACAATGGGGCTTTTTCCCCCAGCCATGCTGTCCCTAACAAATTGATTTCAGCTCTGAACCTGATCCTCGGAGCAGGGAGACGGGTCGTGCACTCAGCCAGCTCTGCTTTCCCTTCACAGTTAATCGGTTGTGTCCAGAGGATCCTGATGAACAGGCGGCTCCAGCACCAGGAAAACCAGCAGCAGCAGCAGCAGATGTCCTACCAGCAAGCAGCCATGGGCCACCTCATGATGCCAAAGCCACCAAATTTAATCATGAATCCTTCCAGCTACCCAACCATAGATGTGAGAGGAATGTATCAGTCAGTGTCTGGTGGGATGCAGCCACCACCCCTACAACGAGCACCACCCCCAATGAGAGGCAAAAATCCAGGGCCTTCCCAAGGGAAATCAATGTGATTTTGCACTAAAAGCCTAAAGGATTGTTAAAATCAGAGAAAGAACTTTTATTTTTTTAGGAATCAATGGCCTAACAGAACTCAACTGTAAAAAAAAAAAATTAAAAAGAATAGTTTGGTTGCTCCCCTTAAATACCATGTTCCATATTAGTGTTCCAGCTTTGTTTAAATAGGACACGATGTTTTCCCTGTTGTCAGTGATGTTGCCTAGAATCTTCTTACATATGTTGAGTACAGGAGATAACAAGTTGTTTTCAGTGAAAACAAGTTCTCCCGTTACAGTAGCATCTCCACAGGTTTCCTGTCTAAACTCCTACGCTTGCTTTTCGTGGCTGCGAAGCTTTGGGAAGCTTAGGAAGGACTGCAGGTCTGTATGTTCAGTCTGACATATGTGAATTGTAAACAGCTGAGTTCTTGATTAGAGTTGATTCCTCAAATTATGGAATACTTTTCTGCTTACCCATTTCTTTCTATTAGTGGGAACGTTCTAAGAGAAATAGTCTAGTTTCCTTCATGGATCATCTGTGCTGAATGGAACAGGAGCTGAAAATACTCTCTGAAACAGAATTGAGTGCAATAGTCGTAAATACTACTGCTCTGAACCTTCTGAGGCACAGGGAAACTGTGCATCCAGCCTTAAACACGACTGGGCCTTCCCCAGTCTGCTGCCATTTCTTATTTTCAGTTCCATGTGATGGAATAACAGCTGATGATCTGGGGGTGGGAGATGTTTTTCCTTCAGGCGTTAATTCCCTCGCTGTGGAGTCCAGCGCAAAGCACATTTCTGGTAACTCCTTCATGCTGGTGCTACTGTCTCCTCCCATTGCCGGCAGTGGGGGATGGGCCAACACAATTCAGTTCCTGGTGTTTTGGGGGTAAAATAGTGATGGTGGCCAGGGTCAAACCCTGTTAGAGAGCGCCCTTTAACGTGGCAGAACCATTGCCGATTGGACATGGATACAGAGAAAGTGCTGTAGCAACTTCCAGAGGTGCCAGAAGCGTGAAATGACTTTCTTGATAGAGATGTGGTTGTGCACTCCTCCCCGTCCCTTCAGTTGTGTGAAAACATGAGTTAGGACACAAAGAGCTTGATCTGTTTTGGTTTTGGTTTTGTTCTCTTTTGGATTTTTTTTAATGTAGGCCAGAGATAAATTTCTGGTTTATTCTGTATCATTATCATGTTCTTTGCCCACACTTGTTGTGCTTGTGAAGATCTAATTAAGTACAAATAGGGCTTTTCTTTGCATAGATTTTGGTTGATTCTTACCCCCCCCAAAAACCCCCGTTGATAATCTGGGGGCACAAGTAAGTAGCAGGAACGTGGAGGCAGTGGTGTGTGCACAACAGGGGGCTCTGGAGATGGATGGAGGCTGTGGCTCCAGATTGTGCTGGACTCTTCTGACGCAGGCATGAACTAAAATCATTTTGGTTTCTGGAAAGTTTCTTGCAGGAGTTTTGAGTTCTTGCCCTGAATGGACAAGTTTTGCATCTAAACATGCAGATGTCACACGATGTTTTGCTGTGTGACTGACACTTGGTTTGTGACGTGGACAGAGCTTGGTTGGGCTGCTGCACACCCAGCTGACAAGTTGCTGTCTTGGACTCTGATTACAAGATACCACAAAAGACCCTCAGTGTGTTCTAGTGCTCTGCCAGCTCTACAGTTAACTCTGATCTGGGGGAGGGAGCAAGACAGACGTGTTGGCACTAGAAGAGACAAAGCGTGAGACGTTGAGACAGACATTTGAAGGCAAATGTACTCTGGGCAACTCTCACCGATATTCCTACATGTTGTGAATAAGAGAAATACTTTCTACCAAACCTGGGAATGTTAAATGGAGTTTTACAGTAACTCAAAGACTTAAATGTGGAAGTTTTAGGCAACATTGAAAGGCACATTTTATTTCATCCTGGACAAACCTATGGATAACAGAAGACTAATGCACAAGAAGGAATCCGAGATAAGCATTGAAGTAAAACCTGGACCACTTTGCATATGTTTCTCACTCGACATTTTAGCTGCATAACAATGTGCTTTGAATATAACATCAGGCTTTAACCAGTACTTAAAGACAGAACATACATCAGTAAGATAATAAAAGGCTCATTTTTATATTTGTTCTAGATGTTTTAACTAGATAAAAATGGCTTAAGATGACAAATAAAAACGTTGCTTGTAATACAGTTTTGCCTGCTAAATTATCCACATTTTGTAACCTGTTTATTCCTTTGGATGTAAAGCGTTTTTGCTTAGTATCGTGATATTGTATATGTTTTGTCCCAGTTGTATAGTAATGTTTCAGTCCATCAACCAGCTTTGGCTGCTGAAATCATACAGCTGTGAAGACTTGCCTTTGTTTCTATTAGATGGCTTTTCAGTTCTGTATTAAATATCTTAAGTACTATAGAAAAGGTGTCTCCTCTTCCTATAAGGCTGTTTTGTAATATATATAAGGACTGGAAATGTGTTTTTAAAGAGAAGAAGCATTCAAGTATGACGATATACTATCTGTGTTTTCACCATTCAAAGTGCTGTTTTAGTAGTTGAAACTTTAAACTATTTAATATCTCATTTAATAAAGTGACCAAAATACATCAACGTGCCTTGTGCTACATTCACAGTCCAGCGTTAACTCCACAGGGATTCAGCCTGGGAACGTGGCTTTGAAGAACTGTGCTGTGAGTTGAAGCTTTTACTGTTTTCTACAAAGACTTCAGTGGATGTAACCATTGATTTCATTTAGGGAAAATAGTTGTGGTCCAGATTTTCAAATTACATTAATTAATAGCAGCTTCTGCCGGTCTGTCTGTTAAAATGAAGTGAGTTATCCAGCAATGAGATGGTTAAAAGTGAGGTGAAGTTCTGCTTAGTCAAATCAGAATAACATGCTGCCATATTTTAACCTCCTAATTGTACTTCTCCCTTCCTTAGTTACAAAATCCCCACCTGTTGGGCAAAACACCCCCTTTCCTAGGCAAAGAAAAGTGTAATAATTGTGTTTAAATGTGCCCTCTGCTTGTTCCCTGGCAGTGCTGGGGCTGCTCAGGGGCACAGCTGGTCTTGGTGAAGCTGAGGGAGGTGGAAATGGTGTCTGGGGGTGAAGATACTGGAGTTGTGCTCCAAGGGGCCCTGTGGGCAGCATGTTTTTAAATATCCCTGCGACTTTTAACTTGGCTGAGCACTGATGGAGGGCAGTGGGCAGCTCAGGCTGGATGTGGCTGGCTGTGTTGGGCTGGGAAGTGTCCTGGAACAAGTCCTGTGTCCAGAATGTTGTGCTGAGGTGCCCCAGCACTGACCAGCACTGTTGCTGTGTCAGCTGTGCCCACCCTGAGCAGCTTTTGCCTTTATCTTAAAAGCAGAACCAAAAAACCGCTCTGTGCACAGTAAATTAAACTAAATTCATCAGTTCAAGCAAAAAATAGTTTTGAAGTTGGATAGATATTCAATGTTTATGGAAAGCCAGATGTCCTAAATGTTCCCAGCTGGAGGAGTATGGAAAAATGCTGGTGTTGCAGCAGCAGCTCCAGTAATCACGGAGTGTGTGAACTTCCCAGACCTGCTCAGGTGTCAAATAACCCCCTGTGCACCCTCTGTGCTGTAGAACCCACCTTGAGGACGTGGCCTGGGATAGAGCACCAGCAGAATTCCCAGTGTGTCTCTGGGAAAGCTGTGCTGCTGTTAAGGGGTCTGGAGAAGCTCCTGCCCTGCTGTGTGTGGCTGGGGTGAGTGGTTCATCCTGTGTGTGACCTTTTCATCCAGCCACAGCTCTGTTCCTGCTTTCCCCAGGGATGAGGTGGCTTGGGGGTCACTGGAGGAGAGTGTTGGGAAGGGCCTGTGGCCTGGCGTGGGGATACTGCCCTGGAGAAGGGCAGGGGCTCAGGGAAGGTGGGTGCAGGGGGAGGTGGCGTCACCCCTTAGGTCTGTCCTCAGCCAAGGTCTGATCTCGAACACCACCCTCGCCTTGTGTGTGCACAAAAACTGCTTGAGAACGAGTGAGATGGTAACTGATACCTGAGGGGTTCCTCAAAGCCAGATCGAGCCACAACAGCTGCTTTAGGAATTCAGTTGCACAGTGTGGTGTTGCTCCTTTCTCTGGATTCTCACTGATGCCCACGAGCAGCAGCGGCAGAGGACACGTGCCCTGGCCCCGTCTGATGTGGTGACCTGCCCTGCTCGGTGGCATCTTGGTGCCAAATACCTTGTGGCACAGTGAGGGAAGAGCCTGAGAATCCTTGGAATTAGCTTCCCAGGGCTCCTGCTCAAACCCAGCGCAGGTACAAGGTGATGCCCTTGGTGTTTTCCATGATGAGAATTCAGGGGCTCTCAGGCAGTTCCTTGCTTTGGAAAAAGCAATAACCAGCAGTATCCCAAGGGGTGCAGATGTCTTTGTCTCCACATCAACAGGAATTTCAGCCTTTCTCCTTCAGGAATGGTCCATCCCTGGATGCCCTTCCAGGAACCTCTCAGGCACAGTCTGGCAGCTGCAGCACATCTCTCTGGATGTCCAGCCGGCTGGGACAACACCAGGACACCTTCATTGCCTTCCAGCACTGAGTTTCTGGATTCCCTCTACAGTTTTGGGCTCTCCATCGCTCTCTCCACAGGAGGTGAGTCTTTGGGGCCTCCTCTCCTTTCCTGCCTTGGAGAAAGGAGCCCTAAGCCGTGCATTCCACCCAGAAGAGCTCCCCACAGGCAGCAGGGTCTCCATGGGGATGTCCATGAGAACATGTGTATGTTGCCACTGGTACGTCAGTCTCCAGACAATCCACTGAATCCATCCCTGTGCCTTGGATCACGAGCCAAAGCCAGGGAGAAGGGCACTTCCTGCTGTGCTTGGCTCCACGTTGGCCTCTCACAGGCAGCTCCCCTCTGTTTCTGCACCTTCCATAGTGAGACTCCAGCACTTTCCCACCTCTTTTCTGGAACCTCCTCTCTCCTGCTCTGCACAGCTGTCCCGGGATAATGTTTCCCACAGAATAGGCCCACCCCTCTCAGGTGGAAGGAGAAGGGTTGAAAGAGATGCCTTTTGTCCCCTTTGCTGTGGTGTTTCCAGACCCACAGTCTTCTGTGTAGAACAGCTCTGGGGTTGGGGGCACAGTAGGGTTTCTGGGGATCACGGCCACCCCTGCACCAGCTTTTGCCTCCCCTTTGAGAGGTTTTCCGGTTGGCTGTTGTGACTCTGAATCACATGGAATCTACATGAGCTGAGACCCCAAACTAACACTGTTTGCTTTTGCTGACTTGGAAGATTCTGTCAGGTTGAAGCAACCCAAACCTATTTTCCTCTCAAACTTTCCTAGCAGGGTCCATCTGCCAGCCCTGTAACATCTCCAAGCCAAAGGAGCAGTTGGCATCTCCAGGTGGGGTAACAGATGGACCAAGGGAGATCGGATGGGGTGGAGAGGTGAGTGTGTCCACACAAACCCCCTGTGCATCACAGCCCCCTCCTGTGCCACTCAGAGCACACCCAGCATCTGTGGTGGGTCCCTCTGCTGCTGTTCAGCTCCCAGGTCACTCACATCTTCAGATGCTTTGTTGAACCTGTACCAAACAGTCAATTCCTGTGAAAGAACCATTTGGGTGGGATTTAGCAGTGCTGAATTCCCCATTTAATGAACGCCCCACACAGGACAGGACACCAGCCTTTACCAAGGGGTTTCCAGCAAATTCTTTGTGGATTTTGCTTTTAGGCAGTGTAAGTTTTTTGAACCCAGATCCTGAAAAGGTGTTTTACAGCATCCCTGGCACCTGTGTGTCCCTTTGTGGCTGGAGGCTCTGCTGCAGCAGCTCTTTGAGTTGGGTATCAGAAGAACAAGTCCAGTGTTGTCCCCATGGGCCAAATCATCTCCCTTTGGAGCTGGTAAAAAATGTACTTGGCATTGCTGAGATCAGGTTTTGACCTTCATTTTGAAAAGGAGCAGGATCTTAACCACCAGATTTATCTTCAAGCACCATGGAAAGCCCTGGCTGGAGGGAGCAGGACCATCCCGGGGGGCAGAGCGAGGCTCCAGGGCTGAGGGATTTCCCTTCATGCAGGGGAAGGTCAAAAGTGCACCTGAGGGCACATCTCGTGAGCGATCGAGCTCCCGACACAGCAGCAGGGGATGAGATGTTTCGGCAGTGACTCAGAGGAAGAAGCTAAATAAACTCTTTTTATTTCACACACGGGATTAAATTCCTTCATGTCTGGATCATTGAAGGTAAAGCTCCTGTAATCTCCTCATTGCCAACCCCAGCCTGTCGTCTGGTGGCTGCTGGACCTGCTGGGACAGCGAAGGGACGTGGCAGGGACATGGGAGGTGGCAGAGAGGGCGAGAGACAGTCGGGAGCAGAGCTGGGCACTAGGGCTGCTGCTCCACTAGTGATGTAGCTCACGGAGAAGCTGGTGTGGATCATCTGTAGGTCAGTGAAAGTGTCCTGGGAATTCACAGGCTGAAGATGAAGGAGCTGAGGTTTTACCATGACTGTTTTGCAAGGAAGAGGTTAAGAAACAACACTGTGAACAAACAGTTGTGATAAGGAAAACCCAAAGCCACCACAGCTGTAGTTGTTCAGGTTTTTGCACACTCCAGAGAACCCTGTTTGCTGTGAGCCTCTCCTCCTGCTGCAGAGTGCCTCTGCAACCACACACTCCTGCTCCCACCGTGTGCTGAAATCTCTCTGCTGATCACAGGGAACAAAACATACACTGGCATCATTGCTGGAAGCTTTCCCTGCACGTCTGTGACATCCCAAGCAGGCAGCAAGGGCAGACATGTGGCACAAGTGGCACTGAGGGCCTGTACTGGCCCAGCCAAGCCTCCCCCATGAGCGTCCCTGGCCTGGCCTGACTGGAGGAGGGCTGTGTTTCCCTGGCACTGTTGGGCACCAGATGGGAATATGGGATTGCCTCAGGGCTGCCAAATGTCACCAGGTTTGCTGAGCCGAGCTGGAGGCAGAGGAAAGGTGACAGAACTGTGTGACCAGGCAGCTTCTGCAGAGGAAAATGCCACACAGCCACAAACATCCAAGCACTGCCTGCAGGGATGATCCTCATCCACGGTAATTGCCTAAAAGTGAGGGGGTTTAAAATTGCTGTTGTTGCTTTCTTTTTCTCCACCGATTTTTCATGGTGCTGCAGGTAAACCTCATGCGAGGTGTGCTGGTTTTATTGCAGGAATGATGGGTCCATCCAAAACACAGCAGATGCTCCAGATGTTTGTCCTCTTGGTTTAGAACAGGACAGTAAATCCACGGGGATGCACCACACCCCAAGGAGACTGAGCTGCCCACGACTCCTGCCAAGAGCTGAGCTGGTGCTTCCCAGACCTGTAATTTGATGTCATCCTTCTGCAGGAGTTTGGGGCGTAGGTAATTGATCTTTATTGTACAAAGCCCTTTTAGAGGTGGGATTTAATGTTCATATTGCTGGGGAAATACTGGGTTAGTTGTTGAAGAGTGCCAAAAAAAGGGCTAGCAAGAAATCTACAATATAAAGACAATTTTATTGCCGATAAGCTCTTAAAACTCATTTTTTTTCCTGGTTCAGTAGGACCTTATTCTTCCTGATGAAAATCCGGTCATAGCATCTCTCATTAAAAATAAAATTATTTTGAAATAAATAAATATATAAAATAAATATCATATACATTTTATAAATAGTTTTGTCCTTATGCACAGTATCCATGCTTACATCTGAATAATGTTCCTCGCCCCATTCCCACCCCAACAGCAGGAAGAACCCCGCACATCAGGACTGGTCCATGGAGCATCATCCATGTAGCAAACTCCTGGGCTGCTTAAGCAGGGCACCACTCAAAGGCTTTTCCTTAGCAGGGAGCTAACCCAGCTCAGCAGCAGCATCTGCAGCAGTTCTGTGGTCTTTGTTATCTTTTCTTCTCTTCATTTTTTTGTTGTTTTGGGACTTTCTTTTCCCCAATGATCAGGTTTGCTCACCTACTTGTTCCTTTAAGCAACTATAACATTGAATATTCAGCCTCTCTTGTAGCAACCAGGTAACGAAAGTGAATGAAAATGGAAGATTAAATGTAGGGTTCCCTCCCTTCCCCTACCCCCGCCCTGCCCCATAAATAACCCAGGTTTGATATACACTGGAAACAAGGAGGAACAGCAGTGTCTGAATTCAATGTAAGTGCTTCCCTAGGTCATCTACGCTTACAGGAATGATGGAATGACTATTAATAGAGTGCTCTGGGAAAAAGCTTGGGAGCCCAAGTATGTACACTGACACTGCAGGAACCATCACCTGTAGTGGAAGAGGTCTCTGTACATGGCAGGGATTTTGGCAGGGTCCACAGGCCGGGGTAAGAAGTGGGTGAATTTCTGGTGTCTCTTAGTCCTGTACCCCTCGCGGGGGGAGCCGTCCTTGTTGAGGGCCACGTAGTACTGGCGCTCCGAGTCGGGGTGCTTGTACAGGGTCGAGGCGTACGTGTTGTACCAGTTCTCCTCAAACTGCTCGCGGAAAACGCACTCCCGGGTGAGCTTCTTCTGCCGTGGGCAGCGCAGCAGGGAAACAAAGAGACACTCGTGTCAGAAAGGTAAAATAGGAAACACTGTCACCCTTCCTGACTTTATTTTTCTAGCATTTTTGCAGCTGCCTTCTCCTGGCTCCCCTGAGGACGGGGACTGTGCTGCTGGGGATGCTTCCCCTGGATGAGAGCTGGAAATGGGCACAAGTCAAGACCCAAGGAGCTCTGGAGTTGGAGGAAGAAGGAGACAAAAGCAGGAGAAGGTGGGTGTGGATTTTGCAAAGATGCCCCATGAATAAATTAGAGAGGCACATGGCAAAGCTCCAAACATGTCCAGGTGTGAGTCTGAACTCACTGGGTGGCCGTGCTGCCAGGCAGGGACATGTCCCCCTGCAGCAGTGCCCTCCAAGGTATCACGCAGCCCAAATCGCCTCTTTTGGATGGGAGAAGCAGCAGGCAGCACATCTGAGGGGTCTAAACAGGAAAACAGGAGCAAGAACTGCTTTGGAAGTTCAGGGCACACAGCTGAATGCGCTGAGATGGGAATGAAAGCATTCCTCAGGGTTCCACCTGCTGGAGTGCCAGTGAGCTGTGATGGGAGGCTGTAACAAGACCCAGAGGGATGTGGGATGTCAGACCCCAGGGAAGATTTAGGGTGGTGACAGGTGATGTGATGAGGGTGTGTGGCTGGTGCATCCCATGCTGGCATAGGGGGACAGATGGCACTGGTGTCACCATGGCCACAGCCAGCCTGTCCATCCAGCCCTTACAGCTGGGGGCTGTTGGCAGTGGCTGTTTGCTGATGGACTTCTAGTTCATGTCCAGTGCTCCTTCCCTCTCTCTCCCATCTCCACGTGCCAGCTACAGGGATGTACCCAGCTGCAGTGGGCAGCAGGGCTGTCCCCCTGCCCCATGAGGACACAGATGGCTTTGCCAGCACTGCTGTGCTGTTGCAGAGGGTCCAGCCATCCCATCCCATCAGGGTACTGCCAGGGTGACTGGGAGCCCTTTCAGCTGAAGGGCAGTCTGCAAATGTAGAGGGCTCTAATATTACACCCAGTGTCCCTCCACTGTAAACTATCCGGGCAGGGAATGTGTCCCCTCCTCGGCACACGGAGTGCTCAGTAAATGTTACTGCCCACAGTAGATGTGTTTTGTAACACAATCCAGGAGCTCACCTGTGCTCAGAACCTGTTTTCAATGTTTTGCTGCTAATTAAATAAAGCCTGAGGTGAGTTGTGAGCCCTCGAAAAGTCCTAGGCCACAGCCCTGGCCATCTGAGACCCAGGGAACAATGGACTTCTCTTCCCAGATCTGTCAATAAATACAGGCTGGGTTTTTTCCCTCCTCTCAGATGCCATCTACTTGGAATATGTTGGAACCTGATGACTGGCTGAACTCTGGCTGTTGCTTTGCCCCCATTCCCCTGTGCTGCAGTAGGCAGTTTGGAGTACAGTGTTTGTGGAAAATGTTTGGAGAGTCTGGGGTGACTCTGCAAGGAGTGATTTATTCCTTTCCAAGCCCCGGGATGTCCCCACTGAACTTGACACCAATCCAGGCAGCAGGCAAGGTGCTGCCCAAAGTATTAGTGGCATTTCTGAAATCGTTGGGAAGCTTTACAGAAATGTTGGCACGAGGTCAACAGGGACAGGCGGAAAAGCTCTGTGTCCCGAGGGGACTCCACGTGTCGCTGTGGGGATGGCTGGCTCTGGCTGCATCAACACAGGCATCAGGCAAAGTTGGCACAGAGGGAAATAATAAACTTGCTGAAAATTTAAAAATACTGCTGTACTGTGATCTCCCAAAATACCATTGTAATGTTAATGCTGTTGTCAGGCACTGTTTTATGGACCTTTAATTAAGAATACTGTAGTGGCTTTTGAGTTAGAAAAGCCATCATTGTACAACCCACGTGTCCCAGATTTTAAAACTCCAGGGTAATTTGGGGACCTGGCTCGTGACGCCAGCACAGTTTGGAGCAGCCTTTTGACTGTGTCCCTGCAGCGTCCTGCCTGGTGCACAAGATCCCAGAATGGTTTGGTTGGAAACAACCTTAAAGATCACCTCATTCTAACCCCCTGCCATGGGCAGAGACAGCTCCCACGACTAACTTCAGGTCAATCCTGGTTCCAGATTCAGTGTTGTAAAATGCTACCCTATTTTTGTTTCTGTGTTGTAACATGAACACGGGCTCTAGAATTTAATTAACCCATCATGAAACTTGATTCACAATCAGAGCTGCAGGGTTTGAAGGCAAAGGGGGCAATACACAGGCTCACATTCTCCAGCAGGCACGAGTGAAAACTACAATTGCAGGAGCTGCTGAGCAGCCTTAGGGTTTGACAGGAGACATGCTGCTCCAGCCCTGCTTTCTGAAGTGTGCTTCAGGAGATTTTGTGTTTTATGGAATCCTGGTGATTTTTCTTTTTTCTTTTTTGTACATTTGCAATTTAACCACTGTCTCTGCATTTAACTGCTGTGCAGGGTAGAAGCTGTTACAGAAATGAGGTGGGAAAAGAACAGTTACTGGTGCGTGCAGTATTTGATGATCAGAGAATCACAGAGAGGTTTGGGTTGGAAGGGACCCCAAAGGTCATCCAGTTCTACCCCCTGCCATGGACAGGGACACCTTCCACTAGCCCAGGTTGCTCCAAGTCCCATCCAACCTGGCCTTGGACACTTCCAGGGATGGGGCAGCCACAGCTTCTCCGGGCAACTACCTCAGATAAACATCAGCAACTGCATCTTAAATGGTGGAAGGGTCAGTGGCAGTCTCAGGTGGAAATGGGACAAGGAAAAATGAGCCAAATTCATGGTTTACTGTTTGCTAATCAAAGGTTTTCGCACAGCTTCTGTGTATGCAGAGTACATGAGTTTTAACTTGTACTCTGAGACTTATCTGATGGCGAGAGGAAGTAGTGCCTTCTGCTTTGGTTTAAAACTGCTTTATTTCATTTCATTTTATTTTATGATCCACCCTTAATTGAGCTAAATAATTAGGAATTGAGTTAAATTAACCTGTAGGAAGCACCTCTGCCCAGCTGTTAAGACCTGGCATTTTGACTGCAAGTCATAACACTTAATGAGTTTACACTTGGGGTTTTTTGTCGAAACAGAGGAAAATTTTAGCATGAAAAGGGCACTTCTAGGAAATCATGAACAGCAGCCCTGAACTCCTAAAAGGAGTCACAGAGAATTTCACAATAACACTCAGGCCACAATTTCAGCTTTTGTTGGTTAAAGAGCCATAATACAAAGATAAGACCTGCAGACAGGTGCAGACCTGACCACACGGAGAATACAACTGCTGTGTTACTCAGGCTGTGAAAACACATCAGCAGTTCCTGGCTTTATGCTAAATGTCCCCCTGCCTTTACCTAGCCACTGCCACACCATGTCTGAAAGGCAAAACCTCAGTGTGATGTCTGGGGGCTGGGCACCACTGTGGGCTCTCACAGCAGGAGTGAATCCTCCCTCAAACCCAATTCCTATATATCATTTATGCTATAACAGCAGTGGCATCAAGGGTAGGATGGAGATCAGTGTCACCCCAAGAAGGTGGGGGACCTGTGACAGAGCAGCTTGTGACATGGCTGAGGCCACAGGCTGCAGTGCTGGAATCAGCCCAGCCTGAACTTACCGACCCATAGAGCTCGCCTCTCTCATTCATGCCGAGGTAGAGTCCGGAGTCCACCCCACGGATGCTCACCAGCCCCACTGCCAGGCTAATAAACTCCAAAATCCCTAAAAAAGAAAAGAACTGCAAATCATCCAGAGGAAAAAAACACCAGCAGGCTCCAGCAACAAAAACAAACCAGCCATTCCCAGTAACAATACAGTTCTTAACTCTATAGTCCCATCTGTGTGCAATCTTCTGGTTTCCAGTCTGGGCTTCTCCCCAGCATTGTGAATTTGAGTTGCCCAAGAGGGATTACCTTTGCTAATGAGAAAAGCTTTGCAAGGTTTTGTTGGTTTGGGTTTGGATTTTTTTTGTAATTATCACCAAGAAGACAGATGTAGAAACTTGTGCCTGGCCACTAGAAATGTCAGAAGGCTGTTACCATGCTGGGTTTTATTCTTCACCAAAAGGAGTGCCATTTTGTCTTCTGCAATAAGATTATTGTCCCACAGGTTTTAAAGTCATGGGTTCAGTAAAAAGAAGTGAAAAGCACTAGAAGAGATGTCTGTGAGGACCATCCTCATCCCGGCACTCCAGTGGGATACTTGCCAACCTGAAATGTATATACAAGCCATAGGGATAAAATCCAGCTTCAAAGCACACAGATAGAAATGCATTTCCTCTGCAGCATTTGGAGCCATGGCACTGCCAGTCCTTTCTCTGTCATCCCCTGCCACCAGTACTGCCAGAACCCTCTCCTGCCCCCTATGCCCTGCTGCCTGTGCCAGCCTCCTGCCTGCCTCTTCCCAGTCCAGCAGCATCTATCCCAGCCAGCCCCAGCCCTGCAAGAGCAACTGTTTTACCCACAGGCTGCAGCCTGCTATGATGGTGTCAGACACTTTAAAAATGAGGGGCAGCCTTATTTCCTCTGGAAAGAAAGAGCAGGGTCTGGCTGCTGCACCCCCATGGCCAGCAGCTGTTTCAATGGGGGAAAGACTTGTAACAGAACCTTTGGTGAAGCACTTAAAAACAAACAGCCCCTACCCAACACCTGAAGTGGTGAGGACCTTCAAACTTCCCAGGAAGACTTCCTGAAGGCAGTGGTGGAACTATGTTATTATGGATTCCACACACTACCTATCTAGAGGTCATGGGCAGTTTTGCCAGTGTCCAGTGCAGGATTACTTAGCTGGGAGGCAGAAGGAAGAGGGTTTTCCTCATCTCATCTGATGACTGCATGTCTCCATTGACTGGAGAAGAAAGTTGCTCTAACCTTTAGCGTGGCTCCAGCTCTCCTAATATAGCTCCCAAAACATCCAGCCCTGGGCAGTTGATGCTCTGATCAGGTTACCTCCCAGAGCTCCTCTTTAAAGTATTGCCCTGGTTTAAAACCACCGCGTGACAAGCGGCCACCTGAGCCAGCTGACTTCAGTGCCAGCCACAGCTCCGGGTCAGCCCTCAGCCTGGAGCATGGATGTGACAACTCTCAGACGACACCGCTTCACTGCCTAAAGATGGGACAGACCAGATGGTGATGGGACACCCCTGTCCCCCTTCGTGCAGCGCAGACTCATCATCAGGTGCTGGCAGCTAAGCTGGCTGCAGGAATTCCTACCTTCCATCAGACCTTCTGTCCTCCTTTTCCCCTGCCTACTCTGGGGCTTGTGCATCTAATCCAGCCCTCCCTGAAACCAGCGGGTGCTAGGGGAGATGAAATATGCATTTGGGACTGGCAAGTCCTGGAGACAAACAGGGAAGCAAACATCACAAAATGCACTTTATGGACCAGAGCAGACATTCTACAGGCTGAAATATGCCCAGCTACACATCCTGGCCTGGGGACACATCCTGCCTGCAGAAACACCAGGAACAGGCAGCACAGGCAGGGAAGGCAGCCCTTCCAAGCCAGACAGGCGCAGACCCTGGCTCTGCTCTCCTCAGTAGTTGTTGTGGTTTCTTAGCTGAAAAGAATCCCAAACAGGGAGGAGAGAGGTGCAGGATGAGGGGTGGTTTCCTCCCTTCACTACCCACCAGTTCTGACACGAGGGAGTTACTGAACTGCTGAGTGCTTTTTCCCATCCGGAGACCAGAAATTACCACAGTCACTCTTTGAAAAGGAGGGAGTGAAGGAAGATGGACAACTACAGGGAGTGTAAAAAGTAAAACAGGAGTACAGAGATACACCCAGGAATGGGGGAGTCTTCCCCAGGCTAGAGACAAGGGAACATTCAAGTGAAACTTATCAGGTACCTGGGGAATGGTAGATGGACCTTCCTATAGGTATAGACACAGTCCTCAGCATCAGCACTTTTTTTGTCTCCTGTCACTTCTGGGAAGTAGGAAAATGTTGCTGGTTCTGATGAGAAACTGAGGGATGTCTAAGGCAGGGGAACCCAGATCTTTTCTTGAGTATGCCCACAAGCATGCTCTGTACGAGCCATGTGAATCCAGGTCTCCAAAGACCTGGTAAGAACCAAGCCAGGAGCAGCATCAGCATCTTCCCTCTCTGATTGGGAAGGTGAGACATCCCTCACCTGGCGCAGGTTGGGTAGATATGGGTTTTGCAAATGAAGTTTCTTCCAAGGTGTGCCCATGACAATCTCTTCTGACAACATCTCTTGTAGTATTCCCCTTTTTTGATCTCTGAGTGGCACTTGGAGACATGCATGGAAGATGACTATGTTGAAAGAGCATTAAGAATGTAACTTGAGCCCACAAAAGTCAGGAGACAGAGTGAAGGCTGAAAATATGTGGGCGGATATCCATCCTGTCCTTAGCTCACTCCAATTCTAGACAAAATTGCAGCTTCGTACATCTGATCTCCAGCAGCACAGGGAGTGGCCACTGGGGCCAGCTCAAGAATTCTCTTTCCAATTGTAGCGGTGTGTTTTTGTGGTAGAACATGCTTTTGTTTTTTCTTTTGCTTTCTTCTTTTCTTTCTCCCAGGACTTGCCTCTTTTTTTTTTCTCCTCACTTTGATTATTCATTCTCTTTGTTCCTTGAGCCTTTCCAGATAAGACTTGGGGAGATTTGATTAAGACTCTGACTGGATTAATTTACCACCAAAGAACTGAATAATCTCCTGAGCTTTGCCATGGCTGGACCCACACACTCTCGCCTTACTCTAAACCATCCCTCAAAGAACAATTCAGCTCCCTGCACCTGTCTCTTCTTACATGACTGTATTCAGGAGCTGGGGTACAGAAACATCAGATGTTGTATTAATGGCTACAAATCTAAAGCTTCAGCTAAAAACCTCAACAACTGTTCAGCAACAGGTGCACGATGGTCTGAATGTCAAAATTACAGCAAAACTTTCTCTGGAGGTCTCAGCAGCTTCTCTAGGAGTCTGTGTAACAGATCCATGAGCAGGTTTGTACCTGAGAAGAGCTTCATTTTCTGCCTTTATTTGTCTGCAGTGCAACCTCAAGACCTCTTTCTGTCCTCCACTGCAGTGAGTAGCACCACTGGGTTCACTTGTTTAATGCTGCTGTAAAAGAGACGTGAGGCAGAAAAGGAGCAGTTCCTCCTGGCAGGGATTTTCCTGGCAAATTTCTCTCAGTTTCATTCTGAGAAGGATTGTCATAGGGGTGCTAATGTCAGTCCAGACCCCCTCCAGATTTTCATCATCCTTTATTTCTTTGTAGAGGAAGGTTCTGAGCAGATGCAGTGAGAGAGATATATTTTGGAAAACACTTTATTCTTTTGGGAGTGACTTTGCCAGAGCTGCCAGTTCAGAGAGTGAATTTGGGCACTTCTGTAGTGTGAGAATGAGCTTTCTTCCAACAAACCTAGAGGGCTTTGCCACATTATGCGTTAAACCTCCTCTAGGAAAAATAAGCTGCGCTCCATTGTTCTTGCAAGAATCTGTGTTTTTACAAGTATAAAATATCACATTCCAGAAGACAGGTGTGATTTAGGAAAGCTCCAATCCTTGACAGATGAGAAGCAGTAGTTCCTGTGATTGCTCAGGCAGTGTGGACGGATGATGCCAGTGCCTCCCCTGTGTCCTACAGTCATACTCCCAAATGCTGTGGTACAAAAGAATCTCTCCCTTTAATCCTCACTTCTGGGACCTTGGGACTCTGTTCTGCATCAGCAGGGCTTTGGCTATTTTCCTCTCTGGAAGATGTGGATGTCTTGCACATCTGGTAGCTTTTGGGATGGCTGCACATGGGAGGGTGCAGATACTGCCTGTCTATTCCTGAATCCCTTCCAAATCAAGAGATGGGGATGCCAAGTCTGGTTTTACCCTACATCCCACCTGCAGCTGGACACGTGCCTCGGCTGTGGCATTGCAGCCATCCATGGAGCATCTTAATTATCTGCTCCTGATACCAGGGAGCACCTTCCAGCCACATGGCCTTGATCCTGGATTTCTAAGTATTTCTCCAGATGCCCCAAGATTTAAGGCAGCTTTAAACTGCTTCCCTGAACCCCTTGTCTACCTCTGCATCCCTCACCACAGTTTTGGAGTCCCCAGCATCACTCAGGCTGCCTATTCCTGTTATAAGTCACTCCTTTCTGACTGTTGCATGCAAAATTTAGGAATGCATTGATACATGACATCCTAATATGAACCATACCAGGGACACTGGAATTTAAATATTCATGGCTACTGAACGCAGATGGTGAATACTGTGTGCCAATACGTTATTGCTTTGAGTCTCTGCTGAAGCAAGGCTTAGTCCAACTTGATCTGAATGCAAGGATTCCAGTCTAATCCTTTGGGGCTTTGTCTTGCAATTACAACAAATAACTATTTATTTTACACTGCCTCTGGGAAAACCCTGAAGCAGAAAACTATAATATCTGAAGTCTGGTCTAATTTACGGAGCTGGATGTGGACTGCTAAAACACTTAGGGAATGCCAATGTTTCGATTTATTGGAAGCACTCTGTGACTTAGGCTTCAGTGTGCAAAATTCATGAAAAGTTTTAGCATGTTTAACATGTTTTTTCCAAGTTTGAAAATACACTTGTTTTACTCAATCTTTATAAAAAATGGACCTGAGACAAATGTTGCCCTTTGAAACTGGCTGTTTAGTTGTACAAAGGTAAAGAAAAAGAACTGATAGACTAGAAACACTACGTGGCAGCTTGAACTAAAACCAACCAGATGCAATGGGTTTGCTTTCAACTCTTTGAATGTGGAAACCCATTGCGTATTGCAGTGTGAAACGTTAAAAGATGGGTGTTTTCAGGAGGTAATTAAAGAATGCTTGCCCCACGAGCATATTAGTACCTGACTCTGACCCGCAGGTTATGACTTTCTTGTTGATTTAGGCAGGGACATGCCATGCACACACCTGGTGTTTATGGAAAGCGCGGTGCGGAGATAAGCTTCCCCAGTTGTTCCAAAAACCTGCCTTACACCTCCAACAATAGCAGCAGAAGCACTTCCTAGAGTATCAGAACTGACTGGTTGCAAACAAGTAAAGGCAAAAAAAGAATTCCTTTCACTGAGGAGTTAAATCACTTGAAAACTATAAAAAGTCTTGCGAGCACGTCTTGCAACCTGTTGACAACATAGCTGAGATCACTGGCATGGGACTTGTTGATAGCTTATACAGACACCTGCACTAGATGCGGGAGTAGCGGGAATTTCTCTTAGCTGTGCTCAAACTGACTGGACTCTTTCGCCTGCGGCTTGGGATGCATTTTTTGAAGATTACATATAGTCTCATTAGAGGTCCCTGCTCTTGTGTGCCACTGATACAGGCACTGCAGTCTTCCAGCTGTATCCTGGGCGGCAAGGTCAAGTCCACGGTGCTCTGCCTATTGTTCCATCTTCTTTCTGAGGTCCCCTAAGTGTTTTTCCCTCTTCAGCTTCCCCCTTTCCTTTCCAACAACCTTCCCAAACCCAGCTCCTGACACCCCTCCAGCCAACTGATCCCTGCTCGCTTTGGGGAGAAGCTCTTCTAATCAAAGTCATGCATGTAAAAGAAAGCAGCTCACAAATATCTGCAGAGGCCAAAAAGAAGGAGGAGTAAAAGAAAAAAAGAGAAACAACTAAAAAAAAAGCGAGGAATTTCTTTTTCCAACATAGGAATTTCCAAGAAATTCCAACCAGGAACGTCTCTGTTTTGCCTCCCTCACCACTAACTTCAGAGGCACAGCTAGAGCTGGTCACCGTCCTCTTTTTTTTTTTTTTTTTTTTTTTTTTTTTTTTTTTTTTTTTTTTTTTTTTTTTTCCTTTTCTTAGTGCACCTGCAGAAACGCTGAGCGCCGGGAGAGTAGGAAATTGGAAATAAAAACTCCCGCATTGCTGGGGAGTGAGCGCATTTATTTAGGAGGCCAATTATATCCGTCCCGGGATGATTTATATTAGCGGGGTAATTAGTTGTACGCGCGGGGCACCTGCTCCCGGCCCGGCCGGGCACCCCCCCGGCCCCTTACCGAAGCGGCTGTGGTCCTGCCGGGTGCCCTGCACCGTGCCGTTGGGGA
>NW_008238644.1:5242394-5253923 GCF_000691975.1 Corvus brachyrhynchos
GTTGCCGGGGGGGGGTTCCCCCCCGCCCCCCCCGCCGTGCCCCGCCAGGGGACAGAGACCCCACAAACAAGCAACCACAAGCGCCCAAAATTGCCCCCAAGCCACCAGCCAGCTCTGCTGCAGCAGCTCCTCCGGGTGACATCAGCCTGCAGAGCTGAGGCATCGGTGGTCATGTCCACCTCAGCGGGTCTCCCACATGGGGTATCCCCACCGTGGGGTCTCTTTCCGAGCGGGTATCCTCTCAGAGGGTCTCTCCCCTCAGGGGGTTTGTCCTTTTACCTGGTCTCTTACTTCAGCAGGTCTCTCTGCAGTGTGTCTCTCCTCTTAGCGGGTCTCTTCCCCCAGCAAGTCTTCTCTCAGAAGTTCTCTCCTCTAAGTAGGTCTCTCCTCAGCAAGTCTACCACATGGTGGAAGAGAACTCAGCAGGTCTGTCAGCTGAGAAAGTCTCTCCCCTCCAGTGGATGAACCCTCAGTGGGTTCCCGCCATGGTGGGTACCCCCTCAGTGGGTCTATTCCCTTAGCAGGTCTCTTCCCTCAGAAAGTCGATCCCATGGTGGATCTCTCCCCACCGAGTGTGTCTCCCTCACAGTGGATTCTGGCTCAGGGGGTTCCTGCCATTGTGGGTCTCCCCTTTGAGTGTCTCTCCCCTTAGCAGGTCTCTTCCTCAGCAAGTGAGTCTCCCCGCAATGTGTCTCCCCCACAGTGGGTTTTCCCTCAGAGGGTTCCTGCTGTGGTGGGTCTCCCCTCAGTGTGTCTCTCCCATCAGAAAGTTTCTCCCCGTCAGGATGTTCCCACCATGATGGGTCTCCCCTCAGCAGGTCTCTCACCTCAAAGAGCATCTCCCTCAAAGTGGATTCCCCCTAAATGTGTTCCCGCCATGGTGGAGAAAGTCTCTCCCCCTCTGTTGGGTTCCCGCCATGGTGGGTCTCCCCTCAGCAGGTCTCTTCCCCTCAGTAAAGTGCTGCTCTCCACATCACCCCAGAGGGAGGGTTAAAATGGTCCCTGCTTGCAGGTCCTTTCCCCCGGACTCAGGCAGTGCTCTCTTGTGAAGACATGAAGGAAATTGTGATACCGTGATGTGAAATACCCACCCATGTGTCTGCAGTGGGTGAGGAGTCTGGTTTTTGAATGGGGGTTTGGGGTGGTTTTTCCTGTCAGAGCTGTGGCTATAAAAGGGGCGTTGATGCAGAACCTGACACATGAAGCCTAAACTCATGTTTTTTATAGAAATGTAGGCTGTTTCAGAGGTAGTAAAATCTACTGAAGTGCATTTGTTGACTATTTGTTTATCCTGTGTGGTTACATGGAGATACCACTGTCTGAGGAGTTCAAGCATCCCACTGCAAAGATTACGGTTTTATTGCTGTAGTATCTATATGAAGACTCAGGTGGGATGAGGTAACTGAAGGAAATCAATTGTGCTTTGGTGAAAATGACAGAGGTCCAAGATGGGGAGGGGCCAGACACAGCTGACAGGACACTCCAAACCTGGAATTACTGTTAAGGATCTAATCCTGTAAAGGCTGTGAATTTAATGCATAAAATTAATGTAATGTGAATGATCCCACTACAAACAAATACACTTTTCTGTGAAACCTGGTTTTGCTGATGTGAGTTTGCCTGTGGATCCATAGCAAATTCATGTGTGTGAATCCTTATTTCTGCACATGTCTGAGAGCTGATCCCAGGGGGATTAAGAAGCAAGAGGAAAACCTAGTTTCCGCAGTGGAGGACTAGCCAAACTCTGTAGAGGCCTCTGCCACTGACTTCAATTGCCTCTGGGTCTGTCTACAATATCCTTAAACCCAAATCCACACAAGCACTTAGTGGAACACTTAGGAAACTGACAAAGGTAACAGAGTTCAATTACACTACAGTAAAATCCAAGATAAAGTAAAAACCCACAAACCTTCGTGCTTAACTAATGTATAACAAAAGCAGCACAATCCCTCATCCAAGCTGACATTCCTCACTTAACTCTCCTGATTATGGTCAGCTTTTGAAGTGTCTGCGATACATTTTATTGAGAAATCATACATGCTGGTACAACATGTTCTATTTAGGCACAACAGGATGTGGAAAAGGTAGCTTTCTCTCTTTTTTTTTTTTTTGTCTTTAATTTCCTGGTTTATTTATGTTTTTACTAAGCTGAGGAAAAAGCAGAGATTTATACCCTGTATTTTTGAAGGAAAAAAAAGGGATGTATTTTAAGTTCTGAAAGCTAGAATGACTCCTCCAAAACCAGAACAAGTTTAGCGATTTTTTTCATGTATTACATAGAACATAGTTTTGCACTCAGTAATTTCTTAAAGGAGGACAAAAACTTATGTACAGTTTGTGTCACAGAACATAGAGTGTTACAAAATTAACTTTCTGCTCTGCTTTGTTTCAGTTGATTCAGCTCCCCAAGTTTATTCTTTGATTACAGTTTGCATTGCCCACCTTGGGAACTAAAATGGTTACTGCCAAACTGCTCTGCCTTTCAGTTTTCAGAAGAATTAGCAATGGTTTTTTTACCCAGTTTGCTAAAACAGACCTTGCAGACCCCTTCCACACGCCATAGAAGTGTATTTAATGAGGTAGTAAAAATATTAATGGCATTTACTGTCAGAGAGATTTCTGTCCATGGAGAGCAGCCATATTTGATATCTGGATCAAAGGAAGAGCAAGGCTGGGATCAGAACAGTAAATTAATTAGAAAAGAATAAGATAAATAACTGCAATGAGCAAACCCAGGATCTGAGCTACTAGATACTGCATATCCTCTGCCTGGGGCTATTCCATTTGGTAAAGAAAAGATCAAGACAGCTGAAATGATTTGAAGTAGCAATGGCCATGAATGCAAAAACAGACATGAAGAATATCTGAGGATAAAGAAACAACAGAGCCTTGAGCTTTAATAAATAATACTTCTGCTTCCTTAGCACTTCTCACCTCGGGATCTCAAAACAGTCTATGTACACTAATGAATTAAGACTCACAACCAAGGTCACAGTGCAGCTCCTTTTCCCTGGACAGTCTCCTTTCCCACTAAGAGATGTTGTCCAAAGGATACTGATGGCTTTCTGTATTTGCTTGGGATTTTGGATGCATAGCAGCCCTGCTGGAGCAGCAGCTCTGACCAGGTTTCTGTATATCCAGAAACCAGACACATCCACCGTGAGCCTTTCTGCCTTTTGTGGTGTGGTGACCATCTGTGCTGCACATGCAAGGAATGTCTGAGCTCTCCGGGCAGATAAATAGGGCAACCTCCTTTGTGAGGGGGTGAATAAACAAATTTTCTTAAGGGGAGCAGAGGATGGTTTATTGGGTTTTATCTTTGATTGGTTTTACTTAAGCTACTATTATCATCTTTTGCAGTACCACTTCCAGGCCCTAGACCCTGTTTGTGCTGGGTACTGCGTTAACAAGCGAGTAACAAACCAGAGTCCTTGACCGGAGGAATCTCACTGCTCTGCCTCGTGGAAGGATTTCTAATGGAAGGCAACAGAATTTCCATCAAGGTATAGAACTATGTTTACAAGTATGGTTTTTTGACATGTTTAGAATTGGGGGCAGAATGAAGGTAAGGATCTAAGGATAAAGCTCCAAACTTGCCTACCTGGGTATTGGAATCAAGTGCTTAAATAAATGATGTGACTTTCAAATGAGGAGGTACCCACCTCTTCCAGTTATTGATAGTTTGGTGTTAAACATGGATCTGCTGGCTTTAATAATCCCAGTATGGATTAGCAGTAGAAAGCAGAACTGTTCTGGCTTGACTCTGACTCATGAGAACTCCCATTTGGAGAGGATTGCTGTAACTGAGATCTGCAGTCTTTAGGGGAACAAGTCTTTAGGGGACAAACACGTGCAAATGAACATGGGAGATCTGTTGACCCTCAGGTAGGTTGTTTTGCCATGGTTCTGTCCCATTTGAAAATTGCGAGTTCCTTGGCATGGCTAAGCACAGGTTTGAATCCTGACTCAAATTATTCATGTTAATACATTTCCAAGTGCTGGATGCTGACTGATGAATGGGGAGCGCTCCTTTATTGGGGCAAAGTGGTGCATAATACTGATGTCTCCACTTGTAACTTTTTTTCTGGGGATTTGTGCTAGAATTACAGGATTGCTGAGTCATTAGGCCTTTGGCATTTGGGCAACTGTCCAGAGAATATGTACCTGTGTATTTCTACCCTTCAGTATATTGCACACCAATGCAACTTGCCATGTGGCTACTGATTGATGAACAGTTTTTCTCTCTGGAGTGTATCTCATATCTTTAGTCACTTCCCTCTCTGTTTTCCCCTATGGAGAAGATGAGGAGGCCATTCAAATAGCAAAGCATGCTCAGGATACTGGAGTCTGTAAGGAACAAGGTCTTGAAGAACTGTTCCTCTCTTTGGTTGAAGACCTACCTTGACTTCAAATTCTACCCTAGACCACGGACAGAAGTTTCAGTCTATGTTTTGAAGTACCTCTGCAGCATAAAATAAACTTGATAGGCAGTTACTCCAGTGCCTCTCCAGAGTTTCTTAAGCTGAGCTCTCAGCCACCCAGGTGCAAGTCGTTGTGTGGATAACAGCTATCATTTGCAGCTACTTCTCAGCTGGAGCTTGTCTTTTTTGATGTAATTAGGGAATAAAAAGGAGGTTAACACCTTAACTTCTCTATGGAAAACACAGATCAGAACACATCAAGTGAAATACAAGAACTGGTTCTGGTCCTCAAATAAAAAATGCTGTCCTTTATTATGTTACTCTTCTAAGTATGCGCCTTTTAACTGTAGCGGCCTCTTATGGAATTATCCGTGACCATGGCGGGGTGTGTGTGTTTATATCTACTTCAGTGAGTATTAGTCAAATACAAAAAAAGAGTCACAGCAAAGGTCTGTCTAGCCCCATATCCTGCCTCTTGATAATGGCTAATAACTTGTATAGGGAAAACAGGACGAGTATAGAGTGATACTTCCTTTGGTAAACCCTCCCAGCTTCCAGTGGTTTCTGGTTTAGAGACCTTCCTGAGCTGAAGGCTGCAGCTGTATCATTGTTTTTGATATTCCTTGATGGACCTTTTTCCATAAAATTGTCTAATCATTTTTTTAAAAACCCACTTGTATTTTTGGCTGCCGTAACATCCCGTGGCAATGAGTTCCACAACATCATTAGGCACTGTGTGAAAATGAACTTCCTTTTGTTTGCTTTTGAACCTGCTTGCTGACTGCAAGTTTGAGTTGGTGCCCTGTTATTTCTGTTAAGAATACTTTAAAATAATCATTGGTGTTTACATTTACTGTGCTGTAACAGCTTGTCTAGAACTTATTTGTTATTATCCTTGTTTTCCAGGTTGAAAGGCTCTGGCTTGCTTGAGTTTTCCTTGTGCTAAGGCCTTCTAACACCTCATGTGCAGCTTTGGTACATTGTCCTTCTTGCCCTTTCTGTGGCTTTGTATTTCCACAATTTCTAGAACTGTGCTCAGTATTGAAGAGATGGGCATACTGTGGGTTTATTCAGAGGAATAATACCATTTTCTGCTTTGTTCTCATTCTTCTAAAAATTCTTAACAGGATAGTTTTCCCCAAATGCTGAGAGCTGATAATGTGCTAGTCTTTTTGGAGAATGATCCACTTCTCCAAGATTTCTTTCATGACTGGTAATAGAGAATTTAAAATATGGCAAGAATGGCTTTTTCCTCATCCATTATTTTTTATCCATGGCCTTTGAGTTAAATTTACTGTTTTAACACCCGCTGGCTTTGTATCATCAGCCACCTACCCACAGCGTTTCCAGATCATTTATGGAATATGAAGCAGCAGGAGTCACATAACAGAACCTATTCTGAGTCTGTAGGGAGCTCCCAACATTCCTGATGTCAAACATCTATTTCTCTTGGTTATGATCACCAGTTATGTCACTTATTCTCTCATTCTTGCAATAAGGCTTATTCATGACCTGGGTTTCATAGTAAAGTTAATGGCCTGGCAATTTCCCATGTGATACCTGCGGGGATCATCAGTTAATCCTCATATCATTGTGTTATTTTCATCTGTGCTGCTGCCTAAATTCAATCTCCTTGCAAAATGGCTGTAGGTGTCTGTATTGAATATCAGTACTAAGATTCACTGAATTTTCTTGCTATCATCTTTTCACCTGGGACTGTTTTTTCAATGCGTCAGGCAACTCTTGGTGCTGTGACTGTTCAGACTGAGGCACAGATTTACACAGTGGAACAGAGTCTGTAATTTTCTGTGGTCAAGTTGCTTTGGGACTTTTGGCCCAGTATCTCTGTATCTGTCCTTAGGGATGACACCGGGTCTCTCACTGGAGAACTAAAACTGAAATATATTGGTGCTTGAGGTGGAGTTAGGAATCTGAGCTCAGAGTTGTTCTAGAAGTGGATGATTGGATGGGACATCCTAAAATAAAGAATAGAGGGACAAAAAAGGGAAAAATAAAGTAAAACAAAAAAAACTTTTTCCTACTTATGCTGAAGGGCTCCAGTTTGTGCATTTTTGGTGACTGAAGCTTTTCAGCTTTACTGCTGTTCATGTGAGTAGCATTACTCAAGTTCCTTTGTATAGTACTGGGTTAATTTGTATAGTATGCTTATAAAAAGACACATAGAAACTTGAAAAACATAAATAACCTGATTTGATAATTATTATGTAATTATTCTTTTCTGTATATAAATTCTGTAAACCTTACTAGGTTTGTTTTTTTCACTAATGAATCAGGTAATCAAAATGCAGCATTATTCTCCTGTTTTCAAAAAAGCATCTGGGTACTTTGCAATCTTGGTTAGAGAAATAAGAATTCCACAATCAAGCACCCAACTACCCTGCAAATCATGATGCTTCATTGCTATATCTCTGTGTAGAGAGGAATGAATAGGCTAAGAATAACACTGTAAAGGTGTATTTGTGATGAGTTCTGCAAACAGCCAAAGGATAGGGAGGACAGAGTAAAGAGAGGACAGTCCTGCTTGCATCAGATTGACACCACAGAAACATGCATGACCCTCCTGCAGGATGAGGTGTTTGTTTTCAGGAGAGCCACTTGAGTTTCATAACATGGGTTTCCTTAAAATCTGTCCTGAGAAATCAGGAGTTAACAGAACCCAGTTTCTATAGCCTTAACCTTTCACAAATGCAGTATTTAGTAATCACAGTTCTGGTAGATTGAATTTCATGTGAGATCTCAAAATGTTTATTTTACAGCATCCTTTGCTGTGTTTTTGCAGTGTTGCTGTTGCCTTTCTCCAGATGAAAACATGCGGGAATGCAGAAGCCAGGTGGTTTGCTCAAGGACATGAGGATCTGTCTTGAGTGCAGTTAACCGGTGCCTTACTGGCACTTGTGTTAGCTGTGCTTTGGTCTGAGCAGTCACCTGGATTGTGTTTACTTCCCTTTGTGAGCTGCTAGCATTCCTTAACTCCATGTCTTGCAAGAAAGTTACCCTGAGGATGTGTAGAGTCCTGAGCAACAAGCAGAAGTCTGGATTCTCAAACCTCTGCTTTAATAGCACGGGATATTTATGGCCTTGATAAAATTAGGGAAGAAAGAAGAGAGGGCATCTTCTCATGCAGTAGTGTCGGGAAATCCCGTTGCTGAAGTTTTCTAAAAGATGAGAACTTTCTCAGATATCTCCCTCAGCATTAAATGAATCAAAATGTGAAAATTCAAGTATCCTTCTCAAAAACTTGGGAGCATCTGTGTAGCAATGACTTTGAAGAGCGTGCTGATGCTGGGGCTGTGGTTTAGTGTTTAGTTGGAGTCTGGTTCTGTCATTAGAAAAATCAGAATCAAATGCAAAAATTAAAACAATTTAACACTTCTACAGCTTCCTTTGTAAACAATTCTGAAACCTCAAGGCCAGGAGAAGAGCACCGTGGCTACCAACTGGTATAACTCAGCTTAGGCTTGATTGAAGGAAATGTTAGATCTCAAATACATGCTACCCTGACAGGGAAATTGTAAGCCAGCTTCAAGGGAAAAACAAAACCTAATAATTTTATTCCAAAGGAAGAGAGAGAAAAAGAACAGATGTATGGAGTCTTCTGTCCACTTAGTCAATCTGCAGTACCCACTTAGAAACAGATAATGGCTTAGCTTTTGTTTCTTCCCTTGCTTCCTTCTGTAGAAATGCCTTGGTTTAAGCACCAAAAGATTCAAATTGGGGTAGTAGAGAGGAGGGGGAACAAGGACCTCACGCAAGAACTGGCCTAAACTCTGAGGAGGTTTGTATAATCTAATTTGCAATAAAATGGTATTTACAATGTTATCAGACAAAGCTTAGCAGTGTTAAGTTAAACAGCATATAATGTGATTAGTGGGGGAGTCATGCCCATGATGTCATACACATTCTCTGAGCTCTTGGAATGGGCAGATAATGTCTCAGGCATTTATTCTCTTGTGACACACACGAAAAGCTCCGTAAAGATTTGGGGGATGGGAAGGAAATGTGCACATGCTCGGCACCGCGTGTGGAGCTCACAGCACCAGAGACGGCTTCTCCCTTTGGCGCAGAGTTCGACCTGTGGTTGCACCCTGCCAGCACAGTGCTGTGTAGTGGTTAAAACAGGCCTTTGGGAATAGTTTAGAAGCTTGAAATTCTATTCTTGACTCTGCCGCAGACTTGGGTTTTGACCGCTAAATCTTCTTTGCCTCTGGTAACTCCATTTTTAACTAGCAAAGGTAGTCAGCCGTGTCTGTGGAGTGCCCGGAGTGAGGAGCTGTATGGAGATGGAAACCACTGGCATTCTGTTCATTATGCAGAACAAATACAGCTAGACCACAAAGAGCTTTGCTGTAGATAACAGCGAGCAATTTCACAGCTACTAATGGCCCATTCACAGAAAATTAAATCTTTATCTTTCTGTCTCTCCGAGGCATGCAAAATGGTATTAAAATTTTTGGCTAGTCTGATTCATACGGATAAGCAATATAAATTTCACCTATAGGTTCACATCAGATAGAATCTAGACTGTATTTATTTTAATGTTTTGCTTTAAAAAACTCTTGCTAAAAGCTGCTGAATCAGGCAGAGCTCCCTTTAGACTTTCAAGTTATTTTAGTGGTTGTGAAAGGACAGATTCTGGAACATTTAAGAGTGTTTTACTCCCCATGTCCACCAGGGACAATAAACCCATATTGCTTCGTGCATGTTAATGTTTTATAAAAACACAAAGATTGCATAAACATGTTTTCTGCCAGGGTGTGAAGGCTGTATAAACTGTTTAACTCTGCTGCAGAGATTGACTAGGTAGTATTCCTGTTTTCAGTGATGCAAGGAATTATATGGACTAGACATGAGATGAAATGGGAGTTGCAGATGTGGAGAATGAGATGGGGGCTGCAGACGGAGCTGAAAAAACTTGGAGGAAGGAGGTGGACAGGAGGGAGCAAAGGAGCTTGGAAACTATGGCTCATGCAATGTCAACTCTGTTATATGTTAAAATCAACTGCAACGCTTGCACGATCCCCATCTTTTATCAGAACAAGTAGTCATTGTCTTGGCTGTAACACTCATGTCAGTTTATGGCATTGGTGTGGATTTGTTGAGAAATGCATACAAGGATTTTATTTGACTGCAGAGGGATGCCATCAAGAATAAATCTTTGTTGTTCAGAAAGGGTAAGCCAAGCTTTTGTCTCTATGGCTGATAAATGAGGAACAGGGGCCAAGTGTAATATGAACAGAGCATTGGCCAGTCTGGTCAGACATGTGGGATGTACTAACAACAACAGGGAATGAAAGCAAAGCCTGCAGGTAGACACCTTTTAAATAATCAAGGCTGACAGTTTTACTACAGTAGCACTCTTTAACACTTTGTAGGTATGTGCTGCATCACAGATGCTGCTTATATTAAGTAGTCTGCAAGCATTACACAGCTTATTTAGAGGATAACTTTTATTTCAGGCATTTTTGTGTTTGTTAATGTAATTACAAGTGAAATATCCTATTGTTGCAGATGGTATTGCCAATGGATGTGTCTGAATGATGTACCAGAAAGATGTTTTAGACGACCTAGATTAAACTCACAGAGGACTGGGCATCCCAGTTATTTCTCAAACACAGAATATTTCCAGGAATGGGTGTTTCTGACACTCCTTATTACTTATTTGTACCATGTACAAATAGTTATCTGATGCCTGAGTAATCAGAGAAGCTGTGTTGACGCAGATTGCACACAGTGCCTTGAGTCTTGAGGGCTGGATTATGGACATGCTGCACTGCCACGGTGAGATGTCCTGGCCTGTGCCTCAGTTTACCTATCTGAAAAATGTGGGTGTGATGCTGTGTATAGAAACTGGCCTAGGAAAAGTATTTTGAATTGCTAGTGACAAACACCAATTAGGAATATACATGGTCCTTAAAGCAAAAGACTTCACAAACTGTAGAGCCTGAAATCTCAGTGAGCAAAATGCCTTCCTCCCAGCTCTCACAGGAAGCAAGTTAATTGGGAGGCCAATAACTATAATGAGGCAGAACCTGGGGTTTTGCATGTGTATAGCGAGATCCTCCCCTTGGGGCCAAACTCCTGTTCCATATTATGAAAGCAGTAAAAGGTCCCCTCAGCAGGTGCTGTGTAAAGGCATTTCAGCTTTGCCTTTGCAGTGCTGGAATTGCCAAGCTATTGCTTCCCTGAGTCTCCAAATGAATTCCCCAACTCAATGTGGAACAGCTGTGGGAGAGATACAGCCTTGAGAAAAGGGGTGGCAAAGCAACACAACAAATGGGATTTAATCAAACAGCACAGGGCTGTGAAACAACATCAATGTCTTTCTGGTCAGCTTTCCTTTGAGTAAGGGAGGAACTTTCTGTATCAAAGTTCAGAGAAGAGAGGCAATATGTGATCACTGTGTGCTACTGAGGCCTTTTGTGTGATGAGAGCGAGCCAGTAGCACTGGCTCTGTTCATTCATGCAGTGAGTAACAGCATGACTTACCTGCATGGATGCCCAAGAACTGGAGAAAGATCCTTCTTTTTTTCTTGCTGCCTTGGTAGAGGTTTCCCAGAGCATCCAGGCTTTAGCCATTGGAGCCAGGCAGTGAAGATGAGGTGGGACAAGTCTGAAAGGGTGGAAGCAATTCTTGTGCCCAGTTAGGGCAAGGAAGCTTTTTCTTCATATATGATTGTGGAAGTAATTGTTTTCTTCCTTATTGAAGCCCTCTGAAATATGGTTTGCACAAAAAACCCCCCTCTCTCAGCTGAAGAAATATTATACTAAGGGCTACAAATGGTGAGAGTTACTGTTTTTCACTTGCAATGCTTTTATTGAATACTTTTTGAAAGGAAAGTTTGTTGTGTGTCAGGTCTACCTACCTGAATTTCCAGAGTGTTTCATAAGAGCTCCTTGGAAATCTATCTACTCTGTCAAATACTGACTGTGCCTGTTGGACTGAGTGCTTAGTTATAAGTGTTATGTCTGAAATATAAAACAGACAGGGGAAAAAGGAAAATGAAGGAGAGATTGTAACAAGCAGAATATAGCTGGCTAATTACTACGGCAGGATAATATCTGAAAAAAAACCCCGCCCTTCTTAAAA
>NW_008238644.1:5253966-5255768 GCF_000691975.1 Corvus brachyrhynchos
AATATCTGAAAAAAGCCCCTGCCATTATGAAACTCTTTTTTTTTCTTGTTTCCATGACATAGAATTTCCTTGAAATCTTTTTCTTTTGAGTGTGTATGCACTTTCCAATATGATCAGAGCTAAATGGCAGCATCTGTCAGAGAAGATAAATGACCTACCAGCAAATCTTCTCAGTTAAACGGAAGACAAAAATCTATGGAGTAGGGGAATGAGTTTTAAATTAGCCATTTCACTTAACTCTGCCCTAATGAAGGGCTAATCTTTGGACCCCTGCAAAACAAATGAGAGCATCTCGTTAGATCCAACGGAAACTGGTCATTGAAAAGGCTTTTGCCTTATGAACCTAATTGGAAGCAAAGTAATTCCTTTGATAGCTGTCTTCATTTAACAGTATCTTTCCCTTTTCCTGATTTATATACAGTAAATGAAGGACTCTGTTAATTACAAACACATTTGCCTGTTTGCAGATTGACAACTAAATATGCTTGGGTGAACCTGGATAGAGCAGTCACAAACCAGGCACAAAGATCTGCAGTGCCAGTTCTTTAGGGGCTGCCTGAGCAGAGCCTCCTGCAGAAGACAGGAAGGGAGTTGCTCTTAAAAAGACCCTTTCCTGGATATTGAGGCAGCAACGAGCTCACGGTGAAGCAGACTGTGGGCCACTGTGGAAATCAGCTAAATTTACACAACTTAAAATCTGACCTGGGATTTCAAAGATATTCTATTTATTAAATTAGTTCGTTCTTGTATTTTTGTATGTGATGGCAAAATAAGAGGGTTTTCCCCCTAAAATCCAATGAAATGATAGAAAAAACGTTGGGCACTTGATTGCTATAGAAGCAGGATTGTGCCTTTAAGGCAGAACGAAGGAATGTGTCAGTCATGGCCTCTCTAAAACTGGGACTTATCTTGATTATAGTGTTAGCTTGGTAGTAGAATATGATCTCATCACTGTGAAAGATTACATGAAATATCAACCTGGCTGGCCTTAAACCAGCTCTATTCTCAGTCACATTTTCAGTTGCTGCAGCTGACGTGGGGTTTTGTAATTTGAAGAGATGGCCATAAAGATGGTTTGAAGAATTTGGCCCATGTATTCAAATAAAAAAATTAGGGAATGGATAAAAATATGGCTGCTTCTGATGTTTTCTCTTTGACTGTCAATTTTTTTTTGCAGTTTTGTTTTTGAGAATGTCAAGACTAAGCAAGACTTGAATACCCTTAATTTTACAGTACTTAGAACTGATACCAAACCTGGGAAGATAGATACCTGTCTGGTGGAAAGTCACTAAGTCCATTTAGGCTAAAATATGAATTATTTCCCACCTTCAAGGAATGATATTCTTGAGGAGATTAAGTGTGTAAGTCTTGAGCAGTAGGTGTTCTGGGTGCTGTAACCAGAGGCAAATTCAGAAGGTCCATTAATGTGCTTTCTGTGCACATGCAGTGTAATTCATTTGGCTCTTGAACATTATGCTTTATGCCCAAATGGAGAGATAAACACTATTTTTTTTTAAAATACTGTTTTCAGTGTGACTTCTCCTGGGGTTTAGTAGATGCCATGCACTAGATGAAATAAATGTCAAGTGATGGAGGCCATTTGAGCATGATTGAAGCCATGGTGTGAACTCTGGGTCCATGCAAATAAAACGTCAGTAGACCTGCCAAGCCTAAGAAAAACCATTGTATTTCTAGGGGTGTATCCCAAGAACTGCATTTGGAACGCTGACACTATTATAAATGATGATTGTAGAGATAGAGATGAAACAAGGTAGCTCTTAGTCCTGTTTCTCTGTAACAAT
>NW_008238644.1:5255825-5331948 GCF_000691975.1 Corvus brachyrhynchos
CACTAGAGTGCAATAGGTGTTGCTCAGAGCCACAGTTCATTTGACTTGTCTTTTAACGCTCAGATATTTCTGCCTTCGTTATGATGCTCAGAAATCCTGGGAGCCTAACCTGAAACTCGGAGGTGTTTTCTCTGCTACGAAGCTGCAGTGGCTCTCAGGAGGTGCAGGGAGAGGTGTGAGGTTGTGGTGAAACACTGCCCTGCAGCTCTGCGGGGTCTGACAGCTTTTTGGGATGAAATAGAGTTATGCATTGAGTATCTCAAATTCTTTCCAAGGAGTCTTGCAGATAGTTGGGAGCAAAGACAATGAGTCATTTCTTGGGAGAGGATTTTGGTTCTGTATCCTCAAGACAAGGTGTTGCCATAATAATTATTATGGTTAAAAACAAATGCATTCAGGCTGCAGTTTTGACCCAATCTGTTTCTGCTGCTACTTTGCATTGGTATTTGCTGGTGTGAATTGTGTGGTTTTAATTTTTCTCTCAGTAACAGTATTTCTAATTATGCCAAATGGGAACAGCAAGAAATAGCACGACCCAAGTCTGTGCTTATGGCAGGGCCTTATGCCTGTTTCATGTGAGTCAAGCCTATGCTGTAGTTTTTTTTCTTTGAGGAGGTTTAAATTTTGTTTAAATAAACCCTGAAGCATCTAGTTTTTCATTCATGGATTAGAAATGTCCAGCATGTGTTACACTGGCTTAAGGGAATTTGCTTTTCTTGAGCTACTGACATAGTGTGCATTTTTCATTAGATTTTTTCTTTCTCCCCCGTCATTTTCCTTTCTTGGTCTCTGCTAATCAAATCTGAACTTAATACTTGAATCAAGTTCTAAACTCAGATGTTCAAAGTAGATTTGTGACTGGGCTGAAAAATTCATTCTGGCCATGTTGAACCCACCTTATCTACTCACAAGTTGTATTCTTGCCCTTTGTAGTGCAACATTTATGTCACCCAAGCAAGAAAAATAGATCTTCACATGCTTGGCTGATTCGTGTAAGCCACTGTTAAGTGAATAGGCCCTTTGGTGTGTCATTTTTTTTTTCCTTCTTGTTTGATAAACTTGAGACATAGTTACTTTGAAGATTGGGCATTATCTACCTGCTCTGGGAACAGTTCCATGAAAACTGAGATTGGATCTCTGGGCTGCTGACAAGCTAATTCTGGACATTATTGGGAGCCTCAAGGTCAGTGTGCTTTCAACAGCAGAATAGAATTTCTGGTGCATTCATCTCTCATTTTAAATAGGTCTCCCTAAACCTGTGCTGTGAGAATTCAGGCTTACATACATGATAGAGGATTTTAAAGATACTGAGATAGGAAAAGAAGATGACCTTCAGACCCTAGAGAGGTTATTAAGTAACAGGGTGAGTTTTCACCCTAATGAACCTCCATTCACCTCTTGGCTGAACAAAACCACCTTACTGTGTTATAGTAACTGATGTGAAAAGAGCTGCTGACCATATATATGTTTTCTGGGGGACAAATACAAGGGGTTTCTTGAGTGATTGTTGCTGTTATTTGTAGGCAGAACTGCAATAAGCCAATTTATTGGCAGTTTCAGTGGGGAGGTGAAAGAGCTGAAGGACAGAGATGCTGAGCTTCATTTTTCCAGAGCAACAAGAGGGAGTTTGTCTGAGGCCAAAGGGACCAGTGTGATCTGACTGTCTGGGGGAGAGTTTGTCCCCAAAATTTACCCCTGGTAGTTGTGTGCAGTTAGGAGACTGTACTGCCGTCAGAAAGGACTACTGGGTAACTTCAGCTGTGCTGTCAAAACCTGCTTAGCTTTTCCATTATTGCCAATTAGTCTTGATCAAGTATTTAGGCAGAGTAGAACTCTGGTGTGTGTTGACAGTGTATAGAAATCTGGCAAAGATGATACCTTGCTACAAATAGAAAGTGGTAATTCCATCTCTTTTCCATTGTCAAACACAGTTAATGCTGTTACCTGCAGACTGGCAGGGTTTTTTTCCCATAGAACAGTATGGATTGGGAGGGACTTTTAAAGGCCGTCTAGTTCAATACCCCTGCAATGAGCAGGGCATCTTCAATTAGATCAGGCTACTCCGAGCCCTGTCAAACTTGATTTGAATATATCCGGGGATGGGGCATCCACCACCTCTCTGGGAAACCAGTGGCAGTGTTTCACTCAGTGTTCTCATCATTAAAAATATTTTCCTTATTTCTAGTCGAGATCCATCCTTTTTTAGTTTAAAACAATTGCACCTTGTCCTATTGAACAGGCTCTGTTAAAAAGTCTGTCTCCATCTTTCTTATAGGCTACCTTTGGGTACTGAAAGGTCTCCTTGGAATTTTCTCCCCTCCAGGCTGAACATCCCCAGCTCTCCCAGCCTTGTCTCCATAGCAGAGAGGCTCCAGCCCTCAGAGAATCTTTGTGACTTTCTCTGGACCTGCTCCAACAGGTCCATGTCCTTCCTGTGCTGGGGACCCCGGAGCTGGACACAGCTCTGCAGTGGGGTCTCACCCAAGCAGGGCAGAGGGGCAGAATCCCACCCTCACCTGCTGCCCACACTGCCTGTGGTGCAGCCCAGGACACAGTTGGCTCTCTGGGCTGCCAGTGCACATGGCCAGGGCATGTCCAGCTTTTCATCCATGAGCACCCCCAGAGTCCTTCTCAGCAGGGCTGCTCTCAGTCTCTCCACACCCCAGCCTGTGCTGGTAGCAGGGGTTGCCTTGATCCAGGTGCAGGGCTTTGCACTCCTCAGTACTGAGTGTCTGCTAGGAACCTGGAATAGATGTTGGACTTGCCAGCCCTTCCAAATCTGTAATGAGGCCACCTCCTTCTGGAGTGACAGGAGAAGCTGGGCCAGCACCCCCTACCCTGTGAGATCAGTGTCCCTCAACAGGTGTTGGGTGTGCCAGAGCAGAGGATCCACCTCTTCCTTGGGAAGTCAGCCAGGAGGCCTTGCTGCTTCATGCTGCACTCCCCTGGGTATTTCTGACCAAGAAATCAGCTCTGGGGTGTAAACACTTTCCCAGCTAGTTGGAACCAAAGATCTTTGTGACTAAAAAGACCAGCAGTTAGAAACACTTCAGTTTTCAGGCAATAGGGTAACAAACATAAACAAAATAACACTTTAAGCAGGAGATTCAGGAGTACAGAGCCTCTAGGCATTCCTTTCCCGGCAATGGAGAAACAGAGAGGATGTGTCCTGCAAGAGATATGTGTTCTGATACACTCGCTGTGCATGAATGTGTGCAAATTGTTATCTTTCTCTGTGCTTTGGTTTCTCCAGGAAATAGGGAAAAATTGCAGTCAGATGAAATATGCCATGTCAATTATTTTTCTTTCTTATGAAAGATCCTTCCTCTTTATCCACACCCTGCAATGTGTGCCATGTTTTGCATGCTCTCTCTGAACACTCTGACTTGCTGACCTTCTTTGGGCAAATGAAGGTCTGATGTAACTTCCCATGAGTCCCATCGGATACAACTTCCTTTTGAACCCATCACAGCTGGTTTATGATGACTGGAGGGAATGCTGCAGGGCTCCCAAAGTTCAGGTTCTTGTCTGACTGTAGACCCTGACTGTCTGGAAAATCAGAACTGCCTCTGGAGAGAGTCCCTTGGCTTGTTGGAAAGTAGCAGAGAATGGCAGCTAAATTTAAACTTTAATAAAACTCTTCTGAGCAGGATTAGGTGTTTATGGAATGTCTGCACTAGTGCATAATATTAAAGAATATCTTAACATTATTGCAACTGCATTTGAGCAGGGGGGAAGACACTGCAATTTTTAATGAAGTGCTTATGGCTTTGTTGATTGCAGAAGTGTCCAGTTCCCAGTGCTGTGGAACTGCAGAGGTCCTGAAGAGGTGGTGTTTGGCTTGGGGCTGTATGTTCAGACTGATGTGGCTGAGTCTGGATTACTGAGTGCTGAAATCCTGCCTTTGACCTTGTATGATTTGAGTAGAAGTTGGCAAAAATCTTGCAGGAGTAACTTTCTCTCTCATGGAGGATCCTGTCAGCTTGGGATGAGATTTGCTAAGGCAAGACTCTGGTTTGGCCATGCTGGAATCAGATCTGTGTTTCTTCTGAATTGAGGTCTGGATAAATTAAAGAAGCATGGTACTTGATTCAGAGGGTCTAAATCCAGACTGTTTATCCCCTACTTTTCAAGAGATTCACATCTGAGGGTTGGATTTCAGGAAATTTTCATTGAGGGAGTGACTATTTAAAGAGTTGCAAGAGCCCTAGAAACCAGAGTTCTTTGTTCATAAGCCATGCACAGTGCAGACAGCAGCAATTGCAGCAATCCTTTTCCCCAGGAATTGCAAACAAGCTTAACCCTGAGTTGGAAAGTCCATACTCTGGAGAGGTAAAAGGAAATTCAATATCTGACCTGAATGTGTTCTGACTTCCTTGCAAGAAAGACTGCCAACTGTACAAAGTTATGATGATCATGTGCTGAGGACCCAAGGTTCACTGAGGCCTCCATCAGCCAGGGGCGTTCATGGAGGACTCCAAGATCAGCAGTCCCATGGGGTGGGGGACATGGGGTCGGAAGTAGGCCTGTGTTATTCTTATCCTCACTACACTTGGATGCCTTGGAGAGCTTCAAGGTAAACCTTTTGATGTCTCTTTTACAATGATCTGTTTCTCTACGTATTTTGAAATATCTGGTTCCAATGGTACTAAAAATTTGCTGTGACTGAGAACTTTTCCAGTGCAAAGTACTTGTTAAAATACAACATGTGTCCAGAGCAGACTTGAATAAAGATTGTACTATTCTTCACATTACATTGAAACACTGGCAATTTTCTTGTGCTTACAATGTAACTTTCCATTGGAGTCTAATTATAGACTTAAAAATAAAAAGTCTTCCCTGTTTTATAAAGAATAATAGTGACACTTACCAAGTCCAATCTCTATTTTTGAAGTCAGATATTCAGAGATGTTACTGTTTGTGCTTTTTTTTCTACTTTCTTTTCAACAAGTGATTCTAAAAAACAGTGTCATCTTCCTCAGTCTGTTTTCTGAGCAATGCCATTTCTGTTTGCAGCCCAAGCTTTGTCACAGTCTGGTAAATGTTCCTGCTGGACTATTTATGTCACCTTTCCATGTGCTGCATTTTTGTTCCCATTTGTGTTGGTCTTGTTTCTTTATCCTCATGGTTGTTATTTGGCCCTGGTCTATGTTTGTTCCCCAGCTGGAGGTGGATGTTGCATGGTATTGCTCCTTTTGGATCTTTCTGTTCTGTTTAAGGGAATTTTTCTGCAACAGCAGGGAGGTGGCATTTTCTCATAAAAGGAGCGTGCTCTTTTCTCTTGAAACCAATATTGTCATCTCAGTCAGCCACTTGGATTTTGAGAGTGGAAATACTGCTTTTATTTTCATATTTCTCATAGTTTTAATGCAGCTACCTGTTCTGTCAATCTATTTAATTCAGTGAAAGCTCTAGGGTATAGAGATACTGTGGAAAATCTGCTATCTTTGATTCTGAGCACCTTCACAAACTTCTTCCTGTTGAAGTTTAGTTGATTATTTTATGATTTTCCACTAGTGAGATTTATACTGTGTAACTGTGTCCAACCAGCACAAGAGCTCAAAGCCTTTCATACAAAATATTTTCAAGGAGAGCTTAATACACCAGATAAACTTAATCAAAAGCAGATATTTAAATCTTTCTGTAGCAAATATCAGACAGATTTTTGAAAGAAGTGTTGTGTATATGTTTTATTTTTTTCATTTATTCATGTTTTCTTTGCCTGTCTTTCTCTGCCTTAAATATGACAGGCCAGAAATTGCACTTTTATTGATGGAATGGAATTTTCATTTTGGATCCATATATTCCTTATGGCTCTTGGGAAATTATGTAGAAGCCAAATCCTTGATCATAATTACAGGAACTTGATAATTAAGGACTCGTCCCTTCTGACATAATATGGCTAGACAGGTACATTTCATTTGGTACCCTTGGATTCAGATCTTGATTCCATTATTCTGCTCAATAAAATACTTCTTTGCAATGACATAAGGTTTTCCCATTATTGAAAGGAGAGAAAAAAATAGATGGAAAAAAGCAGGTGAGGAAGAGAGAAAAGGAAGACTGTGGTATTTTCTTCTTAAAGAATTTATAAATGTTGATGTGAGGCTTCTCCAGCATGAGGTCTGTAAAATATTAGAGATGTTCTCTCTCTATCAAAGTTTGTTTTTTGCTCTCATAAATAGTCTGTATTAGAGTTTGAAATCTATTCTGAAGGTTGCTAAGATTGGAAAAACTTGGTCTCAGGAACCCCTGTAAAGGTCACTTTCACAAAGAAATACCCAGTCTGATTTTCAAAACAAAAGGTGTCAGATCAATAGTAAAACCATGGAACCATTTGAGGTTTAGTCATCATCTTTATTTTCTCACCCTTGCGTGTGTTATGTATGTGCTATGTAGAAATGTACTAACACAATTAGAGACTTGTGTTCCCCCCAGTTACAGGTTGTTGTTATGATTTATTGTATTGTGGCAAGGCCGAGGGGCTGGGATTCCCATGTGTTGAGTACTGGGCAGGCAGAGGAGGAAGTTGGATCCTTCAGGGACCTCTTTGTGTTTGCTTCAGCCCTCCCTGGGGACGAGGTGGCCTTGCTGCTGGAGTCCCCTGAAGGGCTGCAGGTTTGTGTTGCCACTGCTCTTCGAGCATATTCTTCACTTGGCACAACCCCAGGGAGTCAGCCTAGGTGGGTTAGACCAGGTACGTCCTGGGAGTGACTGCCAGGGACATGGGGATGAGCATGGGGGGTGTTTGTGTGCATTAATCCTAAAATCATGCTGAAAGAAACAGTACTCTAGGGTACATTCTCCTGTGTCCTTCCAGTGTTGTACTCATGTCTGATTTTGATTTGAGCAGGTGAATGACTTGAGAGCCCATTAGCAAGCATTTGACCTGCTGTGTTCCCTATTTCCCTTCCCACTCTGACACTCCCTATAATTTATGTAGCTATTACACTTCAGCTGTAACTCAATTCCCGGATTTGTTCCTTTTATAGAAATTAGTACTGAAAGGCATAGTGGTGATGGAGGGCTTGGAATAACCATCAAGTTATTTGTCTATTTAATATACTTTTTTTTTTTTAAATAGCATTTTAATGTTTGGGAGAACACAAGGAAGCTGACTGTACTTCAGAAGTTCAGAACTGGTTTTCAGACTCTTCAAATTTGGGGCTGCACCATTAATTTTAAAATAGCATTTTAATGTTTGGGAGAACACAAGGAAGCTGACTGTACTTCAGAAGTTCAGAACTGGTTTTCAGACTCTTCAAATTTGGGGCTGCACCATTAACACTGAGTGATATCACTAAAGAACTGTGAAATGCAGAGCTACCCTGTTCCCCCCCTTCCTATTCCCCTTGCAGAATAAAAAGCAGGGCAGAAAAACAATGCCACTCTGACTTATTTATCTTTATCCAGTTCCTCTGTCAGTAAGGGGATGAAGCGAAAAATTCAGAACAAAGTAACTTAAAAAATCAAAGGATTAAAGCCCCATGTATGTGATCCTGATGAATTGGATGATTCAGAAGATGTTAACCAGAGCAGCAGCTGTAATGGAAGGAGAGTCTGTAACAAACAGGTTTTCTGATTTATCGGGGTAATCAAGCATAGAAGTGGGCAGGCACTGGGTGGTACAGAATACCAACATTTTTTTTGTGCTGCCTGGGAGATATATTTGAACCTCTAGGGAAGAATTGCCCTCTCCCCCTTAATTCCCCTGAAGATTCTTCTTTTTCTTTTTTTCCCTGAAAATGAAAGCAGGGAACGAGCATTTCCCTGAATCTCATTTTAAATCTTCCTAAGTTTAAAATGGTTATTGCTTGTTTATTATTGTTGGCAATGTAACGACCCTCACAGGAGACTAATCCTGCTTGGTGAGGGCTCCATTCCCTAGCATAAGGGAGATAATGAGGGTGGGGAACCTGGCAAATATAAACCTAGAGATGCTTGGCTGCTTAGAAAAATGCAACAACTGCCCTATGCTGTTTTCAGGGTGGTTTATTCCGGTAGCAACTAATGGTCTTTGGATTGAAGACTTCTAAGAACTTCTAAGAACCCACCCTAGAATTACTCTTAAGCCCATCTCTAATGCCATTTTCCTTGCTTGCTAATGCAATATCCCAACCTCTCTTTCATGTGTAAAATCAATGGGAACATGATGCAGACAAAGTTTAACATGACTTGACTGCGCTCAGGTTCTTAGAGATAACAATCTATGTCCGGTGCAGTGGGACTGAGGCTTTCATCCAGTTATGTCCCTTCTAATACCCATCACATTTTAACAGGCCGTGCAGGTTTGCACTCAGGGAGCATGTCCCAGGCTCTCTAGAGATACTCCCTGAAATCCCTTGAGTGGTGTATTTGCTGAGAAATGACAAGTCTTGGAATTTTTCAGCCTGGGAGTTTTCTCCTGCACAGCTGTTTTCTGCTTGAGATCCCATCCCCAAAGACGCGCCATCTAGCCTTGACTGGGCATTTTGGGCTTATACATATCTGGTTGCATCATCTATTTCTTTGTTTTTATTACTTGTGGGTATTTTCCAAGGTGTCCCCAGCAGCATGACGGGTTCATCTCAGTCCCATCCACAGAGCACCTTGCAAAGCTGCCTCTGTGCAACACCAGCCATAAGTAATCCATGTGTGTCAATTCCAGCCACTCCTGACTGGAAGGAGGAAAGCTTTTGTTTTCATCAATATCACAGGTTTTTTCTTACTCTTAAGATCTTTCTCAGTAGTGCTTTTGTCTGTTGAATGTTTATTAAGAAAATAATTTTTGTTTGCTTGTTACAAGAAGAAAGAAGTTCTCTGCACACATGGGATATTTGTTTGATTTCCTGATGTGGTTCCTGAAGCCAGAGAGTGAAAATGTTGATACTGCCTCTTGAGATGAATATCACAGGAAAGTAGTCTTTTCCATTGTGTGTGCATACAATTGCCCAGATTTACTTACATTTTAAAATTACCGTTATTATTCTAGTATTATTTTAGTATTATAGGCCCCTCAGAATGGGCTATTGGTGGTTGTTACTGTTGGTTTTAACATGATACGTGATTTTGTGGTCAATAATTTCTCTGCAAGTGTTTCAACAAAGTCTTCACCAAGTTGTGAGTTTGCTGACTGAGTTGAATTCTGTTTCTCTTCCCCAACTGGATGCAAGTTCTAAACCATGGCCATTTTCTCTTTTCACTGCTGGGTTTGCTGCAGTTACTACTTCAAGATTAATTTTTCTGTGAGGGAAGAACACTCAGAGCCTGGGAAGCCATTCCATTAGGCTGAATCCAGCATCTCCTTAAACGCGAAACCACCTAAAAATAATATTGGAATAATATCACAGAGCATCCAAACAAGCAAAAGAAATAAAAAACAGATGAAGAAAACAGACTGCCTCTGTGCCTTCAGGTGGAGCAAATCTGGCCTTCAGTAAATATTTTCCCTGGGTTTGATTTCATAGCTGAGCGACTCCTAACAGAACCACCTGTTTGCCAGCTTTTTACCAGCCCCAAGCTACTCCTTTCTCCCCCAAGCCTCCCGAATATGTTCCTGCTTTGAGCGCCCCCAAAACAAAGCCCCTGAAACTGCTGTGGTTGCCTGCCTGGCTGCCACATCCCCTCTTCCCTCCCACGCTGGTCTTAGGACCAGCTCTTTGCATCTCCTTGGCCATTCTGATCCACGGAGTCCACCCATTTGTTCACCTTTCACCGCAGAAAGCAATTCCCCATCTTCTGGGGCATTGCTCTGGTAGCAATTTAGCAATTAGCTCTGGTAGCAATTTAAGAAAACCTGGATGCCAGCTGGGACTTCCAAGGAAGAAAAATAAGATGTGTCTGAGAGAAAACAGGTGCACCACAGCTCTGGGTTTGGTGAGCTCTAACAATACATCTGATGAAGCAGCAAAAATATTTTGGGTAACCTTAAGAAAAGCTGTCTCCTGCACTACATTATCATTAATAATGGCACATTCCTGGTTTCAGTAAGTATATCAGGATGTTTATTTTAAGGAGAAAGGGCACAGTTTATTTTGCACAGAACATGCTTGGGAATGTTTGTCATGATGTGTCAGTGACAATCCCAAAGACCTGATGTTGCCCTCTTTGCCTATCACTGACTCCCTCGGCTCCCATCAGTTTGCACTCTCGGTATTGAACGTGTCTCCCCCAGTGAAACGTTGATAGTATTTTTAACAAAAAAAGCCTTCGTATAATTGATATCTGCAAGAAACTGAGCTCCAAAAGCATGTTTTAACCTGTGTATTTTGTAAACACAACATGAAAAATTCACAGAGAATTTCTGTTACATCCTGAGGCAACTTTTCCTAAGTAAAAGCTAAGGAGCTCTACGGTGTATAAGGAAGAGAAAGTGAACAAAGAGATGCCAGATGGGAGTCTACAGATAGAGCTTGCAATTAGTATGTCTTATGCACCCAGAAAAAGCTATTTATTGTGCTGTGGCTACAGGACAGACACCCTTGTGGAGGCACAGCATATTCTGCCAGCAGGCTTTTTGGTGGCTTAGGGACTTCACCTTCCTAAACAGCAGAAGGTGTGCTCATCTGGACCCTACTGCTAGCACAGGCAATATCAAGTCCCCAGAGTCCCACCATTGTAACAGTGTCAGCTATAGGATGTGCATTTTCCATGCCCTGAGCTGACCTTGGGTGTGCAAAACTTTGGCGAAGCTTTACTCTGTAGACATGGCCTAAGGCAGGTAGAATTTGCCAAACGTGGTGTTTAATGAGACAGCCAAGTGTGTGTAGCACACAGCAAGTTCAGTAAAGCCCCTGGGGGCTGGGGTCCGAGGAATGTGCTGTGATGGAGCAAAATAAGCCAATGATCCTTTTCATCCACCTCCCTGGTTTGACTGAGCCTGGCTCCTCACGGACGCAGCAGGGCGGGGCTCAGAGCACAGGGACACCAGCAGAGCTGCCGGTCTCCTGCTCCTGTGTTTATTGGTGCCTCTCTGCACTGACCGGGCTCTGTCCTCCCGTCTGGGTGCTCACAGCACAACCGTGTCCTCAGGACCCTGGGAATGAGAGGAAGGGCCCAGAAGTGCTGTACCTGGCGGGGTGCAGACCCAACGCAGAGCCATGCAAAGGCCGTGTGGTGTCATGGAAGCACTGTCCAGGGCAGGGGAGGGTGTGCCCAGAGGGAGGATATCAGGAAAGGACTAGGGATGGCTCAGTTGTGAATTTACTCCCTTATTATGAGCTCCTGGTATAGGAGATTTAATGTGGGATCCCCAAATTTGGACACTGTAATTTGGTGCCACTACAGAACAATCAAGTATGTCATTTTTTGGTTATAAACACAGTTGTTCTGAAAAGCATATTTACTGGTTGGAACAGTTTTTATCTCAAGGACTTGAAGTACAGGAGTTGCATGTTACTGTATTCCCCTAGAATGTTGTGACACTATCATTACATATTCTGTACCTCTTTTGTAGGTAAACCTGCACCTCTGCACAAGTGAGTGCATCATGTCACACACACACAATTCAAGCCTGCCTACTGCCCTATAATTCTCAACATTTCTACAATTGGAAACATGAAGAAAAGAGTAACAAGTGGATTTCTAAAGGGTTCCAAAGGACAAGTGAGGTTTTTGTGGAAGGGTCTATTTTGTCTTTTTAATCTTTTTTTTTTAAGGCAAGTTCTTTCATGTTTTCTGCTAGAAGAGCTGCTCATTGATCTTGTGGTTTGTGGATGAGGAGCAGTACCCATTGCTCTGTACACAGGAGGGAAAGCACTCACGACTGAGACTTTCCTGTCTTTAGCACCTGCTGGGAGATGTAACACCTTCTAAATCTCAGAAAATTACATCTGATTGAATTTTCTTTTATTTTTATATAAAGTTCTTGTCTCCTTTCACACAGCTCTTGTTCATTTAGATTGATTTAATCATAGGTTTGAACCATTAGAAGCATATGGTGTGAGAGACCTCCTGAACGGGCATCAGACCACACCCAACAGGTTTGTCTTTATTTTGCTGGCAAAAGTTTAAACTGCAAGGTGAACCCAATGGGAATGTTAGGAGGTGCAGTTCTAAAAACGGAGCTCTCTCTGAACACAATCTCTTTGAACGTGAGAGAAATTAGTTCTGTTTCATCAAGGAGATAAGAAAATAAACATGATCATTCCTTGGCTCTGAAATGCTTTTTATTCAAAGTAATCTCTTTTTGGAAAGACGTTTAGAGCTTGCCTGCTTGACAGTAGCTTGCTCTCTGACACTCATCTGTAGATTTTAAGAAAAAATAGACTAATGCTGCTTGTTTTGTAGAATTTGGAAATGTTTTGAGGGGACATTGTGAAGCAAACAGAAGTTTAGGCCAGAAGGAAGGCCTGGAGGATGGAAGCATAGCCCTGGAAGGGCCAGGGTATAACAGAGAGGGGGAGGAGAGAGATTGAAGTGCTGCCTGTTTGGCTCCCCCTTCTCCCATTTCTGCTCTGTGAGCACAACCTAAAGCAGATTCCCTGCTGATATGGAGGTCACACAGTTTATTTCTGTCACACTCACTTGGTCTTGCCAATACCAGGGGAGCATGAATCAGAAGCTTATTTTAAAACCAAAAATATATGGTGTCACTTTGTATTCTGATAGCATCTAAGGACCAGTTAGGATCAGGGCTTCAGCTATTACATGCTGAATCTATTACAATGTGAACATATGTTGTGTTGTTGATCCTCTGAGAAATTTCAACCAAAGAGGCTACGAGCTGTAGGAGGAGAAGGGAGGGTAAAGCAGTTGAGTGTTGGGTGGTCTGCATAATGCTGGAAAGGAGGCAGAGAGCTGGATGCAAAAAACTGTCACTTAGAACTATTTAGGCAAGTAACTGAAAGACTTGGAACAGAGGAAAAGACCTTCTTTGTTTAACTAAAGATTAAAGACATCTGAAAGATCTGGAGTTGATGTGGGGCTGGGGTGGGAGGAGGCAGGACAAGCAGGTGAGCAGATTAGTGGCATTGTTGCAGCTTGCCCATATGGTGTTTGGGCTCTATTTCCTCAGCTATATTTATCTGGTGGGATATTTTTGATGCAAGCCTGATCTGGAAAAAGAAAATCAATTTACTTGAAAAGGTCAGCTTCGTGAGAATTGTATGATTGAGCACCTACTGTTTTTCAGAGCTCATGACCCATGTGTGAAGGTGACTGACAGCAGCTACGATTGCCAAACAAACTGGAGAAGAGATGAAGACATGACTTGTGCTGAGGATGTAAAATGGGGAGGAGAGAGAATGAAACCTGTTTGTTACGTGTTGCAAAAGTGTCTCTCTCTCTTTGTCATATCTCCCACTTATTAAGGGCAATATTACTCTCTCCATGCACTCAAATGAAAAGGCAGAAAGGCAATTAAGTGATCTGTGCATAGATGCTACTGCCATCTCCAGAAGAAAAAAATGATTGTTTGATCAGAATAATAAATTTATTAAACTCTGGCTAATGATACTCTCCTTCAACGTAAGCACCACTGCTGGAATAGGATATTCAAAATCTTCCTGTCTCCTGGAAAGTCCATGGAGTTGGAGGCAGTGTGATGGAAACCTCGGCTAGGTATGTAGCATTCAGCAGCTTCACAGATGAGCTTCCAGGAAATCTTTACGGCTTTTGTAATAAAAATAGCATTCATATATGACTTTGTTTATGGTGAGGCCCCAGGGTGAATTGTTTGGGTTTTGTCTGTAAAATTTCTTGCCAGTTGGTCTTGCAAAGAACAAGTGTAAGTTGGAGCCTCACAGAGTTTAAACTCGATGAGAAGGAAATAATATTTGAAGAGAAATCATATTTTGGACCCCGCAAGTTTGACACTGGCTAGTGCTGCCAGACTTTGAATATTACTGAATTCAACAATCTTTTCCATCAAATTCCAGAATCATCTGGAACATTCCCTCTTACGTGAAATAAATGCTTGCAGGCTGCCAGGTGATTAACTCTGTTAACTGAGATGTGAGGGTGTCTCAGGAGATTCTGCTTTGTTTTGCTACTGTAATTTCCAGTAAAGATTTGGTCAAGACTTGAAACTGTCTCAAATGATGTATTTTGCAGCTTTAAGTTAAAATTCAGACCTGCCAAAAGGTTCTTGATTGTTAGTTTTTCTGGCTGAAACCACCTAATTTTTCCACTGTGCTTTGTCCATGTAGTTATGGATCGCTGTTTTATCTCTCTGGCTTCAGAAAAGACAAACACTGTATCACTTCCTAAGTGTGAGGGGAAAAGAACCTACTAAAATATTGGTAAGAATTTTCAAAGGATTGCAAATTAATCAGATATTGTACAAGTAAACACTGCAAGTGTAGGCCTAGTGAAAAGATTTAAAGCCTAAAAGGGACAAGCCATTGGTTGCATTTAAAGGAAAGCATAGAGGTGGAGAAATTACTGGATTTGAGGAGGAATCTAAATTGAGAGGTCATTTGGCAGACAAAATGAAAGAATAATCAAGCATAAAGAAGAGCAAAAAAACAGTCACAAATAAAGCAAGAAAGAAGTAAAATTAGTTAAATCGTTTAGTCACATTCTTTTCACAGTTGAACTACAGTTGAACAGATTTAAACATTATTTATGGGAAAGAAATGCATTTGGAATGAAAAAATATTAGATGCATGTGAACATTGCTGCTTTCTAAACCATAAAAACACAATTTATAAAGAAATGGTGACTGATACTAGAGATTTCAAGAACCATTCCTTCTGTGTATTATCCTTCAGCTGTATCCTACATCAAAATGAGTGACAGGTCTCACTCTTCCCACACTGGTTAGAGTTTGGAGAGTCCCCAAAGTAAGCAGATCACATGTGCAGGGAACTTTCTGAGGGGAAAGGCCTAGGACAGGATGAAACTTGTTTCTGTATTAGACTTCAGTATTCAAGAGATTTAGTTACTACGAGGAGACCTTAAGAAAGTGACATTGAAAAGACAACTCAATTTGATTGAAAAATATATTGACAGCATGCAGTAAGAAATAGCAAATTCCTGAAGTTTTGCTGAAGTGCTGCGATGTCAGATAACCTCCAGCACAGGCATGGATGGCACATGAGGTGCCATGAAGGTCAGATAAACTGAGGCAGGATCTCAAATAGATCCTTCAGGGAAGAGCCGATTTAGTTTTCCAGGTCAGCCCATGAAGCTCTCAGCATCCTTCATTACGTAACCTGTGCAAGAGATCCTATAGCCTCTTGGGTGTGAACCAGGGTGGAGAGCTGCAGTGTAGGAACCTTCCCTGGCAGGAGCAGGAGGAGAGGCATGGACTGACCTAGGAGGTATTTCCCCTACTCATCAAAAAGGAACAGGCATGGAGAAGGCACAGAGAGCACTATGCTGCCAGATAGCCTTCTGTGCAGCTAGAGTGTTTCACCTTCTATTTTTAACTGTCTCGTGGAAGCATTTAGGAAAAGCAATATAAAAGAGGGAGAATGTAAATATTATGGTTTCAAGGATATCAGCCCCAGTCCCAGTGCAAAAATCTGCCTTTCAGTGAAAGCTTTGAGGGGCTCCTAGTTCAAAGGATTCCAGAGCCGTGGAGAGGCAGCTATGCACATTACTTTCTTCTCTATCAGTTAGCCCTTATTGATGGCAGCCAAGTTAAAATGAGGAAGAGTATCCCTCTTATGCAGTTTTGAGAGGATAGAAACACTGGCATGGGAAAGAGCAGCTACAAGGTGGTAAAAACTTTTTCAAATGTCAGAATAATTTTTCTGCTGAGGCTGGAAATGTCAGTGTTGAACTTTTGCTCGTGCCTCAGACCTCCTGAAGCAGTTGGCTATTTCAGTGCATGGCAAAATACTCAGGGAAACTCCCCACAGTTAAAAGGCTTTGTTTTAGGAGGGCTTTTTGCTCTGTGTAAGTGTAATGATCTTATTCTGGTTTTATCTTTCAGGATTAAAGCTCTACTGACAGATATTTTAGGATTGAAATGTGGGTTAGACTTAGCTTTTTGTTTTGTTTTTTACAGAGTCTGATATGAGTGGGAATATCTGTGAGTTGGAAAATACATCCACAATACCCCTGGAAAAGGCATGTTTTTATTTAAATGCAGTCCTGCTGTGTTTAGTGTCAGAGCTAAAAAGGGAACCTGGTATGAACAGAAAGTGAAGCAGAAAGCTACAATTTGGCTTCCCCAAATCAGTGAATGGCAAAATCAAGAGAGTGTAAAAAGTGGATGCTTAAAATGTTTTGGATTAAATTACACTTCTTGTTGTTAAAGACTCACTTTCAAAAATAGACTGTTTGCTAAAATAGCATCTTACACATCCACAGACTGGAGAGCAGCCTGCATAAATTCTGGCCAATTAATTCTTTGCTAAATTACCATAAGCATACATTCAACGATTTTGTTACTTTCTTGACTTATTTCTCATATCTGTATTCACATAAGGTCTCTGTGTTGACAACATGAAAATGCTTTCTGATCAATGATTAGTGCATCACAGCAAGAGGAAGAGTTGGCATGAATAGCTTCTAACAAGTAAAGTATGTGATTCTTTTTTATCTCTCAGCCAGGGCTTTGTCAGAGAAGCAGAGCTGAGACTGGTTAGTACTCAGACAGGCTGCAGAAGTTCCAGTCTGGTTTTCTAATTTAGGAGCACTACTGGATGACATAAATGGTAGGAATAATTGTAAATTCTATGTGAAAAAATCAAATGGGAGTCGTGGAGACTGTAGGAATCGGTCTAAAGTAGCCGTTTAAAAGTTAGATACAGCTTCAAACATTATTGCACTCTCAGTGTGAATGTTTTGTGTATATTTGAAGTGATGTGCTGTTTAATCTCACATTATGATATTTATTTGCAATCTAGTTCAAATCAAGGAAATTAAAACATGGAAGGGTAATTGGTGATCTGTCCTTGAAAAATACAGTACTGAGAGACTGGACAAAGCCAGCAAGAAAAAGAATGTTTAGTCTTTTCAGAGCCCTTCTCATCTCTGGGAAGACTGCAAGGGAAAAAGGTTGAGGATGAGGGCAGATAATGGCAATACAGGTTTGAGAAAAATATTCATCCTATTGTGTTTCTTTTTTTTTTTTTTTCCTTGCCTTGCCTTTTTTTGTCCGGTCTTATTTTTCCTAATTTTTTTCTACCGTGCAGTTTGAACAGAGAGGAACATAGAAAACCCAACAGGAGATCTGTAGCCAGAGTGTCCTGCTGCTTCAGCGCAGACTCTTAGGAGATGGTTCTCTTCCCTCATCCCTAAAAGTAAAGGTAATCTTAGTTTATCTTGCTTCTCAACTAACCTGTCACAGAAGGCAATATTTGAAAAGTACCAAGTTTATTTGGAAATCATCAAGGTTTGCAGTGGATTACCTGGGAAGAGGGGCTAACTGGGCTGGAGATGGTGGGGGACTCTGAGCAGTCTCAACTGGTGAAAGGAAAAGATGGGTGGAGAAGGAAAAGCCTCCTCTGCCTACTAAAACACCATGTACCCAGGACTGGTCCTGTGTAAACTATCAGAGCTCCCAAGACCTGGCTTTTATACTGTACTTGAAGTGAGACCAAAGGATGGAAAACTGGTAGTCTGAGCTATTTTGAGGTTTTTATTATGTTCAGATATTAATTTGGATGACAACAATGGTGTTTTCAGGGCAACAAGTAGAATTAAATAAGCAGTCTGGCAGAAGATCTGAGAAGCAGAAGGTGAAAATAAATAAAATGGAGCAGTGAAGAATGCAGAAAGAAACAGAAAGTGTTCAAAGGCATGTAAAAGCCATGAAGGCTGAAGCCAAATTCATATGCAAATATCTAAGGTCCAAATCTTCCCTCCTTTTCTCTTTGCCCTGACCAGGTGCCTATACAGCCCCTTGCCCCCTCTTGTGTTTACTCTCATGACAGAATTTAAGCAATGGAACAGAGCAAAAAGGAGGCAGATGTGACTATGTGGGAAGTTGCTTTGCCACTCAGATGTGTATGGGAACCACATCTTTTCCTGTAGTTTGTGGGAGGGGGATTTATTCTTTCAGCATTTTTGAGAAAGACTTATGATTCCACGTGGATTTATGCACAATAGCTTTTCTGTCTGTACTCTTTATCTTTCCTTGAGAGCTTTCTGACTAAGTTATTTTCCTCCTGGGATGTATAAAGTATACTCTCACCTACAGTGGGATAAAAGACTTGAATACAAAGGCCTCTGCTGAAGGCCCTTTGCAAATATTGTCCATTCCCATCTAATTTCACTGGAGCTCATCTGTAGGGCCTTACTCAGGTTGGGCCATGTGGTAGGGCATTATAAACTCAAAATGGTGTAGCTGTGTGCTATGATACTCACTCTAGGAAGTTCACACCAAGGCTCTAAATTAGCAACCCATTTAGGCTTTTTAATTGTAATGGTTTTTAAGTCATCTCACTCCAGGCAGTGGTACAGTGAAAGCTGAAATCATGCTGGAGTGCTTTGCTGGCTCACAGCCCAAGCTGGCTCTCAGTGTGTTATAGGCAGCCTTTCCTGGGATGGTGGAATTAGAATTGTGGTAAAGTATTTCTAGCAAGATGACAAATCACCTCGCATCTAAAGGTTTTATTGCTTTTTCCGCTGTCTATGAACTCAAAAAAGAGGCCATTTCTATGAAAAATGGCACTTGAGAATATGAAATTTCCAGAAGAATTGGGGATCCCTTTTCTAACAGAAGCTGAATGCATGGTGAACAATCCCTTTTTGAAAAGAGGACATTGTTACCTCAGGAAACAGTGATCATACAATTGTGTGAAGCTTTGGACCTGCAAAATTAAACAAATGCTGGGAGCTACATCTGGTTCTAAATTAAATTTACCTTAGTGCCCCAGTCTTGCACTGAGTTCTGCCCAGAGCTGCTGTGAGAGGGCTTCAGAGAAGCCTGTGAGCCTGCATGTCTGTGTCCAGTTCCTGCTAGTGCTTCTCTTCTCAATTTCTCCGTACAGAGCTGCTTAGTGAGTCCACTCAGCATCCAGCTCCTGAAGAAGAGATTGCCCTTTATGAAACAGAAAGTAAATCGTGGCCAAGAGTTACAAAGTATCCGAGAGTTTCTGCTCTTTTTTGTGTATTTTTCCAGACATAATTGTTGCCCTCTAGCAGGTACCCCAAAGAGCCAGACTCTTCTGCAGTTGCAGAGTGAGTAATTTGAAACCATGTAATTTATTTAACGCCATTTCACTACTTAGCTTGCAGAATCTCTGTGAGAAATATTCCAGGTCCCTTGACCTTATTTTTTTAAGATTTGTTTTGAACAGCATGTCTGGAACATGTGTTTCATGTGTTATATTTCCTCTGTGAATTCATCTTTGACATTCAATGTGTGAACTTTTCTTATAATTAGTTCTGATCAGTAGAGCTAGTTCAAGTACCACTGCAGATAGTTTAACTCAGATTTCTTGTTGGCAGTCACAAAACACTTACAGGATGCAGTGCTGTAGCTGTGCAGGAGTGGAATTCTGCCCCTAATTCACTTTGTACTGAAGTCAGAGGATATTCAGGCACACTCTATGCCCACAGCAGGTTTGCAAAGCCAACGGTCAAGTATTTAGTAAATGTATTCAACACACAAATTTACTCAGATCCCTGGGTTTGCACATTAGTTAGATAAATCTACCTCTCAGCTGGATGAGGTTTTATTCCATGATTTCATAAGTACTTGCTTTACAAACATCTGTAAATTTAAAGCAGACTTACTTTCAATGCCTTTACCAGTTGGGTTTGATTGCTTCAAGTGCCACCTGAGGAGAAAAACAAAAGGAGCATTTCAGTGGTTAGAGCAGACTCATTGAATATTGAAATATTCTTTTTTTTCCTTTAGTTGCTTGGGGGTTTGAGTAGATTTTAGGGAGGGATGTGTTAATTAGTCAGGGGAAAAAATCTGAAGTAGCAAGGGCCTAAAACCCAGACTGCTCCGGAAATGGTGTGAAATTTTTTCTTTACCTTTGATTGTATATCTTGCCTGCACTATTTTTGCCAACAATTGCAGCAGTCTTGCCTTTCAGGAAGGAGATGAGGCCACTGGAGAAATGTTGACTGTTTTATTCATGATTATCTTATATCATTAAATAGTTCACTGTGCTGTCCACGCTTGTATCTGATGACTTTTGTGTCCCTGAGTGCGAGGGCAGACAGAGCCGCAGGAGCAGAGAACACGAGCTGCGTTTTGGGACCGCCTTTTGCCAGGGAACCTGTTGCCCATGGGCTGGGAGGCTGTTCCCTGGCCCCCAGCTCCCGGCCTGCCCGGCACACCCTCTGTGTACATTCTGCACATTCCAGCCGGGAATTTGCTTACATAACCCCGGCTGCCCTGCCTTCCTCTCCCCACACAGGTGAAGTGCTGGCTGCCCTCGGCTCCAGCTCCCCGCCCTGACCCACGGCTTCGCTGCACTGCTGGGCTCAGTGCTCTGGTTTCTCATGGCCAAGCAGAGTGCCAGGCTCGGGGGATTTCTTTCAGGGCAGAGTGAAGCCAGTTGTCTGGCAGCTGCAGGAGCCAAAGTGGCTTTGTGTGTTAGCATAGATTCCTGAATGGAGCTGCTCAAAGCTGCCCACCCGGGAGAGCTGCACAGCAGTGTGGGTGCTGGAAGGCTGAGCCCTGTTTGCATTGAAGTGCGTCGTGCTGAGCAAACCTGTGCACTGTCCTGAGCCCCCTCTTCCCTTCCCACAGAGAAGGGAATGATAACCCAGCTTGTTAAAAAAAAAAAAAAAAAAGACCACAAAACAAGCCCCCAAACAAACAGCCCCCTCCAAACCGCTGAGATCCTTGCATGCAGATGTGCTACAGGTACCTGGAATACCTGCACACATCTAAAATGCTCATCCAGGACATGAGTTCAGGTGTCAGCTTTTCTTGCCAGGTGCTGGTGATTCCACAGAAGTGAGCATTTTTCTAATCGGATTGCTCTATCCATGCTGTCAATAATCTGTTTGGGAATAATTGCTAACAGATAATACTAATGATAGTGTTGTCAGTGGCAATACCCTTAATAAATATAGAAGTTCCTGCTCAATGGCATGTTGCACATGCAAAGGGAGTAATAGTCTCAGAAGACTCTGTTCTATAAACAAATTTATTGTGTTTTACTGGTTTAGGATTTTTAGTTTTAAAATTTGGTTTCCAAAGATTTTAAGGGTACCCTTTTAACCATCATTGGATTCATCTGTAGAAATTTCTGCTGGGGAGGGACATAGGACAGCTTTCATTTCCAAAGCTGCAGAGCATTTCTGGCTTCCACTGCAGTTGGTTGGAATTGTGGGCATGCAGGAACTTTAGGAATGAATTGTTAGTTGTTGTTATTAATTTATTTGGGAAACACAAACAGTATGACTCATTAACTCATGTCTTGAAAAATGCTGTACTCTTTCTTCACAATCAGCAAACTGCTGGAAAGCTCTCCCTTCCAACACTGACATGAAGTAGAATTTGAGAAACAGAATTATGAATGTGGACTTAATTCAGTAACCTAAAAAGCCCTGAAAAACTGGTGATATACAACACAGACAAAAACCCCAGGAGTTCAAAAACACGTGCTTTGTATCTTTAATGAAACCACCAGAAAATGTCTGAATGACACAGGACATACATAAATATGATGTCACCAGCTTGAGAGCATGGCTTCCTGAGGCTGGTGCATTGGTTCCTGATCTGGGTTTTTAATTTGATGTCATCTGTTTGATCACTATATCCTGTTTCTTTTTAAATTCTTGGCTAATTTACCTTCTTTTGCTGTAATTTCCATTTCCAAATTCTCTGATAAGTGTCAGCCAGTGCCTTTTCAGACATTTCCTCTGTATATAACCCAGAGAGCTGCTTAATCATATGTGCAGCAATATGCTTTTATTGTTATTCATGTCTTTCTAAAAGCTGAAGCCACATCTTAATTTGAGAGCAGAATAGCTGAGGTTTTGAAAAAAAGGGGAAAGAATAGGAAGTCAGTTACTGTGGACCCAACAATTTCCTTAGCAGCTTTTCATAATGCAGAGCTCTGTAAGGCTCTTTTCACTCTTAGATTCTGTCACCTGTGTGTCTCTGGGTCTGCCCTTTTGCTCTCGTGCCAGTCCTTGCTCAGGCAAGCCCTGCATCAGAATTGATGGGATGTGTTACTGCCAGCTGGACTTCAGAAGGAATCTCCTTCCTGACTCTTCTTTGCTGTGTTTTTTTTTGAGAATCCTGTAAATAGCTGGAACTGGGTGGGACCTGTATGTCACTGAGTCCCCAGTTCACGGTGTCATCTTTGAGAGTGGCAACAGTCCTGGGACCTCTCAGTGCCATAAGCACCAAATTTCACATCTATGTCCCTAGTGAGGAATATAAATAGAAATCAAAACCAGTTGGGTTTTGTAAATAAGCTGCAAAGAAAGGCCTCCTGGCTGCACTGAAACTCCTTTGTCTGTATTTCCATCAATGTTCTATTTGCTGGTTGTAAATCAAAATCACGGTGTCTGAAGATCCTTGCAAATAAATCATCTGGTGTAGAACTATTAAGAGAGAGATCATCTAGCACAGGGAATATTTTATTGGAATGAAGAAAAAAGTGGAGAAATTAAGTAAAAATGCATGATGTTTTGCACTGTTTAACACTCCAAAAACAAACTGGGAAACTCTTTTCCTCTGTTCTTTTCCTTCCCAGACATGTGTACTCATAATATTTAATGGAGTGGAATTGCCTGAAAGAACTGGACCATTAATACACCTTTCTGTGGCTCCTTGGTACATATGTGAACAATTTGAATAAAAAAATGTTGATTTGTAGTGATTCTTAGATGTCTTGCAGTAGATCATCTGTACTGGACAGATGGATTTGGTCACTGTAAGCCAAATAAATAAATTAGCGCTATCTTTGAAATGTATAGCCACAACTGGCATCTCTAGTTACTGTACTCCCCTCCCTCAGCTCAGATGCCTTCACCTACACTGCTGAACTGGCCTAACTTTATATTCTGTTTGGCCTTGAGTCAGAACAGAGGACCACCTGCACGAGAGAGATGTGAAATGTTATGCGTGCCTTTGTAATGGGATAAAGCACCAGAGTACCAAGTCTGCAAATATTTTACTGAGCAGGTCATGTATTAAGTAAAGCACTGAAAGGTAAAATGATAAATGATGAAGTCATCGTTTTAAAAGTGGTGTCCAGGTGGTGGAAAGCCAAAGGGCTGAGATATAGAAAAAAGGGACTTCCTTTCAACTTGCCTGACTTGGTGTGTTGCCCTCTCTGCACGGGATGAAGCCGGACTGTCTCGGGGAGGGCTTTGGCCTGTTTGTGTAGAGGTCTGCCTATAAAGCAGGAACCTTGTAAAGCAAGGATATACATCTGCTTTTGACTGTCTTGATTCATCTTTTCAAGTGCCTCGTAGGTTGCAAAAATGCATTCTGTATAATGCTAGATTTCTACCTAGTCTAATGCGATTATTTGTGAAACGCTTTGATTTATTCTGCTTGACAGGGCCAGTCATGGAGGCTGAATTTAGACATTTTCTCTCTCCTCCTTCACCCCATTTTTAAACCAAAGCTATGTATCAGCTGGTAGCTGCTAATCTCCAAACCAACCAGCTTTCCAAACCCATTGCAAACAACTTCAGGTGAAAACTTTCTGTCCTGTCCTGTCTTTTGGAGTTAGTTTTCTGCCAGATTACTTGGTTGCAGAAGAATCTAATAACTGCAGGAAATGGGGTAAAAGGTATTGGATTGAAGCAGGGCATTTCATGCAACTTCTCTGTCACTTCTATTATAAAGGGGTGTTAGTGTATCCCGGAGGGAGATGCTGTTTGATTTGAAACTGCCTCTCTCATTTGGGACGGTTCCTTTAGTTCCGTGTGTGATCTGGGTGCCTGGGTGTGAAAATACACATGCAGACTGATGTGGGTAGCACAAAGGTATGGGGTGGAGGGCTCATCAGTCATTTTTCAAAGCACTCATGCTTTGTCAACTATGCAGCAAGCTGCTTTATTCTCCTTCTTCTGCCTGGGGCAGTGGAGCATCAGTCAAGTATTTTCAGAGTGCAAGTCAGTTGTCTTCTGGTGGTCTGGAGAGCTGAATGTGCTTCCTAAGGGTCACTTCAAGCCAGGACTGAGGCGAAGGGAGAAGTGAGATGATGTGGGCAGGAGGAGGACAGGTAGGGGGAGAAAGCTGACCTTCTGTGGCAGCAAGCTGGGAGCAGGTAGAAAAGATGGTCCTGTAAACTGGCACAATTTAAAGAGAATTTCAAGAAAAGAATTCAGGTTTGAATAATATGCATATGTAATTGTTGCCCTTAGGCTCTCTTCTTAAAGAATAAATTGCACTGATCTTCAAGAACTGTAGTTTTCTTATTTCTCAGGGATTTTGTTTCTGAGGGACAGAATTCATCTCCTGCTCATTACCTGTTACTGCCCTAGAGGGATTCTCCTTTCAGTAATGTCATTGCCTCCTTTCCTGAGTGGAAAGCTCATCACAGGTTCAGAGGCTTGAGTGGTGGCCCATTGCCATCATCCTGGCAGTCTGTACTACCTGGAAGGCGACACCTTGTTGCATAAAAGGTTTTCTGATGGAAATGTACTCTGGGGTGCTCCCGGCCAGGGCACAGCAGTGGTGAAGAGGCAAGAGAGTTGTGTCCAGCCTGGTTGTGCACTTGCTCAGTGCCGAGTCCTGAACTCTGTCTTGAACCTTCTTTCTGTTTGGAGAGAGGAGAAAGTAGGAGAATGCACACCTTGCCTAAATGTAGTGGAGAATTAGTCCTCAGGCAGGAGAATCACACAGTTACCCCATGTGTGTTTATTTCTCTTTCTGTGTCTGTATGCATATAATAACACTTGGAAAGCACACAAACACTCATGGCCCAGCTCTGAGCGAGGCAGTGCTGAAGCACAAAGTAGGCAAATTTGAAATTGTTTGGAGACTTTTCAGAGCTTCTCATTATCTCATTTGTGCATTTAATGATTATTGCGGGTGCAGTTTTTGACGTTTGGATGCCACTGGCAGCAGTTGGAGGCAAGAGTCCTACCTGCAATAGGGCACAGTGACAGTATTGATAGCCTGGAGCATTCTGTGTGGCCAGCATAGGCAGTCCTGAGTGGGATGGGTGATCTGCTCTTTTATCTTGGGGAGGCAGGAGTTTGGAAAGAGTTCAGGTACATTAAGAGTGGAAACATCCCTGAAAAATGGGGGTTTTTATAATTTTAAGTCATCTATGACCGTTTGAAAATTATATTGTCTCTGAAGTCCTCACAAAAAGTCTTGGCTCATAAAAGTGTTCAAAGCAGAAAATATCCCTCACACAGCAGGGGTGGAGCCCTGAGTGCCTCAGGTGGGTGCGCAGCCAGGTGGGTTTTGCTCAGACAGGATGAGGTGGTGCTCAGGGCAGGCTGAGGAGCTCACAGCTCTGTTGTAATGGTTAGTCTGAAAGGCCATGAAATCAGTATAGGATTCTCATGCATGTGTCATAAACCCAGTCCTAGCTGAAAAGAGAGAGAAGCTGAGCAATAGGGTTTAGAGGTTTTTACCTGTAATTGCTTTTATCACAATAAAGCATGAAAGTATGAAACTGGGGGCTGCTTATAACTCCAGTCCAAGGCACTGCTTCCTTCTGAGTGAAGCAACAGGATGCAGTAAGGTGAAGAAATTAAACCACAGTAATTGAGTAAAATTTCTGATGAATTAAAAAATGAAATGAAAACCTTATGTAAAAATTCTACAGATAAATCAATTCTTTTTTTTTTTTTTTTCTGTCTTTCTTTTTCTCTCTTTCTGTCTTTCTTGGAATCCACCCTGAACCAGATGTTGGGAGTCTGTAGTTTAGTGTTTTTGGATCCCTGCCCAGACTTTTACCTATCTTTTCAGCTATTTACATGGGTTTTATTTCTCCAGCTGTGCTTTCACTGATACTGTACAGTCACAGACCTCCTCAGTCACTAATAGAGGGAGTTACTGGATTTTCATTGAGATGAACAGTGATACCAAACATCAAGTGGAAATAATTTTGTCTTTCCTCAAATAGTTAGAGGATCAGGAGTAATGAAGGGTGTGAAGAAATCTGCTGTGGATAATGATAACACAGGAGGAGGGAAGGGAGTGGCACAGGAATTTTCTTTCCAACGCCATCACAGAGAAGGAGCAGAGAGCTGCTGCTGCTGCTGTGTGTGAGAAAAGGTGCAGGGGAATGTCTTTTGTCTAAAACAGATTCAACTTCCATTGTGTCATTTGGCTTTAAGTGATTTTTTAAGTTTTGATGGTCTTTATGTTTTAATTTCCATTAAAATGATTTTCTCCTTTTTATATTTAGTCATTATTAAGGGTTTTTAGTTGGATTATTGATCCATAAAGATTCAGTATGGAGGAAATGAAAGATTATTGCCATGTAGCCTCTATGCTCTGGGCATAGAGAACTGCTGTCATTTGTCTCTTGTGTATAGTGGGACTATTTTTCAACAGAAAAATCATGAGCCTACACATCCCTCTTCTGAAAGACCACTAAATCTAGTTCATGGCATTGCTCAGGCAGTTGCACTAAAACTTTTATTTTGTGTTGGCATAACATTTTGCACATTTCTGAATTACAGCCTTCCAACTTGTCTCAGCTGTGAGGTTCAGACAGGAGAGAGGAGAAAGTTTCTCAGCAGAGAGCTGGTAAGGGCTCTTCTGAGTGAGGCTCTGTGATTCTGAAAGGTGTCGTGTGGCAGCCTGCCTAAGAAACTGATGCTTCTCGTTTGGTCCTGGCTCTGGATTTGAGCCAGTGCCCCAGAGATTAAATATTCCACAGCCTGTTACCAATCCCCTGAGCAATCTCCTGTCTCCAGGTGCTGGTCTTTTACACAGACTTCTTAGCAAAAGCCGTTTCATTGGCAGTAAGAATCGGCTAGTTCAGTTCAACTGGAATGTTTTAATGAAGTCTCTCATACCAGTCGGGCTGAAGATCATCTAATGGAAGGAAAGGCAAGGGAAAATGGGGGTATTCTGGAAGGCTGGTTTGCAGTGCTGTGTCTAGGAAGAGGTGACAGAAGTGTGTGTCTAAGTATGGGTGTGATGAGTCCGGGTGTCTGAGCTAGCTCAGAACAACCATGCTGTGCTGAGTTTGCTGTGGGAAATGCAGAACTCATTATTTCCCAAACAGCTTTAGCAGTAACTATTTGAAAGAAATCCCCCTAAAACAAAGCTTGTCAGGATGGTTATAAAATGGGGGCCTGAGCTATCTTGACCCAGCACAGGTGACAGCGGTGGCCCTATTCTTCAAGGGGATTATATCCCACCATCACTGTGCTTGTCCCCTGCTGGTGGATATTCTACAAATAAAAATTTATACAAATCTGGATACCCATGAATGTTAATGTAGTATTAGCAGCTTCCTTTAGGACAGTATTTCTGAAGGCAAATTAAAAAGAGACAGATTAAAAGTTACTAACTTTAGTGTCTAGAGCCAGAAGGAGGTGATCAATGAGTCAAGACTGTATTTTGTAACCCAGATTCTCTTGTTGCTGCTCCTAAGTCAGTTACATGTTTACTATTTAGAGCTAAACTTTGGCCCCACAGTTCCTCTTCTTCCACACCATCTTCTACCAAAGACAAGGTCTACTACCTCGGCATGGACATTTATATTAGTATTTTTTTAGCATGTGGATTTTGATCCCTTTGATTCCTTAACAGGTTACTGGGAATTTTCAAGTTTTGTTAAAAGATTGGAAAAGTGCACAGTTTGTGTGTAAGAGGTTCAAGGGGATCACTTTGTGCAAAAGCACATGGCCACATGAGCCAAAAGAGACTGTTCAAAGAGCACTCTTTATTTGTTTAATTTATGCAATTTGTTAATGCTCTGTTGCATTTTAAGGGCCTCTTGAGGCCGCCCAGTTTGAGCCTTGGGGAGATGCTTCGTTGCAAACATGGCTCCTGTTAAAACCTGAAGGCTCTGGTTCTCTACTTACATTGTGATTGTGATTCGATCCTTATTTCTACAACTCATATTTCACCATTTTCTTCCCTTCAATTTTTTTCCCATCCCAGCAGCCATCTGGTACTTTCTTCTGTCAGCCAAGTTTCTGTTCCTTACCTGGAGCCTTTCAAACAGCCACTCTCGAAGAGAGTGGATTAACATTTGTCACTGGAAAATGAGTTTACTTCCAGCTGGAAAAGCTGTGAAATATAACTATTCATTCATTGATATGTTATGCACTTCTGCTTGGACACCCTTAATTCTATTTGAAGGCAAATACCTGGGAACAGTTTTCCTTAAATATCTGTGAGAAGACCATTAGTACCTTTAAACTGAGTTGGCTGATTTGACTTGCTCCTATTATGCACTGGGTCTCAACATAACAAATGTGTTCTTTAGCAGGCAGGTATTTGGGATTAGACAGAGATGAGTTTTGAGACTTTAATTTGTGTCAGATTTAGTCCAAATGGAAGAGATTTGTGAGCATTCTACTCTGCTTATTTTTCTTTTTCCTTTTATATTTTTAATAAAATCTGAAGTTTGTATTTGTCCTGCATAACCTTTGTTCCTTTTATCATAAAAGTAGAAGTGCATGGGTCACTTGATAAACAGCCTATTCTCTTTTCTCTGGTTTATTTTAAGCATCCAAAGAGTAAAATTTGCTCGTGTACTTTTAATTATTTCAAGAACAAAAATGTCTAGGCTCGTAGTAAAAGTGTCATGAAATTACTGTAAGGTTGCATGAATTTTGGCTGTAAATCTTATTCACCTTGACTAGATCTCATACTTTAATTCACTGGGGTATAAAATACCATTTACATTAGCTCTTAGTTCACTTAATCATAATTAAATGACTTCAGAGGCCAATAATTCTTAGAGACTCTTTCTTTGATGTGACACAAATAACAAACTGTGTTTGTACTGTGAAGGTGTTCTACTTCACTTTTACATTTGTCCCAGCCTTATCCAGCATATAATGTTCTCTTTAGGTGCAGACATATGCTCTTGTTACATGCACCATATGGGTCACAGATGTGGCTGACATGGCTACATGACATCTTTTTTAATTTCATTGCACTATACCGAGGCTGTGCACAGACCTTTTCATGATGGTTTGAAGGGATTTCTGCTCAAGATTTTAAATTTTTTTTCACCAGAATGATGAGTGGGAGGAGGGAGCCCGCTTTTCTTCCTATCAAGTTATACTTTGGTAATAAAAACCCTCAGGAAGGTAATATTTTGTGGCTGCTGGATTCATTGTCACCTTAAGCATGGCTTCACTGCAATGTACTTGCAGTTCCTTTTTCTAATACTTAAGCTTTGCCTTACTTCAGAGGAAAACTCTTCTGATGACAAAGGGCAATTTTTGGAAGGAAAAGTACATAGATTCTCCATAAACTTAAAAAGTTTGAAATCCAGGTTTAAGGTTTGCAACTGCATTTTGATTTAAATGCAACTTAAGGAATAATTTTGTGGTAAGGAGCATATTTGGAAGTAGGGGTTTGCTGCAGTGAATGGAACATTTGGATGTTACCTCCTTCAAAATATCTGTCTAACCACCAACCTACCCACCTACCTACCAGCTTAGTGAACTCCCAGTTTGATTGTGAGAGGTTGGAGGAACAGAAATTATCTGAACAATTGTGCTGGTTAGGAAGTGAGCTAATAAAATTCCAGAGCAATACTTGTTAAATGCTCTCATCATTTATTAATGGGTTTTTTATTGTTGCCTCCAGAGGAAGCTGGGTTAGTTCTGAGAGGAAACATAATTTATCATATCAAATTTTGAACAGAAAATTATCTGTGTTCTTCCAGCAGCAGCAAACACAGCCATGGAGAAAGAGTGCCCACTTAGGTTAGGTTAGAGGTGAAGATGGGTAATTACTTGATATGTCTGATAATCAACCATGGACAGGGAATGAGCACAAAAAGGGATTTTTGGATTCTATATGAACACTATCCCTGTTCATCCAGTGAAATCTATTCTTGGCAAGACTGAAAACTGTGTCTTTCATCCACCTAAACTCTTTGGTTTTGTCAGTATCTCATGTAGCCTAATGTGAGGATGAGGGGACTGAACTGGCACAAAGCCCCAAAGGACAGGGCTGTGGCACCCCTGGGTGGGGAGAACCTGTCACACTTAGGAACAGTCTTTGCTGCAATTTGAGGTTCTGACGAGTGGCCTGTGTAAATTGTTGATGGTTTGCAACTTGGTACTTCTTGATGTAGAAAAAATTTGTAATTAATCAAGAGATTTTTTATTAGATATTTTATACATGGAAAAAACCCCATATTTTCTTCTTTTCCAGTGCATGAAAAAATCCATGAGATGTGCAAGTACAGCATTTGTTTTTAACAAAGTGACCACACCTGAAATCAGACTGAAGGGACAGGGAGTGACGTGGAGCTGCTTCAAGAGCTCTGACAACCCAAATACCAAATTTTGTGTACGTGTGGTGGAGCTCAGGAGATCTCTGCTGTCTTGGTGCACAGCAAGTTCCAGGGCATGTGGTGGCTTCCTGTCCTTAATGCTATCTAGGAGATCAGGGCAATTCTTTTTATTAAATTTGGAAAGTTTTCATCCCAACTTTGACCTTTTATTTGAATGTATATTCATTTAAATTTGCAAAGCAGAAGTAGATTGCAATTCAAAGGAACTCATTTGTTCAAAATATTTTGGAAAGGACATTGGTACAGTTTCAAAAGGTTTTGGCTTTGTTTTAATGGGAAATTTGCCCAAATTAATTTGCTTCCACAGTTTCTGTTTTGCTGAAACAGCAGAGAGTCTTCTTGTCCCTCCTCACCCAAATACTCTCTTCTTGATAAACCTCTTTCTGAATCTCACTGATATTGCCAGAAATTAGATATAAATTATATTCATCTGAAGAAAAGAAATTCAGAAATGGCTTTGAATTGGCATTCATCACTGTTGGCATAGATAATTGGACTAATTATACCAAATTTGCCTCTTTATTTTGCCATCCACAGAGGCTCAGTGCTGCAATGGAACCAACTCTGGCCTGGATTTCTTGATCATAGTTTGTCCATCAATACATTTAATATATTTAGGGCTTTCCTTAATTCTTTACAGCTCTTAGGGAATTGTTTCAGCTGACAGTATTGCACCTCTTCTCAAGGTTATTTTGTAAAACATTATGCAAAGACAAGCAGTCCTATTTCTGCAGAATAATTGTGGTTGAAGGTCATGGCCTTCTTCCTCCTTCTGAAATCTTAGAAGAACCTTAGGTTTTGTATCCCCTTCAGACATTAAGAGGTCCATTTCAAAGCCGTGGATGTGGGAGGTGTACATACGAATCTTTCTAACAAATAAGCAGCTTTCTTTTTTGACTTGATCCTTTTGAGCACAACTTTGAAAACTTAGCCAACGACATCTATCTGAAAAGCCTTCTGTCACTGTCTAGGATAGAGAATTTATGGGCAAGCAAAGTTTGGGCTTTGCTTAATTTTATCTGTGTGACTGGAAGCAAAAGATAATTAATTGTCTTGTGGCCATTTAGATTCCATGGGGCAACTGCTGCCAAAGTTGACAATGGCAAGGTACAGTTGTACTGGAGCCTACTGGTATCTGTAGGGGAAGATGCCATAGCCCTGCAGCTGGACAAGGAACTCCTTTCCCAGCCCTGTTGCTGGCCCATAACATCCTGACACCCCATGCTGGTAAACTGGCATTTCATCCTGTCAGCTGCTTTTACATCAGCTTTTCACAGCAATCTGGAATGCACTTTTATGAGACTGTTTCTCTGTGTCCTATTAAGGTTCAGACAACTGAAATTCAGCTTTAAACCATGGGTATTCTGCAAGGAGGAGTTCCCAGCACAATGAAAGGTCAATTGAGAAGAGAAACTGATGGCTGCAGAGGAGAGCTGAGGGAGGGAGTGTATTCCTTAGAGCAAGGGGTGTGAGAGATGTGCAGACAGGCTGGGATGGTGGTGGGTGGGAGCTGAGATTGAAGTACAGCCACTAAAAGTCATGCTGAGTATTGAAAGAGAAGACTGAAAAAATGACCCCCAGGTCCGTTCCCAGTTTTTCATGTCACGGCAGTCACTGATGTGAACAACTTGAAATTCCCCTGGCACATTTACCTGCTAGACCTGCCTATACTCCAGTGGGCTGATAATCTCTTCCTGTGCAGAGACCATGAAGTGCATGGCAGGTTTCTTACTGCTTTGTGATGTTGTCACTCAAACCCAGGCATTTGGCAAGTCCTGTAGAGAGGAATTCTCTGAGCTTGGCTTCAGCAAGGCAGAGATCACACTTGTACTGAAGGTGTTTCATGGATTCAGGACAGGAGCTGCACAAAGGCAGCTGAGACCTAATGGGACCATTTCCTGAAGTGCTTTCAGACTATCTGTGCCCTGAGAGGTTCTGAAAGAGGAAGGAACTGGCTGTGAGCCAGAAGCAGTCTAAGGGAATAAAAAAGCAAGTGGATGAATCAGATGGAATAGGTCACATAATAATATAACTGGATACAGTCAGAGGTGTTTCTAGCAGGTCAGTTTTTCACTGTGCACCCGGACATTAAATGTCCAATATCACAGCCTCATTCTGTAGTCTAAATACCAGTATCAACCCAGAATAAATCAATGGAAAAAACTCTATTACCTCTTAAGGAACGAGGGCTGGTGGTTGTCATTTTTCACACAGTGAAAACCCATTGCATTTATCCTTGGATGTAGCTGAAGATGAGATATTTCTTTAATAGTGTGTTGCTACTGATCTATGGCCTCAGAAGGTATCCTCCATCTGGATGATTCATTCAGCCGAATTACTTATGCAATCCTGGGATCTCTAGTAGAAAAGCAAGCAATTAACCTTTCCTAATAAGAGCCAGAAGTAGGCCTTAAAGAAGTTAAAATGAAGGAGGAAGCTGGTGTTTAGTTTCCAGAGCAAGTTTTAACACCAGCAGATGGTGCTAAAATGTCCATTAAAAGGAAAAAAAAACCCCAACAACCCAAACGTCTCAAATTTCCTTAAAATCATAAACTGTCAGGGAAAGATAAATTGAGATACTTTAGCTAATTGCTGTGGAAAGTTGAATCTAGGGTGATGTTAGTCATCTTTTTACTTAGACTAGCGTAACACACATGAAGATGTGTGTAGCCCTTATTTTCTAGTTTGCTTTCAAGATGGATCAATTTTCCTCAAGTCAGGTCTTTACCTTGAATAAGGCAACTCAAGTATTTCAGGAATTTTCATTCATATTCAAAGCGGGGATTAAAAGCTTTGTTGTATAATTTTGCTGATTAATTATAGGAATGATTTACGATTTTTAGACTCATTTTCACTCTGAACAACTACTTGAAACAACTGGCAGCTGTTTTTCGAAGGATATTGCTGTATAATTGTTTTAGTCACTAAAGAAAAGCCATGTGGGTTTTTTTATATACAGAAAACCCTAAAATCCCACTAAGAATAACCTAAAAAATACATTGTAAAGGAGCTGTATGGTTAAATTAAGGAAATTGGCATAGGAATAAGAAATATTCTGTTCTAATTCAAATTGGTCTGAAGTTGGTAACTACTGGAGGCTTCTGGCCACTAAGAAGTGTGTTAGGAGGGTCTAGTGGCGCAGCCTGCAGCCGCCCCAGGCAGTCTGCAACCAGAACAAGAAATTAAAACCTTCTTGACAGCCTTTGCAAAGGGGGAACACCATGAAAATGGCTCCTTTCCACTTAGATCTAAACATAACATGGGTTTGCACATGTGGTAGCAAAGAGAAAAATGGGGGGTGAGGAGATGGGTCATGGAGAGGAGGTGGTCTCCGAACTACCCAACAGTTTAAGTAGTGCCCACTTTTCCTTGGTTCACTGCTTGGATGTCAGCCCCTCAGGTATGGCTGTGGGATGTGTGTAACAATGGAAACACGGGGATTAATAATGGGGGGCATTTAGGGTCAGCGTCGGGCACATTTCTTTAAGCAGCATAAAGAAACTATGCAGGAATTTCTGAGCACTAATGCTGCAACAGAGGCCCAAAGCAACTGGCAAGCATTCCAAATGCCATATCCCAGCTTAAATTGTACTGCCCTGGGAGGTTTGGGAGTTAAGGACTCTGCAACAAACTTGGTTTAAATTTGAAACTCCTTGGCTTCATAACCAGTGACTGTTCTATGTTGGATCAGAGGATGAAGAAACATGTAAGTACTGCAACTCTAGAGGACCTGCAAAGCCAATCCTACAAAATGACACCACCCTTTCTAAGGATCTAAAAGTTATTCCCAGCAAGATAAGTAATATAAAATTATTTCTAGCAGAATAATTTTGCCTGATGTATCCAAGAGTGGTGAGCTACATCCTGGTGTCTCTTACATGCACTTGTGCCAGTTGTGCCTCAATAAAGGCTGAGAAACACTTTCTCAGTGTTCATTAATTGTGTGGCCAGGTGGGACTGCACATCTGCACCTCCCTGCTGCTCCCTTCATCAAAACTCCTCTGCAAGAATCATCCAGGTGACCAAGTAATGCAAGGTGTAGGTGTACACGGCGATGCATTATAATATCCTATTTAATTATTTTTTGGCAGGGATGGTGTGTAATTATTTACTGACCTGTGGAATTGGTCACTGAATGACTGTGAAATTCAGATTCTGAGCAGCACTGTCATTTTGATAATTAGAGGCTCTGCCTTATGAGAATGTGTGCTCGTTAAGTTGTAATTTGCTTAAAAAAAATAAATTAAAGACAGAGGTTATTTAGGAAGGAAGGCTTAAGACCAAGATTATATTCAAAGGAAATTAAAGACAGGAAGCCCCAGGGTATTCCAGCCCTGCCATGCAGCTCCTATTAACGAAAATGAAGTCTTACAAGCAGCACAAACCGTGATGTCTGCCATGAGGCTGCCCAGCACTTTCTATTATAAGGTCCTGTTTTCTATTGCTTGTGGCTTTGCCAAACTTAAATCATTTGGGCCAAAATTTTCCATGCTGTCTGCCTTGGGCAAATATTTTTGAGAGTTTACTCTAAAATCCTCAGCTATTTCTCCAACTGCAATTAGGAACAAAAAAATAAAGGAGATATTGTTTACCCACATTCACAGGGCTGTGTGTAGGTATGAATGTAAATATGGCCATGTGTATGTATATGTAAGAAACCCAAGAAATTTTGAGAAATTTTGGTGTTTCCATGGTCTGCAGTGAGGAGGTGAGGACTTTATTTTTCAATCAGAAAATTGACAATTTTAACATGCTCAGGGGAGAGTAATTTGAATTTTTCACAGATTGTGCACTCGTCTTGAGCCTCAACATTTCTTAAATTAGACCATGAAGCTTCCCTCATGTGCATCAATAACCACTACACCTCTGCACTTGAAACCCAGAGAGGAGGTTTGTTTCTCCATCTCTTTCTAGTGGCAAATCAAGCAGAGTGTGTTGTGTATCCTTGGCAGACCGACCACCTGGAGGGGTGGAATTCTGCCCCATGACATTTGATTTGCAGTGTAAGCATTTTAAAGGATTTATTCAAGACCATAAATACCCCTCTTCTTTCTACAAACTATTGAAATAATCCTTATGTTGTGAAGTCAAAGATCTCATGATGGCTAATTAAGAACTTAAACATTATTTTAATATCTTGCGGTGCGTAAGTGTTCATTTATGTCTATTTGCCATCGACCTACAGCTTTCACTGTGCCTCCCACACCACTTTCCCATCTCCTATCTCATCACTGCCCTCTTCAGTGAACTCCTTTGCTGCTCTCGTCCCCTCACACGCCCTGCTTTTGCACATTACAGTTTTGTTGCCCCTTTTAGTCCATCTCCCTCAAATCCTTGTCCCTGCCTTTACACTTTCTATTGCATTCCCCTTTCCTTTCGCTCCCGTGAGCAGACACAGCATTGTCCTGTTGCTAAAGGCTGGATCTTGGTTTCTTTCTCAGCCTGGCCATCTCTTCTGTAGCCTGGCACAGGCTGGCTCTGCTGAAATCCTTCTGTGTCTTCCAACAGGGCACACAGAGACCCTGCCCTGTCCATCACCAGGTGCCCTCATGTGCAGAGGTGTTTCTGGGCTCCCCTTGGCTCAGGTTTTACCAAGGCAGAGCCCTCCCCTCTGCCCTGCTCTCGGCAGCCTCACCCTCACACAGTCCCTTCAAACTCTGCTACTTAGATCATTTTCCTGGCTCTTCACCCTATTTCACACGTTCTGCTGTCTTGCTCTTCTCTCTTCCACTTGTTCTGTGTCTCAGCTGGTGCTGCATCATTTACAGCTGTCTTCACTTTCCAGCAGTGCAAGCTTTTCCCACGTGGGAGTCTGCTCCTGCAATCATTTCCATGCTTTCTCTCGCCTTCTGAGGTGTCTAAGAAAGCCCACAAAGCTCACAGTTTATTATTTGAAACTTTCCAAACTACCTTGTATCAAAATGCTTGCTGAACAATGCTGACATGACAAGCTGCATGAGCATCTCTATTCAGATTTCTGCTGCCTTGTCTTTCCATTCATATTTCTCAGCTTTTTTTCCCCTTCATTCCTCTGTTTCCTGAAATTAACCCAGATTATAAGGTATGGCCTGCCTTTTTTTACAATTTATGTACAGATCTTACACAATATGTCTTTTTTCTAATCCTTGACAAGCCTCAGGCCATTATGATGTACATAATTTTAAAAGGAATTTATATGACTTTGAAAAAACCCAAATAATTTAGAAATTTGCCTTTTGAAAAATGAGTCTTAAAGGAGCCAGCCTGTTTCATCACAGTGGGGCTATCGCAGCAGCAGCAGCACACTCTCCTCTTATGTAATTAGGACAGAGTATCCTATGTTACTGTTGAGCATTGTAAATATTTCTGGAGATTTTTTTCTTTAATCTTACATTGTGTGTGTTGTCTTTGCAACAATACTTTTTGCTATGGTAACATCTCTTTTATTGGAATCCAGAGCATGAACATGTAATGCTGCATCGACCCTTTTACTCGTGAGACAAATTAACTTTAGGAAGATTTGTTTTGGCCAAACTTTCAAGGAGGAAACAAAGTGAAGAGATGTGCATTGATTGAAAAAAGGCTTGCTTTTAAACAATATTTCCCATTATTATTGCCATTATTGTCCTTTCATTAGAGACTTAGGTTTGAAGTCATTAGCAATTTTTTTGTAAATCACAGGGTGGGGAATATTATTTTGCTCCCATTATTTTATTCTCATCATTTTGCACATCAGAAACGAAATGATTTCTTGAGTCAAATGCACAACAGCTGGATATTCCTGTACCCCCTCCCATTCATCCAGTTGAGAATCAACATCAGCTGTGGCTTTGTGCAGAGGCACAGAGTGGGATCAAGGCTGATTTAGCATCTCATTCAGCTGATACGAATATGTAACTATAATTAGGAGCTCCAGGGTCCATCAGCACGTGTATGAGCCTGGAATTTAGGTTGTGTTTTGATGTATTACACCTCTTGACTCCCTGGTGGGTAATAAACCTTCAAGCCAAGAAAAGCCAGAGGTGAAAACTTTGTCTGGAGGTACTGCAGGGCTTCCCTGGAGGTCCTTCAAACAGTGAATCATCAATGTTGAAATGCTTGCAGCTGAATTCCCAGCTCAGGCTCAGCTACAGAAAGAAGAAAACTACAGGCAAATTGGGCAATTGAATTGTCTCTCAGGGTGCCTGGTGCTTAGACAGGCCTCTAAAGCTGGGATAACACAAGATACTGAGGGCAGCAGAGTCTGAGTGGCCCTAATTCTGCTCTATGCCGAGGACTTTTTAAGATCTTCTAAGTATCACCTTTTCTGTCCAAAGCCAATGGGGGACACAAGGAAAGACAGCAGTGTCTAGGGCTGTTCACCTGGCACTGGGCTTCCAGACTGCTCCTTCCTGAGGCAGAATACTGCATTTCATGAGGGGGCTCAGCTCTCATTTGGAGCAGAAACTGCTGTGCCCCATAATACAGGTAAGGATTTGATATTTTTGAACACTGAAAGGTTTTATAAATTCAGTGTATTCTTTACTCTTATCTGTGAACTAGTAGTTATTAAACCATTTTGTCCCTGAGCCACCTTTCAGATACCTCTTGCTTTTACTACATATTAATATAAATAATACAAAAAGAGGCTAAAACTGCTGGTTTTCACTCAGACAAAACTCCATGTATGTCAGCAGGTTCAGATCTCATTCAGAAAAGACTTCCCCCTTCCCAGTGAGGTTCTCACAGGTTTGAAGTGAATACCTTGATGGGATATTAATTCTCACAGAAATTAGGAACTAGAACTTCCTCTCTCCTATAGACCCTGCTCTGGTTGCCACAACTCCAGTAACTCAGCCTTATGGGAAGGATCTGCCTTCAGTTCACTGTCAGCACTGTGTCCTCAGAGGGACCAGGAATCAGTTCTGGTTTGAGATCTGCTGTTGGCCACAGAGCAAACTTTGGGTGAATGTGCAGTTAATAATCTCGCTGTACCTGTGGGCACTAGCCAAGGTTTTCTGTGTGTTTTAGTGCCTGGGAGAAGGAGGTTACACCGATCAAATAAATTTTGCACTAATTTATGAAGTGACTGATTCGTATGTAAACTGACCCGAAGCAGCATTCCTGGCAATCCCACTCTTCCAGCCACAATGCAGAATGGTTGGGATGGACCTGGATCAGCCAGGGCTTAGGGGACAAGTGACCCCTCACAGATTCAGAGATTGTCTTTCTGCTGCAGCCCCTTTGATCTCGTGGTCATGCTGAGCGACGGCTTCCCTGAAATAGACTTATCTACCTGTGGGGAAGGGACTATTAAAGGAATAACCTTTCATATTTACTTGAAGAAAGGAATTTCACAAATGCCAAAAAAAAAAAAGTATGTGTAAATGAATGTGTGCTAATGGGAACTGTCATCAGGGGAATCTTGTGCAAGCAATTCCCAAACGGATGCAAGATATTGTGGATAACTGAGACTGTCCAGCTCTGGAAATGAAATAAAGCACCCAGAATGGAAAAGGTATGTTTAACACACTTGCAAGAAAAAGATTCAACTTCATATGTGGAAGAATGAATATGCTTCCTTCCTTTGAAGTTCTTGGGTGATCTGTAGGGCAGAAAACTTTGTAACTCTGGAATGATGTCCAGGTGCCATATTAAAATCTGCCAAAACCTACAGTGCAACAACTTTAGGTGAATGCCAGAATACAGGAATCCCACTTCTTTCATAGTTATAGAAAAAAAGAGAAATTCAGTGGTCTTTTTAGATTTATACCAGTCTTTCCACCCTGGTAGTTCTGGTTTTCTTCCACTTGTCTATTTAGGTACGAAGCTACACCAGATGCTCCTGTGAGCACTTTGGAGCCCTGCCTGAAGTACATAAAATGCACTAAAGCAGCAGGGAACAAAGGCCAGTAAATGTCCAGTGAAGAGGCCAGGTGGGACAGGGATTTTTGGAAAGGTACTGAAGGATGTGAGTTCTGTAGTTCCATTCTTCTGCTCTTACTCATTTAATAATACAAAGAGAGAGGTTTTAAATGAGGCCCAGAACAGAAAGTGCAGAGGATGCTGTGCTCCCACCCATGATGGGAGTGACACACAGGTACTGGAGGTCAGGATTGGAATGTGTTTGGGGAAGGATGTGAGTGTTCAGGACTAGATGCCCATGCAGGGGAGCTGTGAGCTCAGCTGGAGCCTGTGCAGGTATGAGGATGTGCCCAGGCCCCCAGCTCTGAGCACAGCTCCTGTCAGGGGCACACATGGCACAGGAGCACGGGGCTGACTGTGATGGATGCTGGATGAAACCTCAGATCAAACTCCACTTACTGTTAGTGGCTCGCTTGCTCCCCTCCCCAGTGAACAGCCCCATCCTGCAGCAGCAACAGGTTACAGAGAAAACCAACCTTTTAACAGCACTGGCTGGATGTAGGAATTGAGCAAATAGTGCTGGTTTAATTTGGAAGACTGGGTACAGTGTCTGTAATAAGGAAAGGATTCTGCTCAGGACCGTGCAAATCGGAATTCTGATGTTAGGCTCCTGGACTTCATAGCTCTGACTATTGATACCATTAACAAAGCAGAGATACTTTTTAAATTTTAAGGAATCTTCCATATGAGTGGAAATGGCTGATTTCTTATCGCTTTGGTGTTTACATATTTCAGTTACTAAAGAAAATGGGGCCAATTATCCATATTTGGCAGCCCCAACACATAAGTTTCCTTATGTCTCTGTTTTTTCTATCTGTGAGTGTTCAGGACTAGAAGTGTTCCTTGCCCAGCCCATGCAGGGGAGGTGTGAGCTCAGCTGGAGCCTGTGCAGGTATGAGGATGTGAGTGTTCAGGACTAGATGCCCATGCAGGGGAGCTGTGAGCTCAGCTGGAGCCTGTGCAGGTATGAGGATGTGCCCAGGCCCCCAGCTCTGAGCACAGCTCCTGTCAGGGGCACACATGGCACAGGAGCACGGGGCTGACTGTGATGGATGCTGGATGAAACCTCAGATCAAACTCCACTTACTGTTAGTGGCTCGCTTGCTCCCCTCCCCAGTGAACAGCCCCATCCTGCAGCAGCAACAGGTTACAGAGAAAACCAACCTTTTAACAGCACTGGCTGGATGTAGGAATTGAGCAAATAGTGCTGGTTTAATTTGGAAGACTGGGTACAGTGTCTGTAATAAGGAAAGGATTCTGCTCAGGACCGTGCAAATCGGAATTCTGATGTTAGGCTCCTGGACTTCATAGCTCTGACTATTGATACCATTAACAAAGCAGAGATACTTTTTAAATTTTAAGGAATCTTCCATATGAGTGGAAATGGCTGATTTCTTATCGCTTTGGTGTTTACATATTTCAGTTACTAAAGAAAATGGGGCCAATTATCCATATTTGGCAGCCCCAACACATAAGTTTCCTTATGTCTCTGTTTTTTCTATCCTAATTTTATTTAATTATGAGACTTTTAAAAATTGTGCTGTAATTACCTGGTCCTGTGCATTATGTAGAAGGATGTTGAGAGACGTGTGATTATAAAATCCAGACTGCTGTGTGCTGACATTGATGGCTTTCTCTCTCAACACTAGCATGAGTAGATGCTAAATTGTCTCAAGCTAAAATGTAGCTGGAAGGTTTCCGGTAAAAAGCAATTTGCATTTTTGGACAACAAACAGAAAAAAGGGCAGATACAATTTTCCAACACCTGCTCAGGCTTTAAACTTTGAGTCCATTGAGTCTCTGTATTGTTCAGAATTGGTTTTCTGCCTTTCCCTGGAATGCCTAAAATTGGCTTCTGACAAATAAAATATTAGAATAATTGGATTCTGTCCTTTTTCATGGTATCATTTTATGTTTCCTTCAATGTGAAATTCATAGAAGAGATGTTTCTAACATTTCCTGAATAATGTCTTTCAGTATAAGCTTTTTCCATCTGCTTTTGGAAAATCAGAATGTTTTATAATTATGCAATCATCTTGCTCGAGTTACTTGTTTTCTATTAAAACATTTTGTTCTGTTCGAGGTGTCATCTAAGAAAGATTAGGAAAAGCTAGAATTAAAATTCACTTTTCTGTCTAAAAACTACTCATAGAAAAAGATAACTGGACAGACTCGTGTTTTTGAGAATGACGTCAGAATTTCCCTCTAAATATCAATTATTTATTAGCTTATGATGGAATTACATAATTCATCTTAAATATTGGGTAATAGAAGCCTTTGCTAACTGTTCCCTAGCTCTGGTTTAATGGATGAAGGCCCCACCAGTTTCTTAAAACTGTTATTCCAGTTTGGACCTCATACACTTGAAATAAATTTGGACCATTAAGTGAGAGTTTCATAGAATCATGGAATGGTTTGGGTGGGAAGGGATCTTAAAGCTCATTTCCTCCCACCCCCTGCCCCAGGCAGGGACACCTTCCACTGTCCCAGGGTGCTCCAAGCCCCATCCAGCCTGGCCTTGGACACTTCCAGGGATCCAGGGGCTGCCACAGCTGCTCTGGGCACCCTGTGCCAGGGCCTCTGCACCTGCATAGGGAACAATTTGTTCCTAACCTAAAGGTTGCCATGAGTAAGGGTCCAGTTAAAATAAAACTAACAGTCAACCAATATGGTAATTGGAACCTGTTAGGATTTTTGAGGCTGAGATAAATTTTGGGGGTTGACTCAATCTAATGTACTCTTAAAAAACTTCTAGATAGCTGGAAATCAGGAAGGGGGGAAGAAACCTATAGCAATAAAACACATTAAAAAATTTTAAAATCATCTAATCTGAGAAAAAAGGAATAGCTCATGTGAGACTTGTCAGGAATAATCTTTACCCTGCTGTGCTCTGCTTGCTATTCTTGCTCAGCTTCTTGATAAACACCCTGAAAGGATGAGCACATAGAGCAGAGGCAGCTCTGGGCACATTTTGGGGCCGGGCAGCGCCTGCCCCGAGCGAACGCTGTGGGATGCCCTGGTGAGCCCGGCAGGGAGCACTGCACCGACAGCGCCCAAATCCCGGCGGCCCCGCCGGGAACCTTCGCCGGGAACCGCGGCTCCTTCCCGAGGGCTCGGAGCGCAGCTGCTCCCTGGACCGCTTACAGTAGGGCACGGGCAGGTTAAGAAAACACTGACTTATGTCTGAAAATGGTTCGTGGGTCAGCTGCTACCAAGACATGAAAAACTAGCTCTGGAGAAGTGGCTGTGTCTGCGGGAAAATCCTGCGGTATCGTGCCAGGGGTTCTGTGAATTATTAGGTTTGCAGTATGTAAACAATATATTTTAACTTAGTTTATGTGTGTATGGCTCGCTGCTGGGAGAAGCCGTGACTCCCACTGGCTTCAGTGCATGCTGCAAGTGCCCAGTCCGGGTGTGTGATATGGTTCTTAAATGCTGTTCTCAAAGGAGAGTGAAGCTCTGGATTAACCCTTCCAAACACAGGATCCCTGCAAAAGCACTCCTGCTTTCCTCTCTGGGGTTTGTATATCCAGGCGTTTACCAGGTGCCATCATGCTCTGCATCACTCCAGAGCAGTTTTCATGTGCACAGAAGCCTCACCCGTGGGTGATACACACATGTGCAGGGTTCAGTCCTGTGTTGTGTTTAATTGTGTGTGAATATGCAAATCATGTGCTAGTCCAAGAAGCTGCACCAACACAGAGCAAATTCTTCTATTACACACAGACAAGTTGTGTAATGGAAACAAAGACCTCCATGTTTAATAATTAAATTGGATTAGATCCCTAGTACTGGTGGATGGTCCCCATGCCTGGAACAAAGAGGGAGTAAAAGGAAAGGCATTTAAAAGTTTTGCTAGACCATACTCTTGGTATATGGAAAATATAGGAAGCCAAATAACAATGACAGAACATACAGTCCTCGTTGTTCAGAGTGGAATGACCAGCAGAAAGAGTAGAAAACATGTATCTCAATGGTCCAGTGGGAATTCAGACACACAGACTGAAGAATTTCTCTTATGAAAAAAAAAAGGACAATGCTGGTTTATATCTGAAAGATGATTACAAAACCAGGGATGTTGATGGGACCTTTACTGTAGGTGTACTGTGCCCACATTTCCTGGAACAGGGAAGAACAAGAATAATTAGGTTTAACAACAATTAGGTTCAATATTATGGATGATCTGAATATTTTTAGAACCAGAATTGGAGGTCAGATAATAAAGATATTCCTTTGTGGAAGTGTTTAACAGACTGTGTTTATAGGGGTGAATAAAAATAAATAAAAGCAGCAGAGGTGGTAAAATTTCCTAATGCTCTTTCACCTCAACTGAATCCATACTTGTCAGGGAAGGTAAGGCTTAAAAAGGAAACCCTGTGGAAAAGTTTGAGAGCTGCTACTTTAATCTTCACCTTCTGAGAAGTTTCAAATATCAAGAGCAGAGAGAGAGGCTGAGTCTCTAATTAGTGAGGGAGGCAGGTAGGACATTAATTGATTTGCTATGCTACTTCTTTGACCTGAGCTGTGTTTGAGAACAATAGAGGAGCTGTAATGTTCCTCCATGACAGAGCAGAGCTTTTATGTGATAGCAACTTAGAGAACTTTGATCACAGACTGGGGCTGTAAATCTGTAATTTTTATAATAGTACTTTTGCTACATGTATTTTATTTTTAGTCGTTTATTCCTTGCTTGGGAACCAGTTTCTCTGACTTTGGGCTACTTTCTCATTTTACACAGTGTTTGGAAAGTTCTGAAATCAGTGCCCCTCTTCTAATAATGGCATAGCACAAACCTAGCAACGTTTGTGAGAAAGTGGGATAGTGTGGGTTTATGTATGATCAGGCCATTATAAAGACAAAAAAAAAATAAAAGAGGGGAAAGAAGGTGCAGAAAGATAGAGGAAGGATTACATTTATCTGTCCTGGGTTGTCATCTAGGGTCAAACTTACTGTGTAACTGTGTCTGTCATGGCTCCACGGTGCCAAATTTCACAGTGAAACTTGATACTGTCACTGCATAGTCCTTTGAAAGTCGCCTTTGGTAAAGGTGTTTAATAGTGCAAAGAGTTTCATTAATGTTTTAGAAAGAAAGAGACATTTAATTTCAAGAGAAACATAAAAATAATGCTATAAAAGCAGTGTACCTATTGTGGCTATTTGATATCAAACCTGTTGGCTTACTAAAATATGTGGGCTTAGGCCTAATTTAATCAGTTGGGAAGGAGAACGAATAACAAAATGGGTGTCTCAACTCCAATAGAGCCCCAGAGCAGAAGAATTGACTGAGAATTTAATGAAAATGTACAACACAAACACACAAATATCAGAGGTCTCAAAAAGGAAAGAGCCAAGAGCTTTTATTTGCAAACAAAAGGTCCCTGACACTGAAGATAACTCCTGGTGATCCCTTTTAACATTTTTTTTTCAGAGAAGGACTGCTTTCCCTAGTGTCAGCAGCCAGTTTAAAAGAGAGCAGGCAATTAGCCAGAGTTCCAGATAAAAATTAGATTTCTGTTTGTCAGGGTTCCCTGTGTAGCCAAAAAGGAAAGACAGGGATGATCCATCACACTATAGAGAGATGGCTGAGATATTTGAGATATCGTGCCCTGGGGGGGTGAAATGTCTTTTGCAAGTGCTGGTCCAACGTCACACTCCAATGGCAACAGAACGATCTTGGATCTCGGATCTCAGCTAGACTGTGGATGGAAAACAACATAACTGCATGGTAAAATAACTCAAGTAAACACTCTTATCTGGGCAAGTCACTTTGGAGGGGATTTCACCTGAAACAATGCAAAGTATTTTTTGTTTGGTAGAAGAATGCCCAGATAGGGAAATGGGCTTGTTTATTTGTAATGATTTAACTCAACGTCTGTGTAACGAGTAACATTTTAGCTGTGAGACAAGTCCATATATCAAAGCAAAGTGTTGCCTTTCCTGAAAGGAGCACTTCTTGGCTGTGGCCAGATGGCTCTGTGTGCTTAAGAGCCTCAAAACAGTCTGTTTCATATGGGGTGGATGGGTTTGAACATAGAATTACCTGTTTATCTCTCTCTACCTTCAACCATGCTTGTGCTTGTCATTGTACAATTGCACTTCAGTGTATTATGTACAGAATTAGGGAATTCTTTACCTGATTTTGGTACGTGAAGGTCCAAGTGAAAGAATGAACTTTCCATTTTCAGGAGAGCACAACTGTCTATTTGTTTATAAAGTGGCATTCTCCTTCATGGCCCTCTGGGTAGTAGAATAGAAAATAATACATGTGGGTGGGTGGGAAGACTATCCAGTCCTGCTCTGGAAAAAAACCCTTCAGCCAAAATAAGTATTTGACTGTTTTGCAAGATAATGTCTAGCATGATGTAATACCAGGCACCTGGTGCAGACTCATCACCATTGGTTTTAGCTTTTCATCATGACTAACAAAAATTAGGCAACATATTCCAAAACCAAAACAAAACAACAACCAAAAAAGAAAAGGACTGTAGGCCAGATGGTTTTTGAGAACTGTCTAAAGTGGGAGGTGAAGTAAGCACTTGACAAGAATGCACAGGGAAAGGATTAATCATCACTTCATGTTCTATGTCCAAAACAATTGTGTCTTTATTATCTGTGATGCCTGATCTTGAGTAAGACAACAGGCATTCCTTTTCAGGGACACTCAATTGTCCCTCTGAAGGAAAAGTGGGGTTGGGCAGATGCAAACAGCCTGCATAACTCAGATATTCCCAACACAGAAGTCATTAAAGTTTTTACACAATTTCATCACCAACTACCACCATGGTATGCAAAAGTTAACAGCACAGGATAGTGCACATTTAAATAGATAAAAATATTTTCATCTCATATTAAAGGCCACATTGGCTGTTTGTGTTTGTTTATTTGCAATTGGATTCGTGGAACATCCTGGGAACATGCAGGAGATTTATAAATTGTGTCAAGGTTGGGCTGCAGGGGTAGCAGGCAGCACCTTCAGACAGAACGTGCTTGTTCTGAATTTTCTATCTGTGTGCATGAAATGGCCTGGGAGTGATGTGAGTGTCTGAAATCGTCCCTGTGTGTGTTTCCACATACCCAGAGTTAAGTACCTGCAGAAAGTTGGATGCAAGTGATTTACAAATGGAGCATTGCACTTGTAAGGGCACCCATGGACTCCTTGAAGAACATTTGTTGTGTAGATCAGAGAGCAAACACTGGGACAGAAGAACAAGCAAGGGGATAGAGGCACAGGAAATCATAAATATACCCCTGGTAGCCTTTTCATTCACATAAACGTAACGTGTAGAATATGTTGAATTTTGTATTTTAATGACTGTGCTAAGTGTAGTCCAACAAACTATTCCAGCATTTTAAAACTTTACTATCAAATTCCAAAAGCAGTGATCAAAGTTCTACTACATAGCTAATAACTGTTTGCATATAACCTGATATAGGCTGTAGGTTTCTATGACAAGAATATTTTTTGTTAAGTAATGTCCTTTTGGGTCCTTCAAAGGACCTGACAGCTGGTTATTTTTGTGCACAGAGTGGATACTTAACTCACATATATGCAGGTGGGTAGAATTGATTCCTGATACACACACAAACATACTGGATTTTTCTATGTATATACATATATAAATTATATATAAAAGTACAACATTTGCCAAAAGTATAAATTTCTGAATTTTTATGTCCCTGATTAATATTATCTTGTAATATTCCATGAGTGTTTGATATATTAAAGCTTGTTAGACTGTTAACACCATTACAAAAGCAAACTGCTTTTGATTTTTTTTCATTACTCTCAGGGCTATCAGCCCTCGTTTCACATCCTGTTTTGTGAAAAGAGAGGCCAGTTTCAACAGGTTTGGATTTCACTTTTGGGAGAGAGAAGAATTAGTAGTTCAGAGACGGCTCAGATAAGCCTGACCTTAACTGACACGGTGTATGTTAGTTTGTGCTCAGTGAAGGAGAAAAAGGGAGAAGAAACATTGCCAAGAACTTAAAAATCATGAAGATTTCAGTTTAGATTTTCTACAGGTGACTTAAAAGAAATACAAATTTTTACAGTTAAGTAAATTTTGTTTCAGTGGCCTCACATCAGGATACCCTGGGCAATCCCTGTATGCCATGAGCACAGTCCCTGCTGAGGGGGACACTTCCATGTGTGGGTTTTGATTCTGACCCTTCCAGCTCCTGTCGCTTTCGTGGCACTCAGATGATTACACTGGATGGTTCAGCCTTGGCTTAAAAATAACTTGGGTTTCCCTGTTCCATCATTCTGGATTAAATGGGGTTTGCAATTGCTGAGCATTTTTTTTTTCTGCTGTATTTCTTTTCTGCTGCTCAAATAACTTTGACAGTAAGAAACTTCCACACCATCTCTAGGTATAAGGTTCTTACAGGTGGGTTTTGCCATGGCATAGGAATTGTCTTGGTTCATCTAGGCTGGTTCCGTGCCTCTAAAACTGGGATAAAGGAATATGACAGCTGCTAGTTTGAGAAGAACTCCCCCAAAGAAAACATTCTTTCCTGATACCTTGTAACTAAAATTTCATGTCTTAAGGTTTATTTCTATTCCAATTCTCTCCTGAGGTTCAAAAATGTCTCATTTCTTAGTAAAGTAGTTCTTGGTGTTGTTGTCATTGATGAAATATTTGGTTCTTTTCGTTTGTAGCTTTACTCTTGGTCCTAATTATGTCATGGAGCATTAGGTGCTCATGGAAGGAGCAGATAAACACACTGCAGGCAGCAGCAGCAGCACATGCTCTGGTGCTATCCAGCCAACATTCCTCAACTCTGACCCGAGGACCACCTCTGGAGATAAGAGTCCCTTCTTATCAGTGAGTCCTTGCTTTCTCTGCCAAGACTGTCAGCAAAAAAAGGACAGCCAGAGCCAGCAGTGTACTTGTACAGCAGGGGCTTGTTCACCAGAAACTGCTCTGTGATCACTAAAGTGATTTCACATCCACCACCAGAAGATTTATATTGTAACATATTCACATTCCCATTTCACCTAGAGCTTGAACCCTGGAGATCTGGCAAATGGCCAGTTCTGGAACTCATTTGTTTCCTCCAGACCTGGCACTTATGTAAGTGTTTCTATCTGAAGTGTATCAGGAATCGCATGCACACTGGCTACACTCTGCAAACCGGGAGATGTTGTTACCTCTTTCAAGGTGAAACCTTCGAACTCTCAAATCAAATCTCTAAACTCTCTAAAAATCAAACATTTTAATGACTATCTCCACTCTTACCTACTCTTGATGTAAGCAGTCATGTTACAAAATTTAAAATATTTTTCATGTGACTAATTATTTCCCTAAATCACAAATTTTTCTTCGCAGTGAGCTGACATGGCAATTGCTGATTTTCAGTTCTCCAGAGTCACTGCCTTATAATCAGAGGGGTGGCTGACAGACCAGTTTCTTAAAAGCTTTGGTCCTGCAGACTTGCGTGTCTGCTGTTCAGTAGCAACATAAAATAACAACATGAAACAGCAACAAGTTCTTAGAGTGCCAAATCATCTTGAATAACTCTGCATTCAGTTTTCCATAACGTGCATGAAAAGCTTAGAAATTAGTTGATAATTTCTCAGTCATGAATTTCCACTTGTATCATTTTCCTAGGATGACCTTAAAAATTTTATTTCGTGTATCTGTCTGAGTATAAAACTGTGCTCATGCATCATTTCATACTCCTCGACTCAGGAGGGTCCATGTTTCAGCAGAGCTGGGTGTTGATGTCTTTATGGATGGAAAATTTTGGTATTACATTATATCAGTAACTCTACAAAATGTGATACTGGGATTTAGGGATCTAATCTCCTGGAAAACGATGGGTGAGGCCCAGCTGTATTCTTGCTAAGCTTGGAGAGACAGGCTGACACCAGGGGCATATGCAAGTGCAGTTTGGTTGTTTGCTTGAAACTGGATGTCCAAAGAACATTTTTAGCCTGGCTCCAGCATATGCATTTATAGAATACCCAAATTCTTTTTATATTTCATTTTTAAAGTAAGACTTTAAAAAGCCTGAAACTTGAAATGTTGTTCTCTTGGAATAGGACATTATGGAATATCTACTTTTTCTGTTGTGCAACATTTATTGTCTTACTGCATCTACAGTCTCGCAGCACAGAGAAAAGAAATCCTGATTAAATATGACAATTTCACTTTTGCTATAAGAACATGATGGGCTGTTTTCTGTTTTCCCAGAAGCTCGTTGGAATTTACCTTGGAAGTTGTGTGAATGCTTCAGGTTTGTCCTTCTCTATACGTGAACTGTCTGTATTTTACAGGAAATGCTCATCCTCATTTCCTCGGCAACGATCTTTGCCTTTCTCCTCTTCTGCATGAATGAATGTTTCACTGTACAATAACTGGAGATCAAAACAGCAGCCACCTTTCTACCCTCTGCAGGCTAAAATCCTGTGGGGTCCATTTTCAGGGTACTACTGCGAGGCAGAGCAGGTCTGTGTCCTCTCTGTGCTGTGGAACAGGGAATTCCATAAAGCCTGAGGTCAGGCAGCTTTGCAGGATTCTTAATGCTCCATGACACTTTGGATCCAAAAGCAGTAAATCCTAAGTTTCCCTCTCCTGGGCATTACAAATGATGTCTTAATCTACCAGCGCTAAGAAAATTCTTTTTTATCTCTTTGTTTATAACACACTTTTTTATTTATAACAGAAAAATACAAAAGCAAGTCCCACAAGCTTTCCATTTAAATTTTAAACAAAATGAGCTGTCCTGAGTCTGTCTACATCAGGCACTGTCAGGACAATTCCATCTTGAATCTGTTCTGTTTTAAAAATATTCTGCCCAGAATATATGTTTTAAAATTTCGATTAGTCTTTTTTAAGTGATAGACATCTGTTGTTGAATATGTTGAGATGAACAGGGAAAGTTTTTCCTACTAATTACAGTGCTAGCACTTATGTCACATTCCAAATTTATTCCCTGACTTGGGAGGTAGGTAGATAAAGAGAGAGATTCTCTTCTGCAGAGGGAAGGGCAGAGGCGGAACAACAAGGTAGGCCCAGGTTTTGGAGTCAGCAGTTCGAAGTTCTGTGCTCAGATCACTGCATACCATTGCACTGGCAGGCACTGGTTCATTCAGCCCGCCAGAAATCTAATCATTTTAGGATTTCCAGTGTCCAAGTTCACAGTAACATTAATTACCATGCAGAAGTCTGGCTATTTCAAGACAATTAAGAGATATGAAGAGAATTGGTGGAAGAGTGAATCAGGGGTCATAGTCTAGTTCAGTATACAGCCAACCAGTGCTCAATCTGACAAATGAAAACAAAATACAAAGCTTAAGAGGAGCCAAACAATATCTTAACAAATAGAGTTTCTATGTTTAAGGGAGCTGGGTCTTCTTGGCGACAGCGGGCAGCAGTCATTACTGAATAAACAAGATTGAAATTTGTGTCTCGGTGAAGCAGTGCTGGGAGCCTGTTTGTCGTGCTGCACTGAGGCCGTTTCCGACACCCTGTGCCAGCTGAATTTCCTGTGCGCTGGAGGTGGGCAGGAATGTGGTGCATGCACAAGATGTGCCTCAGCTGAGATCGTTCTGTGCTCCAAAGGCATCACAGGCAGGGATGAGTGTGTGGGACATCTGCTTTGAGCTAATGAGGAGCTGACGAGTTGTACCTGTGCTTTGGAGTCCAGGGGAGCTGAGCTCCTGCACCCAGCCATGGCCAGGGGGTTCCTATGAGTTCAGCAGCTCAGAACAAACAAACCAACAAAAACCCAGGCCTGCAGGTAAGATTTATAGGTGCCTGCACAGCAGTTCATTCCTGTGTGAGATAGGGAATAAATGCATTTGTACAAGAGGCCAACCCTGGGAAACACCTCCATAATCAGCTGCCAGTTCATGCTTACAGCAAGGTATTAACTGTGTGAAATGGAAACCTGAGGAGCAGGAAGCAGGCAGTGTTGCCTCTCTCCTCATTGCGTGTGGTGGTGGGGAGTCCAGGCTCTGGGTTATTGTCCCTTCCCATTCCCCGTGGGATGTTCCTCCCTACCCACTGCAGCAGAGGCAGGGCTGGGGGTGAGCAGCCAGAGGGGCTCTGGAGCAATGGGCCACGAAGGGGAGCAGGGTTAACCCCCCTCTGGCTGCTGCCTCACCCAGATGCTCCTCTCCTTCCCCCAGCGGCCCTAAAACAAAGCATCCCCCTCCTTCTGCATATCTCCCCTCTGTGCAGCTCCTCCTGTCCCTCATTTGCCAGGGGAAGAGAAAAAACAGGTACAAAATTAACACTTTCCCCTTTTCTACACCTCTCTCACACCATCCTTTTCTCCCCTTTGGCCTCAAGGGGACTATTCCAGCACTGCCTGCCATCACCACTTTCCCACCTGGTACCCTGCTCACATTAAAAGGTTTGTAGCTTTAAGAGAACGTTTGCTGTAATTAGGAGGGAATGTAAAAAACCTGGTGCCAATGAGCTTGATTGGTGCCAAAGCCTGATTGGTTGTGAGGAGAGGTATAGATGTTGCCTCCTGCTTCTCACCTCTGTTGGAAGGCAGCTTGGCTTTGCTGGAGAGAGTTTGTGGACTCGACCTGAGGTGCGTGAGTAAAACCCCCACTGAGGGCTGGAAGGAAAAGCATGGTTAGAGGTGGTCTCATAGTGTTGCTGACTTTAGTTGGATCTGATACACTGGGTAGAGTTAATGCTGAAATGCTTGGAGTTATGGAGCAGAGCTAGGAACTGGTGGCTCTGGGAGGAGAACCTTAATTTGTGAAAGAGAGGAGGCTCTCTGGATCTGGGATAACTTGGGATTTCTAGGGAGGAGCTTGCCAGCTGAACTAGTGAGTCTTGGTTCCTGCTGGTATGGCTCAGCCTTCCTAGGAAGACACTTCAATGTGTGTTTAATTAAGAAGAAAATGGGCAGAACAAGTGGAAAATAACAGTATATCTCCAAGAAAATTCCAGTGGGCAAGAGCTGTTAGTTGGCTTCAGATAGAAAGGCTGGGCTGTTCTAAGTGATCTGCGTTTTGGAGGTGAGGGAGAGGGGTACAAGTGTACACTTCAGGGTGTGAGGAATTAAAGGGCAGCACAGCTGCTAAAAAAATTGAAGTTGATGTGTTTGCCTCTCTAAATGCAGCATGTTTGCCAGAACTCTGCAGTTGGATTAAACTCAAAGCATATGTTCTCTGACTTCAGAATTATCCCACACTGGGATGCATCCATCACTCCTGCTCTCTCCTCAGCAGAGCAGCTGAAGCTCTGTAAATGAGCAGCGTTGCCCATCTGAAGTCCAGCAACCCTTGCACCACTTCCAGTTCACTCTTTAAACTTCCTTTTCTCCTTTGTCCACTTCTTTCCCCATACAGGTGCTTCCTAATTTCTTTTACTTTTTGGTGTCTTGATTTCTAATGCCTCTTCTGTAATTTTTTGCCCTTCTTTTAGAGATGTGATTCTGTCACTTGTTCAATGATTTGCCAGGTAAAGTAAGTTTATGTTCTTGCTTTTGGTTCCTTCACACTTTGGAGAGGCTCATTAGAAGCACCCCAAAATACCCCAAATTTAGTTTTCACATGAACAGCAATCAACTGAAATAGGCTTCTGGTTTCCTGAGATTACTTCTGTTTAGAGTTATCAATACTTGTTCAGAGTTTCCTTGCTATTTTCAGTCTTGTTTAGATTGTAAATAAATTGGATCAGGGTCTTGTCTCTTTTATTACAATGATTGAAAAAGCAGGACAATTAAATTTTGGCTTGTACTTAAGGCTTATAGTGAATCCTAAACTGCTGGTAACAAAATAATTCAGCAGAGTGAAATTCATTTTTCTGTGTAGGGTATTTTCTACAGTCAGTTGAATCCCTAAAAAAGATGAATATTTTCCAGTGAAACATGTAACATACTGATGACCTCAAGCTGTCCACTTATCTTTGTGACTGGCATGAAATCCAGGGTGTCTGGGAATATCCTGTCTTTTTGGCTTTGTGTGTGTTCTGCTAATTGCTTGCCTAATGAAATAGATAGGCAGAACGAGCTTTTTCTCATCCTGCAACCTCATCTATTCATGAAACCTCTCTCTGGGAAAGTGGGTTGGAAACATTTAGGTGAAGATTTTTGTTTTAGTATAGATTTGCTGTTTTGTGGAAACATAAGGATGTTCTTGATAGAATAGAAGACTCCAGACTTCCCTCTCGCAAGCCACGGTAGTTGCACTAAGACAGTTAAAGAGAATATGCTCTTTACATTGCAGTGGTTCTGCCATTTTTGTTTGAGTGAATTTTGGTATATTAAAGTCTGAGACCGATTATTTTTAAAATAAGTTTAATTCTGCTACTCAGTAAAAGTGTAGCTTATGAGTTCTACTGGGCAGAGCTGTGCAAACTAGATTTGCTGCAGTTACTGGAATATACTGATGTCAATACAGAGCTGATTGTGCCAATGGCAAACTGCCAGGAACATTGATTTTTCTTCTCTGTTCTTGCCTTGATTTAATTTTCTCAGACTATTTTGCCTCATCTGCACCTCTTTTCCAAATCTGCTGTACCCAAGCTGTCCCCTGTGCCCATCAGACGTCTCAGCCCTTTTGGTTTTGGGAGAGGCCCCACTCAGAGGGTCCTGACTTCCAGGGTTGCCATTGTTTTAGCTGCCAGCTTCAATTCAGGAGAAGAATTTTCTGTAGCCATCCTAAAGGAATGGCAAGATGTTGCAGCATAACTGGGAGCTATTTCCATGTTCTGACTGTGAGGCTGCTAGGATAGGTTGTGTATGGCTTCGGTTATATGTGAAGATTGATGTTTGTGACCCTCCCTCTCGTGGTATTCAGCATTTCTGATCCAGGGGAAGCTTCAGATCCAAGGGAGGCAGGAGATGCATGATTAAGAATTAGTTGTTACTAAATTTAGATGGAGGGAAGAAAATAATAATAAAAGCTGATGTTAGAGGCTTAGCAAGTCCAACACACCATTTAGGATACTGAGTTCCCTGGGGACTGATTGCCAGGGACAGGGTGTGAGCCCCTGGGATCTGCCCATGGGAGGTGGAGGGGAACCAGAAGGCAGCAAAAAACTGGGAGAAACAGTCACAAGCATGGCCCAGAAAGATAATGGCAAAAGGACTCCACAAGATGCAGAGAAGAAAGCAACTGGAAATTGTGCATGATTAATCTACTTGCTGTTTTCTCGTTGTGTTGTGGAGACTTGAGTTTATAATCTGAATTGTGCCAAAGGAATATCTGTTTTGTATTATCAATCTTGTCTCCATATGGAAACAAGTCAGATCAAATGTCAAGATTTCTTATTCTTTTAAGTGCTGTTGTGTTTTACTGCATCTCTTGATATCTCTCATAACGATTTTCTTTTTATTCATCATAAATGATTAATTCACTAGGCAGGCGGCCTCCCTTGAGTATTGCGGGGCTCTAAATTGCTTATTTTGCCAAAAAATATTTATTACTGGATCAGAAAAGCTTGACTGACTACTAAGGAGGGAATTCTTCCTAATAAATCTCTCTTCTGGGTAGAGCATGCCTATTCTATTTCTCAGAAGTGTTCAGTGTTGTTTTACTTACTGTACAAGTTGGAATCATAAGAGGCACTTTGCCATTTCTGCCTTGTGAAGATGTTCTGAAAGACATAAACAATTTTTAATCTAAAGAATATAATTTTTGATTGGGAAGGAAATTTCATAATGCACAATATTACAAAAAACCCCTCAGATCTATAATTCACACCTTAATGCAGATACAATATTAATGTTAGACTGATGTATTTCTGTATTTTTCTGGCCTCTCCTTTCTGAAACTGCCCAGAGAGAGGCCAAGACTCAGATTTTTGTCAATATAATTATATAGCTCTCAAAGGATTTGCTCCTATTTTCAGTCAGGAGAGTAGTAGTAGACTTGTAGTATGCAACAAATAAATTCCACTTCCTGGCTTCAGATCTCTCAGTCAGAGAGATGAAGGAAGATAAAGGAAAAAAAGCACTCAGACAAAGGGGTGAAAGTCATGTTTGGTCTTTTTGGAGAAAATGAGAGTGGAGCTGCTCTGACTGGGCTGTAACAAGAGTTCTTTCAAAGGGGAGGGGTGGCAGGAGGTGGGACATTCCCTCTGCCAGATTTTGATTTAAACCTGAACACAATGCTGAGGCACCTGTTGAGAGCTGAAAGCTTTTCTAGAGATTGTGGTGCTAATTGTCCCTCGCAGCTGGGGGATTAGGTGTAACCCGAGCATCCAGCACTGCACTTCTCAGGGCAGCCCTGACAAGCACTGAAGGGGAAAGTTCCTCTGGTTTCTACTCTTAATGCCACAAAATGGGGATCTGTGAAGTTTGTTTTTAATATCACCTTGCGGTGATGTCCTTTGCAGAAAGAAAACTACAATCTGCAAATAAAGCCACTGTAAATAAAAGTATTTTAACTTCAAAAGGATATTGTATCACATACACAGCTGAATCAAATCTCCCATTCCCAGTGCAATAGCTCCATGTGTTGGGGTTTTTTTCCTCCCCTTCTGCATTTTAAAAATAGCTTTCATTATATAAACACACTTAACCTAAATGGATCCACTGATGCCTGGAGTTGCTGAGCTAATAGAACAAACAAGAGTTCATTTTATTACTGTTTAAGTCTCCATTCACTTCACTGAGCCATCCTGGGATCAGTGTATTTCAATATGAGGAGAATTCATGTAGTTTTTTCTTGTCTCAAGGAAGCAGAATGGCTTGGATGGTATCAGGCTTTTATCAATCATCTGAGGACAGGCAGTAGAAAGCATCCCTTAAGTAATTATAACTGGGTGCCATGCAGAAGGAAGAGCTGTGAGTCATGAGATTAGGCCTAAAACCTTGTTCTCCTTCATTTATAATCCAAAATAACTGTGGAATTCTCTTAAGGTTTACATTAAAATGTGGTTATAGAAGACAGTTCAGCACAAATTTGGGGCTCTTAATTTACTATGGCCAAGTCTCTTAACAAAAAATAACTAAGAAGTAACTTATTTTAATGCTTCTTACAGGAGGACTGCAGCCTATTCTTGGAGAACATTAGATATGATGTTTTTACTTTACAAGCAAAGCAAACCAGCTGCATTCACTATCTGCCCTATTTTTTTCTAAATCTGTATTTAAAAAATCATCGTGGAAGCACTAAGAAAAAAGAACTAAAGAATAGTGTTTCCTCCACAGCTGTGTCTTTTAAAGATACTGTGTACCTATAGATCATATAAATGTTCATGTGAAGTATGAAATTTTAAAGACATTATAGCATTGCATTGTTACATTAGAAAATTGTATTGAACTATCTTGTCTTCCCCTTTGATACCGCTGGATTCTTGTTTGAAAGCTGCTTTATTTTCTGCACCATACAAAGTGCTTCATATTTAGGACTAGCTCAGCTTCTGTCAAAAAAAGGCATCTGAATTTCAGTAGTCTTTCTATTCATTTGTTTAATAACAAGAGCTACAAAAGATGAATATAGAACATTCCTTTACACCAAAGAAATGCCATTGGGTTGCATACACAGCTTTTAATTTATACTCCTACCTTGAACATGCTGCAGTTTATACCCTTTTTTTCAGAAGGGAAATGATCCCAATGTTCACAGCACTAGCTAACATGGAATTACCTTATTTAGGTTCAAACCTGGTAATGAAGACACAATTTGTGCAATGAGGAGCTGGGTGTTGACTTGATAACACTGACAGAGAAAAGAGTAACACCTGAGACTGATGAGCACACGATGAAAGCTCCTGTGTACTTCAGCTGTGGTTTCCACCAAGGTAAGATGCAAAACCTTCACCAAAACTGTGAAAGGGAAGAGCTTTGTCTTGACTATTTCAGTGAAAGAACCATAATTTCTGCAAGTTAGAGATTTTTGTTGCTTGTTTACGCTGTTTGGAGGAGTGGAATGCATTACCTGCACTTTTCACCTTTAAAAAGCTTTCTGCTTTTTCTAATTTCTCTTATTGTTCATGTTCAGTATTTCCAGTGGGTTACCTACAGCTCACTAAGCAGGCAGACATAATTTCATAAAATAGAGTATTCTTCAGTGGAATAGGGATAAATCAAAAGCAAAAAAAAGACATTTCAGTATGGCAATTGCAGCAATTTGTATTATTCTAGCTCAGTGTGGTTGCAAATATAAATCTGCTAAAAAGAACCAGGAGAAAAGGTACATTTACACACAACATTTTTAAAAGGCATAGTCACTTGCTTGTGTTAAAAGCTGCTCATCTATAGGCCTGGAAATACTTAGAACTTTCAGGTTTTTGAACGATTGACTAAAAAAAAAAATTAAGAAGAGTGGTGAAAGGAAATCTTCTTGTTGAAGAAATGTGAAAGTAACATTTTTGGCAGGCTACTTCGGGTGATGTCATTCTCCAGAATGTGCTAAAGTCTGGTATTTTACAGCAAGAACTGGTTTCTTGAGGCAGGCAGAGTCTATGGGCACTTAGTGCTGCTGCTCTCAGCTTCAGCCAGCCAAGATCTGTGCATTTTTACACCCTGTTTGATGGTAATAAACCATGCACAATTCTAAACGTGGCTCTCAGAGGCTTCAGTTTCATGTGTAAACACACATATATGTGCCTTTACATGCTTGGAATCCTTTGCACACTTTTTCTTGTGTGGGTTTGTCTCTTGGCTGAGGATCTGCTCACTGCCAGCCTTGGGTATTCCTTGCCTTCTGTACTAATTAAGTGTTAAAGTGATTGGATTCTGTGTACATTGTCCAAGAGGGAGCATGAATTCAGTCATCTTTGGGGGGTTAAAGGGTTGTCCCACCAAGAGCCAATAAATGTATTTCACTTGTGTGATAACAGAGGGAATATTTATATTTCTTACATTTTATGTGGTGACTTTTATTCCATCAATTTGGACCACTGGGCCCAGTAGGGTGGAATAGTTACTTTAAAATAAAAATGGTAAAGAATAAAGCTGGTAGCAGAGAATATTCAGGGCCTGATCCTGCAGAAATTTTGTGGACTGCTAATGGAATAACGTGTCTCTTGGGACAAGGTAGACTGGCCTTGTGGTTATTGCATCTGAAAGGAAAACTGCTACATACTTTTCCTTCGGAGTTTTACTTCTAGTGACAAATACCATGGCAACAGTCTGAGTAAAATTTTTGTTCCTAGGTACATACTGAAATAATGTTCTATCAATCAAGCTATCAGTGTTTTATGATCAGATTTATTCCTTATTTCTGTTTGCTAGCATGAAAATATTGATTTGGTACTTTGTGATTTGGGGGCTTTCTGCATCTACTAAGGAAAATCTGTTTGATAAATGTATGGAAAGAAAATCAGTCAAAGCCTCTAAAGTTTTATCAACTCTTACTGCCATTAACAAAATGCATATATTTGATCTGAGCTTGGTGGGCACCTTTTACTTTGAGAATGTCATTTCATAATGTTGTGTATTCTTAAGGTAAGTGTATTCAAAACCAGCATTTTGGAAGATTTATGCCTGTCAATAGATTATAGTAACTCTTTGGCTGTGGAATCACAAAAGAAGAGCAACAGTTATAGGCACACCTGCATGATGATGGAAAGTGCATCAAGACCTCAGTTTTTGTCCTAAGCAAAGATTTCAGGTAGGTTACAGCAGAGGAAGTGTATGGCAGCATTTGAACAATGGAGTAAGACAAAATTTGAACAGCTCTTCTTCACATTCCCCATATGAGCCCTGGATGAAGAATGTTTAAAGCTGACTGAGAACCAATGTTTAAAAATGCTTATCTGTGTAAAAATGATTTGGCAGTAGTGCAAGTTTCAGAGTTCATAAAATGCAGTCCCAAATTTTATCTGATTCTGTTTCAAAGTAGTTATCAATACTCTTCATTGGTATCATGAGCTATTTAACATTCAATATGCTTTTCAGGTGCTGAAGGTCTAATTTCATATAAGAAAAGTCACTACCAGCAGGCTCAGTTTCCACTGTCACTGTAGGACTCCTTGGCTGTCACAACCAAAGCAGAAATTTAGAGCTTTGTGCCTGTATTATTTGATATTGTCCAAATAATTACATTTAAAAGTAGGTAGTTTTAGCAAGTCTTCATTAACAAAATGCAAAAGTTTTTTTGTTATGACTACTAGACCTTCCTAATAAAAAGAAATAATCTGGGTATATTTGAAATATAATAGGCTTAGTACCTAAGTGCAGAATGTAAGTAATAAGTATAATGGGTGTTTCTATAATTGTTTAATATTTTTGTGTGTATGGTCTTGGACATGTACAGCTGTGCTTGAATGTTTAAATGTGTTCTTGAAATTCTCTGCCTCTGCAAAAGCTCTCGGGAGCAGCTGCTGCCTGGGCTGGGCTTGCTGGGGTACAGGAGGATTCTCCCCGTTCTCCCTGAGCCAAGGTTTTATTAGGCTGGCTTGTAAATCAGAGGGATGGATGCCTGCTGGGTATGCTCTGAAGCTGGGATTTTTGGGTAGTGCTGCACTGAACAAGGATTTTGCTGTTTTAAAGATTTAGAAGCTCGATTGTGTTATTTGTGAGTGAGCAGTAGTCAGGGGAGATTCAGCACCATTTGCTGGCAATACCTATGGATTGACAAATGCAACAGACACCAACACTCAGGGGTGTCCTACAACAACCTCATGGATGTGTAGGTTACACTAAAAATGAGGGAGAAGAGACACCCTCATCTAGGGAAAAACTGCTTTATCATATCGTATAACCCATGTCCTCCCTTTCCATTGTAGGAATTAATTCCTCAGGATTTGGACTTTCTGGGAGTGTTGTTTTAGTATTACAATGTAAAGCATTACAGGGGCAGAGACTGTGTCTTATTTATTGGTTTTTTGAGTCATTTAGTTCATTTTTGGATGCTTGACAGATAATAATGTGTTTGATTGCATCATGTGGTACAGAAGGTCTGGAAGAAGACAGACTTTCAACTCTGTAATGAAGTCTTAAGTTTGATTTACTGTTTACTCATTCAACAGCAGATGCAGGCCAGAATTCAGCTCATTTAAATTCTATGGACTGGCTCAGCCAAAGGCAATATAAAATCAAGTATCATCAGTGTACATCTAATAGTTCACACTGTGTAACGCTGTCTAGATTTTCATCATTAGTGTTCCTGGACTAAACATGGGGAATTGGATAGAAGAAAACTTGGGTGGATTTCAGCTGGAAAATATTCCCAGTATCTAAGTGTTCTATAGAATAACATGTTAATGCTTGTCACTTTGCAGTAGTCCTCATACACTCCATATTTTCCAATTGTTGAGCTGTATTATAATTAATCTCTCAATAGAACAAAACCTTTTCCCCTTTTCTTTTCTCCCACCCCACCTGTGTGGGCTTTGGAAAGCTGGAGCTGTGGAAACATCAACAAATTAATTCTTAACAGAATACTTGAGCTGACAGCTAAAGAGATGCGCACTTTCTCAAGCACTTAAAAAAATAATACTTTTGTTAGAATTTTGTTCTCCGTTATTGATTTTTCCATTGAGTGAAGCTGAACCTGGTGCAGAGGGTTATGCACTGCTGGGATGCTGTTGGCCAGGCCTGGGGATGTGATGTTCAGCCTAAGCAGCTGAGGGAGGAGCACTGGATTCCTTTTTCTCCAGAGGGACGTGGCAGTGGTCAGTACTTGAGGGCAGACCTCCTCCTGGGGCACGTGCTCAGCCAAGGAAATTTGATCAAGCTGTGTGATGTGAGCAAAGACCCCAACCATGCCCAGGGATGGGGAGTGTCGGCAGGGCAGGGCAGCGCTGCCTTTGGTTAAATTCTTGTGTCAGACAGGGGTGTTAACACAGCTTTACTGTAATAGGGCTGCCACAGCTCGCTCAGTTCCAGGGGCTGCCTTGGGATCTGAGTTTCCAGTCCCCCTGAGGTTTCTCAGGGAGCTCAGCCATGTCAAAGGGTTAAGAAAGAAAAGGACTTAAATGTGATGGAACATTAGTTGGACCTTCCTGGTAATGGAGGGATTTCCAAAGGGGAGAGGTCAAATTGATCAAGTCCGAATAATGCAAAACTGACTTAATATATTTGATTCGGATTTATAACATGTCTCAGTGTCGTGGCTGGACAGAGTCACACAAGTCAATTTGGACTTCCAGAGCAAGGTCAGGAAAGGGAGACCAAAGGTGCTCTCAGGAGAGCATAGAATTCATTAGTGAATCTTAATCATTCACTGGAGAAGCTAGAAGAAATTGTCTTTAATGAGGAGAGTGATAGTTGGAAACTATTTTTGTGCAATTTTGTGTTTTAACACCTGATCCTAACCCAGCTTATGACACATGTGAAGTTCCAAATCTGAGTTGTCTAATTGGTGTTAGATACAGGCACTAACTGGAGGCTTAGGCCCATCCAAAACTTGAACTGTTTTTCAAAAATGGATTTCTGGAATCTAAAAAAAAAGATCTTTGTAGCTATGAAAATGAATGAATGAAGTGGTATTTTATTATGACTTTTATCTTTATAAGAATACCAGACACTTTCAGGCATTAAAGGCTTTAATAATGTGGCTCAGATCAAGGGGTGATGATTGGTTTTTGGGTTGTATTTTTTGATGATAAACTGCTGTGTTTTGAAGGACACAAGGCATAATGTCACTATAACCTGCTTCTGAGAAGATAAAGGGAATATCTGACACTTATTTTGAAATCTGAAATCATAGCTGTGGAAGTTCAAATATTTTCCATTCTAATTGCAATAACTCAGATTTCCAAATTTCAGCTCAGTTCTTGGATCAATAGTAAGTATGATTTGAGTAATCAGAGGGTTTGTTCCAGAGCCTTTGTATTTAGGTACATTAGACACAATCCCAAGCTTACAGAGGGAATTCTTCCTTCTTTTAAATGCTACTGCTATTATCCAAAATGTTACACATATGAGGAAAAACACTTTACTGGGTAATCTAGGAAGATTCAGGTAATTCTTGCTCATTATAATTCTTCATATTGTATGTCAAAATTCCCTAGAGACTCCTGGGAATTCATCCATGCCTCTGTGCACACTCAACCTGCTCTTGACTTTGCCTTTTGAACTATAAATGTGTTTGTTGCTGTTAAAAGAGCAAATCCTATGGACCACAGGTCCTCCTGAGCTGCCAGATAATGTTCCCACATGTAAAGATGCTTGCAAAGGAGCAATATGAGTTAAAGCACTGTCAGACCAGAGCTTTCTGAAATGGCTGCTGTAACCACTCAGATGTTGAATCAGTGGCCAGGTTGCTTCTCTAAACATTTTGAACAGGTAGTTTCTAAGAAACTAACCCAGAAAGAGCAGCCAAAATTGTGTTTTCACTGAAGCCTGTGATAGGGTTTACAATGTTTTAAGCAGGCCTGGTATTTTCTACTTGCTTAATGGCTGTATCTTGATTTGTAGTTCTTGCCAGGACTTGGTCTCATGTGCTCTCTGACCACATCTGCTCGAAGCCAGAGGACTTGCTGGCAAAGGAGCAGGAATTCTTTCAACAGCTCTTTGAGTAAGGATCAGCTACTTTTAATTTACCATGGGATGAAAACATTTACATGGTGTTGCCACAGCACAGGTGATGCACCCTAAAAGTTCATAACCCAGTTTACCCTGTGCTGATTTGTTCACGTATCTCTGTTTTAGTTTTATGGTAGATGCCTTATTGTGGGAATCAGCTGTAATTAGCATGAACAACATGTTTATGTCATGTAAAGGAAACAAAACCTATTTTAAGGACAATTTCATTAGATTAAATATCGTTGTGGTGAAACACACCATTCTGTAACTTCCTCTGAATGCTTAGCAAACAGCACTTCTAATTAAACACATCGCGCTTGCCCTATGTTCCTTTTGCATTACACAAATGGTTGGAGCAAAAAATGGTCACGAAAGCCAGGAGTGCCTAATAACTGGTGTGATAGAAAAGCAAATTGGTAGCTCAGTACCTTTTAAAACAGCTGTAAAGTTTTTACTTGGTAGCAGAAGTCAATTGATTTTTTCCTTTCTTCGTTACTTTGCTTTTGGTCTGTAGTCTGAGGATATTTTTTTTTTCCTGCCACAGCTGCCTGCAAAAGTGCCAGGTTTGGCAGCTCCCACCTGTGTAAGCACTTGAGGTAGAGTGGTGTGAATTAGCCAAAAGCTGCTCAGCTCAAACTGTTATGCACTGAGGTGGCTGAGGAGGGAGCTGCTCCCAGGAAGGGTTTCCTGCTGTGTAAACGAAAAATATTTTTAAAAATATGGGTCTCTGTTTTTTGACTTTGGCTGTGTTGTTATATTCAGGGCTCTTTCTGTGAGATTTTTGTTGTATCGTCTAATTAGGAAATCAGCTGGACTCCCTGGCCTCTGCCCTTGGAGGCTTTGTTGCTTTTACATATTCATGTGTTGCAGCAACAACAGTGACAACTGGGAACATGAAATAAAAGCTGAACTTTCAAGAAGAGAGTTGTCCATTTTTATCATTGCAAGTTTTATTTAAAAAAAAAAAACAACAACAAACCACTCTTTACTTTTCCCCTGGAAACATTTCTGAGAATCGAAGTGTTCCCATGCCCACTTAGATTGGGCCACTGAAAATCACCTTCCACTGTCCAACCTACTCAATCCACAGAGAGCATACTTTGATTTCCATATTTTCTGTGAGCAATGGGAACAGAGTGAACATGTTGCAAATGTACAGCTTAAACATCTCGATTCTGTGGCTGGTTTCAGGTTGTATTTGTTATTTATTCCTTGGGGTTTGTTGCTGCAGAAATAGAACTCTTGTTCTGCTCTGCAGTCCTGGGTATCTAGCTTGGGCTTTCCCCTTTCTGAGGAGGGAGTTTCTAGAGGCATTGAGCCTACAAGATAGAAAAACCAGTGAAGTCCACCCCATTATCAAGGACTACTCGGTGTATTCGCACACTAAAGCGAGGGAATTTTCAGCTTTCTTATTTGTGTTTGAACACCCTTTTCTGGGATTTTTGATGCCAGCTTTAGTGATGGATGTACACTGGTGAGTGAGGACCCAAAACACAGTTGGAGTGGTTGCCATGTTTATCTAGAAGCTGACAAACTTAAGTAGAAGCTATTCTCAAAGTAGAGCTCCGACAATGAACACGGTGTGGTTTAGAGCGCGTGGTGTCTGGGTAAGCGGGCGAATTCATGGAATGTGGAATTTCGAATCTGGGTTTGCCTGTGCACATTTTCCCGTTTGTAGCTGTGTGGATGAGCTCCTTCGTACCAAGTCAAGGTCCTCCTCTGGAGAGGAAATAGTTTTGGTTCTGTCCCTCTGGAGCACAGGGGAAGGGGCAGAGTTGAAGCAGGTGGTTGCTACGAGAGGTGGTTGTTACTTACTATATTTGAGCACCACCTTGGCCTCGGAGTGAGAATTGCTCTTGGGGAGAAGGGCTGCTTTGGCAAAAGGGGGAAAGTGTTTCCTGGGATTAACAGCAGCTCCTCCTGCTACTGTTATCTGGTGTTTGTGTTTTTTGCTGGCAAGTGATGATCCTGCTTTGGCTAATTCCAGTCAGTCCCACTTAATGCTGTGATGTGGTGAAGCCATGTGCTTTATGGCTCACGATTGTTGAACAGAACAATTCATTAAGCTCCTAAATCAGTTGAGTTTTCCTCATTTCCTTTTAACTCAGTCTAGTGTGTTCCCTTATTGCTAGCTTAAAGATATCATAGCTGCCCAAAGCTGTTCATATTTATGTAATCCCTATGTGTTACTGAAGACCTTGTTTTTCACTGCCAGTTTTGGTTGGGAGTTTCATGATTCAACGGAGAAATTCTACTTACAAACAACCTGTCTCAATAATAAAAGGTTTTAGAGGGATAGGGCATAGTTCAGGAGCCTTTCCTTTAGTTTCCAACTATCTGAGATCCAGTGTGAACACATGATGCTATCTTGGACCTAGGAGTTGGACGTGGTTTTTCCTTATTGACCTGTGGCTGATTATCCTTGGTTTATGTGGCTGGAGTTTGTACAGAGAACTATCATGAGTAACTATGAATATTTTGTGTTAATAAATTGAAGCATGTTTCCAGGTTGGGTCAGTTGTCAGTTGAGCTGGAACAGTCACTTGAGGGGGAGCATCTTCTGTCTTTACAGTGGCTTGACTTAGTCGAGTTCAAAAGCTACAAACCCAGTCTAGCAGTCTGCACCATTATTATGGGATAAAAAGGTGTTTATTATGCTAAAGAAAAAGAATCCAAAATAACCAAACCCACAGCTACTTCTTGTAAACAAACTCTGTGCAAATTTATATCCAATGCAGTATCACTGCCTTTACCACAGATGCACGGTGTGAATCAGTGACTGCAGTGATTCATTCTGCACTCTTGTCTCTTCTTTCCTTTCCTTATTTTTTTTTTTTTTTGAGCATAAATGTGGCACTTGGAGAAATCAAGGAGAAAAAACCATTTGGCTTTGGCAAGCATAGTGTGGGTAGAGAGTATAAAATTCCAAACACAGCTGTGCCAATGTGCTTCAGTCCTAACTTACAACATTTCCTGCTCTTCCAGAGCTGGGGCTGTCTCAGGGATTGCCAGCCATGGCACTTTTCATGGTGGTTTTGTACTGTTCACAAATGGGGACCAGAGTGAAACCAGCAGACTAATTTTAGTTCATGATCTGAGATTTTTGAATCCAGGTCTGCAGAAGTAAAAGATTAGTGTGTATTAGCTCACTGAAAATTTGAGCCTGTTCTCCAGCTGGACTGTCTTGACCACCTGCTAACTTGTTGATATGGTGAGAGATTGGGCTCCTTGGGTCCAATTCTGACCTCATGTGCCCTGGTGTAACTTACATGGGGTTTGTAAAATCAGTTTGTCATTTGATTTAAACGTTAGCAAGGCTTAGACCTCTCTGCTCTTTGTTATTTTAAATAAAACCATAGCACATTTGTTTTTGGCTGTATAACCTTTTTTTTCCCTTCCAATTTCTCAGTTTCCTAAGCCATCCTTTTTCTACTGCTCTTGCTTTTCATAATACCACCATAAAATAGCTTTGTGTTTGTCTGCTGTGATCCTTTATTCTTTCAGTGATCTGGAATGTACCTAAAATGTGTTTCTTGTCTTGTATTGCCTTTTCTCTGCCATTATGAAGTTTCATGGCAATAATTCAGAGACTGGATAGAACACCCTGTTTTGTCATTGCTTCAGAAAAAGAGAATATTGGTTGTATGGGATGGTCTGCAGGTGGATCATGGCATCCTGTTCAGAACTAGGTACTGGATTTCAAATGCTTGGATGCTCTGCATGAGTCCCAAAGGGAATCTGCCTGTTTCCAGTTGGATGTGAGAACTTTTGAGCAAGTTCTTACCTCCTGGGTAAGTCACTGGCCTGGAATGGCTTCATTTCCTTGCTCTGACACTGATTTCCTCTGTGGTTTTGACCATATCACTTAATTGCTTGAAGACTGGATTTCCTTATCAGTGTGCTATCTAGAGATAACAGTGCCTCCTTGCATCCCAACAGCTCTGGAAATAGGTGCATGCCAGTTTGTTTGGCAGAACACACAAAGACCTTGTTGTTTCAGGGTAGCTAAATCTTTGCATGCTGTCAACTCTGTTGACTTGTCCAGTGTTTACAGAGACAATCAGATTTTCAGAAATTAATTGCAACATTTTCTTGACTGGTTAGTGGCATCAAGTAAAGAAACATCTCAGCATAGTATTTTCCCTGTAATTTAGAGGCTGTTTATAAATTGCTTGCATTGAATGAAACTGCTTGCTCATTTCTAATTTAAAAAAAATTTAGAATAACTAATATTTGCCCATGTAGAACAGAAGAATGCTTTAAATTTTTAATTGTAATATAGCACTACTGTATTAGATGGTATTTTCGAAGGCACATTCCCATGTAAAGAATGAAAAATCCACGTTCTTGACCTGACTAAAATTCAGGTGCCTGTACTTGGAAGAGAGGGTGAGCAAAGGGCTGTACAAGCTCTGAAGAGCTGAATGCTCGGGTGCCATCTAGTGCTGCAGGACCCAGGGATGGGCTGCAGCCTCCACAGCTCCTGTCACACCTCTGCTCCAGGGCTTCCTCGTGAAAGCTCAGGGCAGGCTCAGAAGGCGGTGAATGAGCTGAGTGGAAATGCTGGGGAATGGCACGATGGATCCATTCCCCCCTGAACTTTACATGGCTTGAATGAATTGCTGAGAAACTCTGGGCTGGAGTTGGAAGAGGAATATGTAATATATGTGTACATATGTATACACGCACACAAGAAGTCACAACAGGTTGAGCTTAAAGGATCTGATTCTTTACCTCATAGTGTTGTTTGAAAATGGAGAGATTGAGATACATGGACTGATGAGAGAGCAGTGTGAGGGGAAAAAAAGAATAAACTCATCATGCTTCAATTAAAATAAGCATCTAGGAGTTTGGGAGCTAATCCAAACTAGGGGAATCTCTTGAGGCTTCAGTATAATCTGGATTTCCAAGTTTTGCAACTTCTTTCACTGTTTTGGTTCTTTCATTCACAAACTCCATGCAAGAACCCTACTGAACTGGGAAAATAAGGGAAGGAGCAGGTTTACTTTATTTCTTTTACGTTTAGGGCACATTGCAGGTTGGTGTGAGTTTAGCAGCTCTTTAAAGTTATTTGCACCCTTGCTGCTTTTTTTTGGAGGGGGCATGAATTGCTAAATGTGATTTAAGGGTACAGCATAAGCAGCTGAATCATGACAGATGTCAGTTTTGACCTGTATCTGGACTTGATGCCACCATGATAAGAGATTTCAGTGAACATAGAACTTCTCAAAATTAACTTGACTGTAGGTGATGTTAGTAGTGCATTTAAAGTAGAATCTTGTAAACAACTTTATAAATACAGGTACAACCTTTCTTTCTGTACCATGAAGGTAACTCTATCCTTTTGGAAAGGAAATCAAAATGGAAGAAATACCTGTAAGTACCCTTTGACACCTCTCCAATGTATTTTCTATCTCTTCTTAACAGAGCTTTTCAAAATAGTAAAAAATCCCTAGCTGCTTTCCCCACAGCTGTTCAATAAGTGGTCTCTGAAAGCCAGATGGAAAACTCCCCTCTGATCTGCTACTGCGTTTCTGTGCATTTGCTTTTTGACCAGGCTGCTAACATGATAAATTTTCTCCTTATCCTCAAGGAAGCAGTTTTGAATAACAAAGCAAAAGTCTTTCCTTAAGAAGAACTGGTCACCAGCTCAATTACAGAGGAGCTTCCCCTACCTCAGGCTGGTGAGCAGTATGTTTTTCTGGCATGGAAGTTTTCCAGTCATGGGAAATAACCACAATGGGATTTTTAAGGCTGTAATAGCTTTTGAAAAAACTGCACTATGTGAGCCATTACAGCTCTGGCTCAGGAACAGTTTCCCAAGTAGATCTGTATGGAAGCAAATGGCAACTGTTGCATTTTGACAGTCTTTTGCTTTAATCTATTGTCCTTCTAGAAATTCCTTATTACAGGATCTCAGTATCTTGCGAGCCCTGGTGAATTAACCACTGTGCTTGGCTGAATCCCACTTTGTGTTGTTAACTTACTGAGTGATTACAAGTGAATCACTTCCCACAAATGCAAAATAGGAATTAGAGTACTTGGATGATAATTTCTTTGGCCCAAATCTGTCTTTTGTTCCATTCTACAAGAGCTAGCACAGCAGGGGCACAATTCTAGACATGGTCCGAAAGTGCTACCACAGCCCAGTTACTGCACTGGAAGCAGTGCTGCCTTTATCAGTGGTGCTGTGGGATTCCTTACTTGGATATCATGATGGAGCATCATCAAAATTATTGGAACAGAATGAGATGATGCATATGAAGACTTTTGCTTTAAACTTCTGCTGTGGAAGACCTTCCATTAACTGAAGGGTGCTTGTGTTCCAAGGTGATGTCACATGCGAAGCTGGCCCTTAAAACATGCTCAGCTTGTGAGTCTGGGTTTGGACTTTAACCAGCCCTCTTTGGTAGAGGGGGTGGAACACTGGGGTTTGGCCTGGGCTCCTCTGTAGATAATGAGAAGCATTTATAACCTTGCAGTTTTCATTTTAAGATGGGATTTTTTAATTGTTATCCAGAGAGGTTGTAGATTGCCCATCCCAGGTGTTCAAGGCTGGGTTGGATGGGGCCCTGAGTAATGTGATCTAGTGAAGAAGCATCCCTGTCCATGGCAGAGGGGTTGGAACGAGATGATCTTTAAGGTCCCTTCCAACCCAAACCATTGCGTGATTCTGTAATAGAATGTTCCTCTTTACAGCAAATGGAAGTGCCATCTGATTTTCATGGAAGTTCATTCAGTGCATTCTGTCCTTCAAGGAAGATTCCACTTTTCTTCATCTTTGCCCAAAACCAAGGCTCTTGCTTGATTTAAATTTCATGCTGAAAAATACTTAATCTCTTTTCTTTCTCTTTCTGAATTCAATTGCTTTGCTAAAAGATTTTCAAGGGAAATGAGGAAATTACAAATTCTGTATTCTGCAACTCTGTTGAAAGTTCCTCTAGATATTGAAACTTGCTCTTGGTTGTACAGTGGGGGGTTTTTGGAAGAAATCTTTTTTCCACTTCTGGAAAACTGCATCCTGTTAAAGTTTTTGTTCTTATCAGGGAATGCCTTTTAGTTTGCTCTTGCAGGAGATGCATTGTCTCTCCTGAAGAGAATGGAAGTGCCCCTGGATTTTACAGAGGGGGCATCTAAGTGTGACTAATGTCTTCTAGAGAAGGGTTTTGAGAGAGATAAGTTTAGATTAGATACTGCATTGCTTCATTTTGATGGATTAATAAAGAGAGGAGGGGGTAGAAGGAAATTGTATCTCCCACAGATTTAATGCTGAAAAATCCCACAGCACTTTGTCCAGCTGTTGAGCACTCATGAAATCTATACAATGATTAAGTACACGAATCAAAAATACTATTAGAAGTAAAATAGTTACATAACTTGAAATATTTCAAGGTTTAACATTTATAGTCCTATCCCTATTAAAAAAATGCCTGGGGTTTTGCTCAGCTTCTGCATGTTGCCATTTGAGAGGATGCTGCTGATTTCAGAGCCTTACTGGTGATTCTGGGGATGAAAAGATGGATGGAGCAGGGAATGCTGTGGGGTCATAAACAATTATCTGCAGATAGCTTGGGGGATATCTTTAATTTGAATGATAATGCTTTTAACAGCACAGCATTCTTAGAACCATGCTCGGGCATTGGCTGAGCACTGAGTTGGAGGAGAAACCACAGGGCATGGCTTTGCCAAAGGAGAGATGGGAACAAGGTGGGAGCTGCTTGGGGGAGGGATTGAAGCTCACATCAATGGTTTAAAGGCAGTGCTAGATTATGGCAAGCAGCACTAGTGTAATGAGCTTAAAGTTTGAAGGAGATCGTGCATTTCAGACTGCCTAACTCTGGGGGATACTTACAGGAATGCGTGTCCTTGCAAGAGCAACTAAAGCAAAGGAATCACCAGCAGTGAAGTGGTGTTGGGCTATACAAAAAGAATCATTAATGGCCTGTTTGACTTGTCCTGTCCTGAATCTTCTGCAGGTTGGCAGGTTCTTCTTTGTGCTTCCTGCATACACAACTTTCTTATTTTATTGAATTTAAAGTAAGAAGTAGACAAGAAGAGAGTCAGAGATGCTATCCTGAGAGTATTCCCTAATTGCACTTGCCTCTGCTGCCCCTGCAGCTGCAGTAATTTCTAAGCTTGGTGTTGTCTAATTCCTCAGCGTGGTGTTTTTTCACTGTTAGCACAGTTTGCTTTGGCCTGCTGATGAGCAGATATCCATGGAAAGCCACGGTGCCCAGCCAGAGGCCTATTTTTGTCCTGAGTCAATAGAGCTCTGCAAGCACAGATCCAGGATCAACAGAGATCCATGGAAACTCTTGCAGTGCTCCCAGCAGCGAGGGCTCTGTGCGCTTCAGAAATTGCTTTGTCCTTCTAATCTGTGTGTTCTGGGTAAAGCACAAACCAATTCAGGGAGATATGGGGGAAATACGAAATCTGTGAGATATTTCTGGAATGAATGAGATGTTCTGGCACCTACAGTCTAATCCTTACTGAACTTTCCCCCACTTGAGCTTGAGCACAGGTGTGCAGTCAAGGCATAGCTGCTACCAGATGGCTTTGAGTTTTCAGAGTTGGTAAAGAAGAATCCAGAATAACACAAGGAGAAAAGTCATCCATCTCCTTCCATAGCTGCAGGAAAAGGATTATGTGTATGATTGCAACTTCCTTTATTTTAATGCACAACTGCTTTAAAGGTGGAAGCTTATCCCAGTTTGGAAATTGGGGCACAAACAAATGAGCGGGCTGGTTCATAAAACACAGAACTGTTGGGATGGGTTGGGAGGGCAACCTGGACATTCCAGGGTCTTTGTGAAATCACCAGCAGATAACTGTGCAGCCTGAGAGCAGGCTGGTCCAACCAGTCAACTGCAGGGCCTGAACCCCAAACCATCTTCCAGGCTGCATTTCCTGCTTGGGGGTGTCAATGGCACAGGGTTCTCTCCATTATTTATATGCCTTTGTGCTGACACAGGACTTAATTACTCTAGATAAGGTGTGAGGCCTTGTAGCATAAGACCTCATTTTACCTAGTGATAAGCCTGGAGAAAAATATTATAATATTTTTTTAGGGGTATTTTCCCAAACTTTCTCCCAAGAATTTGGAGTTCAAGAACTGCTGCAGACTGATTGTGGCTTAAACCCCTCTGAATTTCTTTCATTATCTTGTTTGATCTTCCCCTAAACCCCTGTAAACTTCCAGCACACACAGTCCTTTGAGGCAAGTGTTCCACACTGCAGGTTCTGTACTGTGAAACTGAGGAGCTGCCCGAAATTCAGACCTACCAATATTTTTAACGGGAGCCTAAATTAATTTTTGGCAACTTGAGAAAAAACTAAGTGTTGTGAGATTCTGGTTTTGACCTTTAGCTGTGCTGAGAGAACATTCAAAAGTTAACCATGGACAACCTGCTTTGGTAACCCTCATGTCTTCCTTTTGAGTAAAACAGGACCAGCCTCTGTTCCTCCTTCTTATACGTGGAACAGGGGAAAAGCAGGAGGGCAGTTCCTCACCTGTTGAAGCTGCTCTGCTTTGCAGAAAAGCTGACAATTCCCTGTGTTGTGGAAAGGTGGAGTGACTGGGGCTCTGCTTCTGTTGCTGGGCTCTGAGGTGAGGTGAGAGGGATGTTCCAGCCCCACAGAGCAGCACCATTACAAGGCTCATTTGACTGCCTTAGGGAGTAGAGGATAGAGGCATTCAAAACTTTCTACTGGTTTCCTGTACAACTATTTGAACAGTTTTACAGAAAAAAACCTGTGTGTGCTCAGTGGGAGAAGGGGAGTTGCAGCTTACTTGCTTTTGAAATAGAGCAATGAACCTCGGAGGACTCTTGGAAATCTGTATTGTGATGTGTTTTTCTAGTAGCAAGTGGAATTGAATATCCTCCTGTAATAATGTATTTTCTCTTTGGAATAATTAATTATAAAATCTTTCTAAAAATATCCTCAATCTCCCCAGATAAACCCTGTCCTTAAAATTTTAAGCCTGTATCACAGTGTTTAGGATTATATGCTGTATGAATGTGTTACAAGAGAAATGACATAGGCTAGGACAAATTTCAGAAATACTTTGAGACTGACTTAGCAATGAAATGGCTGATGTAATTCAGCATAAATAAATGTTGCACAAAATTATGCATGTGGAGAAATGACAATACTGCCTTCACATATAAAATGTGAAGCAAGACCTTAGGGGTGATGACAACAGTTCTGAGGAAAGATCTCCTCAGTCGCTGGCAACAGCAGGAGGAAGAAAGGAAATCAGTTTTTGTGTGTTGGCAGTATTGCATTAGAAAAGTCTGACTTGCCTATTTCTTGTGTGCTACCTGTATCTAAAAAGGACATAAAAGTGAATATGTAACACAGAAGGACAAAAAAGGTGAAAAAAATTACGGCTGGAACCAATTCAGCATTAGAAATGAGTAAGGCCTTCAGTCTGGAAGGAAGCAAATAAAATGGTGGGTATTTGCACAGTCTCAATGGCACAGAGTGGGTCAAGTGTTTAATTAATACAAGAACAAAGAATTATCTTGTGAAGCTGATGGGGCCCACTCAAAATGGGAGCAAAGGAAGGTCTTCATGTGGTGGGGAGCAGACCTGTAGAACTTGCTGAAGAGCACTGTGGATGCTCCAAGCTAGTGGGGTTTCAGAACAGACAGAGGAAGCTCATGAAAGAGAAGCCTATTGAGGATGAGCAATGTGGAGTAGAAAACAGGTCAAGGTTGGGAGGGAAGTGTCGGATATGTATTCCAATTAACACAATTACTTGAGATAGGCTGGATGGACCTCAGAGCTGATCTGATGTGCAATCTGACATGTGTCCCTTCTCTGGAAAATGTACATCGTGTACAGCTGGGTGGAGTGGACTAAAAAGCTTCCTGCTCCATTGGAAGGATCAGAGTTTTTCTGTTTGCATAGGTATTAAAAAATACCCAGCTGGTTGCACCTCAGGCTGCCCTGGGCAGCCAGGAGAGCAAGAACACAGCTGGAAGAGATGTGACACCTACACCTCCAGAGGAAAGGTTTCTCTCTTGCAGGTGTCATTTCCAGGTGTCTTTTTCCCCATCAGAGGAAGGTGCCAGTGGTCTTTGCTGGTTGTCTTTCTGCAGTGAAGATTTCAGCACAGCTGCTGATGCTGCTGCTGCAGCAGACTCTAAAGCCTTACAATGATGAGGACACGACAGCATTTCCTTAACTCTGTTTGGCCTCCTTGCTCTGTACCATTGGAGAGTTCTCATCAGTGCATTCTCAGTAATTCTGTTAAATAACGTTTCCATCAAAACTTATTCTTGGCATTTCCTGCACATTTTGCCAGGACTGACTCAATATGGCTCATGTTTCATGCAGTGGAACTTATGGCATGGTGGATTTTTTCTTTTTCTAGAGAATTTGAAATTAGTCAGGCAATGAATTTTTTCTTTTTTTTAATGATGAGACTTCTGATGTTTCTCTGTTAAATATTTTGCCAGGTTCTCTGTTCAGAGTTGCTTGGTCTAAAAAGTCCAAGTTTGTGTCAATGAGATAATTTTGTCAGGAACTTAATGTTCACTATTTGGGTGCTCAGCCTAGGATTTTGTTTGAGTGTGATGGCTGCTTTTGATACCAAAATGGAGTTTATAAACTCAAAGTTGCCATAGTGGAGGAACAATGGGTAGAGAAAAACACTGAGAAGCAGGGACAAGCCAGGAGGTAAAGAATGGGCTGGAGCTGGGGCCGTGTTACGTGATGGATTTGTCCTTGGAGAGCGGAGGCAACTTTGAAATATCTCGGATTCCCTTTACTGGTGAAGGTTGACTGAGAACCAGTCTGTTGGGAGATGCTTTTCCAGCAAAATTACTTTCCTTGGTTAAAAAAAAAAAAAAATACTAGGAAGTGTCTGCATCCCTTCCCAAACCCCTGAAATCAAAAGTGTTGTTTGGGAATGGTTCTCCAAATGTGTATATACTGGTGGTGGTGTTGTAAAATAAAGCATGGACATGAGAGCCTAACCAGGGGGCTATGAAACTTTAAACAGAAAAGTAAGATTTCAAATAAATTATATACCTGAGAGGGAGATACTCTAAACAACATAAGGTGTATATTCCAGAGCCCATGACTTCACTGGCGTGTGGGGCTGGATTGACTTCCTCATGGAAAAGCCACTAAGCCTTTTGTATTCTTTGTTAAGGCTGTCCTTATCAATCTTATCTGTATTTATGTAAGAAATTAAATGGGCTGGCAGTTTGTAAGGTTGGTGATAAATGGAGATAGAACTAAAAACATTGGTTGTCAATTATGGCACATTTTATTTTCACCATTGCTTGTTTTTGTTTCTGCATGCCTTTGTGGGTTTGTGTAGTTGGGCTTTTTTTAATGGTTGTTGGCTGTTTGATTTGCTTTGTTTAAATTTCAAATTGATTCAAAGTTTTTCTAGTATTTCTGGAAAACACTTGAGTGTGTTCTTGGGAGTAAAGATACAATTTCCACTAACTCTGTTTGGTACTTTGACTAAACTGCTTGCTCCTCTTCTTGCCTGGGAGTCATTTCTGAAACGGAGCTTTGTAAGTTGATCATCTTCATAAGCTTTCTATAGAGTGAGGGAAAATGACATTCAGTTTTTAAAAATAAATAAATAGCTTCTGCCTTCTTTTTACTGGGGCTTTGACAGCTTTTACAAATCCCCTGTAACAGGGAGGGGTAAGCATCTTCTCTTCAGCTGGAGAATACAGGGGGAAAAGAAATCTGAATTCTTACACAATGCAGACGTCTCGTAGAGAAGTTTTTACAGCATCAAAAGGAGCTGCCTTTTTTTTGTTTGCTTGTTGTTGTTGTCATTGGTGGTGTTTTTGGTTTTTTGCTTTTTCCACACAGTGGAATGCATCAAATTACTTCTCATAACTCTAGAATTATTATTCACCTCAGTTACTGGAGGTTGGTGGGGACATTGTTTCCTGGTGCCCAGCACTCTGGGTTTTCATGGAAAGAGGGCAAATGCTTTCATTTTTCCAATTTTCAAAGCTTTTTTGGACATAGGAACTGGCAGAAGTTGTCTTTTCATATGAGTATTTGATTTGGCATGGAATGTTCTGGCTGGAATTGCTTTCTATTAGAAGTATTCCTCCGAAGAGATATAAACATGTGATTTATTAATCACTGGTATTTTATTTTAAGAGAGAAATTCCTGCCTCCCTTTCTTGTTCAGCATGTGGACAAGGTTTACATACTGTCACTGTTAAGGCTGGAATTAACATGATTAAATACGGAATTAGCTCAGGCTTGGGTGGATTCTGAAGCTGGGCTGATCCAGATGTTAACAGTAACTGGTATCTTAATAGCTACAAAAATTTGGAAGTCAATCCTGTTCATATGTAGTCAGATTTTAACTAACTCCTGGAATCCAGTGATGCAGAACAGTGAGAACCAGGAAAATTCAGTGCCTGGTTCTGTGGTGCTAATTCATCACAGCTTTTATCTGCTGCCTGGAGTTACAGATCTGATCGCTGTCATCCTGCAGGAGGGGAGCTGGTGTCTATGGCTTCATTTTTAAACACGTAGGTTTATTCTCCTGCCTTTTTATTTCTGCTTAATATTCAATGCAAGGGAAA
>NW_008238644.1:5332293-5344675 GCF_000691975.1 Corvus brachyrhynchos
GGAAAGAGATCCATCTCTAAGATACAAAAGGTTTGGGGTTTTTCTTTACAACTGTTCTTCTGGGTCAGTCTGTAAAAATCCATTTTGTTTCTCTTATTCCATGATGTTCAAATACTGTTTTATCCAAATACCACATATCCAGCTTGTCTCAAAGTGTTTGGAAAGCGTTTTTCTAGGATGATTCACTGTGTGTAAAATGAAATATGTATATGGGGAAATTCTAGACGTCCCTAGCTTTCTCCTAGAGTTACTGAATCCTGGCCCTGGGAGAAGCTGCTATAGGTCTTGTGTATCTTTGGAACAAGATTTGGCTCCAGCTGAACAACGAAAGCTCTAATTTTATGTTCTTAAACCAGAAAATGTAGGCATTGGTTGCATGTAGGCCTGGTACCTTAGTGATAGCAAATATTTGCTGCAAGTTCTACCTCATCCTCCTATGGTGTGGACAGCCCTGGCAGAGCACAGAGGAGCGAGAGCTCTGAGGTCAGATGTTGTTCTTCTCCCTGTGTGGGGACTGACAACTTGGAAAGCAGAAAGGTATTTCTTAGTGGCTCTTCTCAGTTCATCTTCTTTAGGAAACTGAACCAGTGCTCCAAAGCCTCCTCATGAGTTTGGGAATCACATGGGAAATCACCAGTTCTTCTGGGAATCAGAATTTTGTTGAGTATTTCTTGGTGCATTTTACATTAGTTGTTATATTTGCATTCTCTTGTACTAATATAAAATAAAAGGGAGTAAAATCTATCTTTGCAATTTTTTAAACAGTTCCAAATACACAGTGTGTGGGTAAATACCTTTTAGAGTCTCTGCTTAGTGCCCAGGACTGGCACCGATCCTGTTCTGATTCACATTTTCCTGAAGCTCACAAAGACAGCAGGGATGAGGTGGAAGAAAAGCGAGATAATTACATTTACAGAAGTGATAGAAACACATAATCCTGATGGGAAGTTTTGGAAAAAGTTTGTCTTCAGCTGGAATTTGGGACTATGAATTCAGCTTCACACACTTCCTGTTCTTTCTTACCAGGCATTTTGTCCTGCACTTTATGCTTTTCTTTGGAGGGTAGTAATTAAGTACTATTTTATGAATTGACAGGCAAGATGCACCAAAATTCCTCTTGTTTTCTTTCTGGCATCACAGCCTTGATGGCAATTTTATGGCAGTTGTCACTAGGCTGAGCTGTGAGTGTGTTGCAGATCACTGCCAGCACTGCATGGTGCATCGACACAAATTCAGTATCAATTAACATCTTTGTGTTTACAAAACTTCCATTTTATCCTTTCACTCTCTCAATCTATCACCCTCTTCTGAGATAATACAGATAAGAAAATAGAGATAGGAAAATAAGGGAATGGTTGTCCAAGGTCAGAATAGTAGACACAATCAAAAATTCAGGCTTTTGAGTTCCATCCTTGGGTTACTATACTTCACTTGGCCGTTCTTTGTTTTCTCGTGTTGTTGAGGCAGCAACACGTGCTAGTTCTTAATTGATTTAGTTCAGAAATCTTCTGTGGTGACATCCTTTTATGGCCTGAAAGTATTCCCCAACTTGGGATCCACTGACTGTGGAAATAACACTTCCATAACGTGTCTTATTATTCTTATTCAAACCTAGTGATTTAAGATAATGGAAGTGACTTGCATGTGTAATGTTTTTTCTTGCTGGCAGGGACGTGCTGCGGACTCGGGCCTAAGAAAACTATTGACCTGGACATTCACTGACCAGCTTTTCTGAGGATTCTGTACAGGGTCTTTCATGACATTTTGGGTGTACCTCAAATTCTTGCCAAACCCTTTGGAACGGTTCAAAAGAGCCTTGATTGTGTGCAGTCCTCTGAAGTAGGAGGTGCCAAAAATATAAAGGTCTTTTTTAATATTTTCCACAATGTTGCAAAGCTATTAATGTAAATTACAAAAAGACTTTTTGATTACCAAGGCAAGCTACAAAAAGGGAAAATGTGGTGTAATCCATATAAATCACTTGACTAAACCATGCACAATAAAACCAGTGTTGGTGAAGCTGAGCTCCTCTATCTGGTAACGCCATTTGCTCTTTACAATCACAATCAGCATTTACTTTTTCTCATTTGGCAGTTGGTGTTTGCCATGGACCCCCTTCACCTTTGTTCACATCCTTGTGATCTGTAGCTGTGCAGCATTCTGATTTTGTTGGCATTATTTAAAAAAAAATGAATAAATGAGAAACAGTGGGGAAGTTGCCACAGAAACAGTTAAATATTTGACCCTGTTTACTGCCAGCTTAGATAAAAATCAGATTTACTTCCTTGTGAAGAAAAATTCTTCAACCCATTTTATAAGTACTGACAGTGGTAGGTTCACTGCAGCCCGTTGGAATAAGGGACTTCCCATGTGTTGCAGTGGAGGGAACATTTTAACCATTTGCTCCTGTTTGGCACCTGTTTCCTTTACCCACTCAGTGAATTTCACAGCTGCAGGTGGTATTTCCTAGGCCAAAAAGAACCCAGGCATCCCTGCCTCCTTCCATGCGCCCAATCAGTCCCAGCAGGGGCTGCAAAGTGTTTGTCCCTGCCCTGCAGGTGTCCCTAAGGACTGGGTGGGCTCAGCCCCACATTCCCTCAGGTGGGTGACTGGATGTGCTGGGGATGGGGGTGGGTCACTGCTGACACCTGGGAGCAGGTGAAATGTCCACTTCTTGTGCAACTTAGAGAAAATCCTTTGGCCTTTCCTCTGTAAAAACCTGTTATTATAAATGTACTTTTGCTGCCATCTAAGCACTTGATTTAGACTCTTCCTAATACAAATACTCATTAAGGACTAAGGGCTTTGTCATGTGGGCTCTGTCAGCTGGGAATGAGATCCCTTCCTGGGAGTGTTTGATCTGGAGCTGGTGAAGGGGTGGATGGCTCTGCTTGGCTGTTGCAATCCTTCTGCTTGTTAGCCTGTGCTTGGTTCTCTTCCCCATGCAGAACCTTCCAAAGGGGGATGGCTGAGGGAAGAACATATAGTTTGTAGATGTGATCATGCACTTGATGTGCAGTTTCAATTTTGAGAGCTCTAGGGACTACTGAATGCTTGGGAACCAAAAAATTCTTGCCAGTTGGTGGCAGATTTATGTGGCTTAAAAGACCAGTCCAGGACTGAAATGGGACAGATGGCTTGTAAATAATGGCCTATGCTCTGTGCTCATTTTCTTTTTGTTGTTCTATTATTCTTTTAACGATTGAACTGAAGGACTGTTTTTCAAATAAATGGCATTATTTGGTTTATTCAGTAGTTTTATTGAGGAATCCTACTATAAAATGTGATGAACAAGTATTGCTATTCTGCCTTGGTTTGTACATGCTTGGCTGTCTCAGGATTCATTTGAGTTCTGAAGTCTCTGGAGATATTATTCCTTGGAGCAGCAGCAGGATTAAGATGTCACTCTGGAAAAGTCCCATCTTCAAGAGACTGTGAATGTGAGAATGAAGAGAGACAGTGGCCTTGAGATAGCAGCAGGTGACTCTGGCTGTCTTGGTCTGCACCTGACTCTTCCACTTTGCTGCTAATGTCCAGGATTCCCAGGGGTGATCCTTAAAAACACAGACAGTACTTAGGATTCCTACATTCACATCTCTGCAGGTTTGTGTTGTTCTGAGCTGTACCTCTAACATCCTGAGGAAAACCTGAAATAAATTAAACCCTGGTATAAGATAAATGTTACCCTTTCTAGACTTTAGATATATTTCCCATCTGTTTGTGGTTCTTGAATCTTCCACTGTATCCTGCGCCGTTGGCTGAAGAGCAGAGTAAGTTGGCTGCTAAAGCTGTCTCCTACATGGTGCTGTGGCTTGACAAATGCCACCACCCTGTGACACCAGCTGCAGGATTTTGGCAGTGAATCGATGCAGTGAAACTGATTCTAGTTTTCATGCAGGAAGTCAAGTGTATTAGATGTGATTGATTAATGATATCACAAACCATCAGTAGGTGACCCTCAGAGGCTTTGGAGCTTTGTTTCAGAAAAACACTCACAAATCTGAAAAAAGATGACAGTTCCAGGGCTCTCCAGGTTCTTGGATGTAAAAACTGGGTTATGAGAATATTTTTTCATGAGATTTTGGATTCACATACTGTGACCCCTTGCCTGTAATCCCACAGAGACACAGCTGAGCAAACTCCAGCCTGCAGGTCATGGGCACCACGAGCTGTGAATCCCGAGCAGGGTGGATGTACTGTCAGTGGGCTCAGTGAGCAAAGCCTCTGCTCCCCTGTTTGCAGAAAGATGGCACCAACCCGATTAAAGCTCTGTGGTGCAGGGCAAGGGACACTGCAATCAGAGCTGTGTATGAACTAAACTTTGATTTAAAAAAAAGTAAGATTGCCCAAATCTTGATGTGGAGCTGCTGTCATCTCCACCATGGAAGCAACCTTCATATTAAGTTGTTTTTGTCATTCTAGCTGCAGTACAGGTGAGTGTTTACAGTCAGGTATTGCTGTGGGCAGGAGCTGAATACACCATCACTTTCTGGCTTGGTTTGCTTATACTCTCTTTGCTTTCTGCAGTGTCAGTGAACTGCTGGCTGCAGGTGCAGGTTGGTGTTGAATTTTCCAATTAATTGTCTCGTTCCACAGCCACCTCTCCATCTGGCTCAGCAGGCAGTCTGTGTTCAACAGGGTCCTGCAGCACAAACCCTGGGGTTCGACAGGCCAGCAGTGAGACGTGTTGGCAGAGCTGTGCTGGGGCTGGCGGCTGTTTACACATCAAGGCTGAGTGCACTGATGCTGCTCTGTCCAGGGAAAATTGCCCTTTACTCTCTCTGCTTGACATTAACTAGTCCATCATTTTTGTGTGCCAAAGCTGGTGAGGGCTGTGTATGTGGTAGTAGAAGAAGCAGGGCTGAGCCTGGCAGCCAGGAGTGCTAATGATTGTAATCCTGCTGCACTGACTCACTCGGCAGCCTCAGGTTAATCGCTCGGCCTTCTCTGGCTGGTTTGCTGCAGCTGTGAAAATGGGCAAAAGCAAAATTTCATCAGCCTCCAGGTGCTGAATCGGAGCTGAGTTTGCTTGGGGAAGCAGCTCATACAGAATATTAATATCTATCATAAGTTAACAATGGGTGTGAAGGTGGCTGGTTAACTTGTAGTTTGTTAGGGAATTGTCTCCTTCTGAATGTGACATTGGATTGCAATGTACACTAAAAATCTATGTTAAACTTTTAGTTTATTTTGCTTTACTGTAATGTTTTGAAAAGCAAAGCATGAGGTCCTTTTCATTCAAACTTTCTCTGAAAGGGGAAGTACATAGAGCAAAAAAAACTATAAATCCTATTTGACAGCTCTGTGTATGTTCCCTATTGTGGTGTTTGAGCTATAATAGATCCTTTTATGAAAGACTATGTGTTTTATTTATAGATATTTGAAATTAGTAATGGGGAAAAATGAATACCAAAAGCTCCAGGCCAATACAGGTTTTTTCTATAGTGTGAATGAAGGTTGCTTTGTTTTGGTCCCCAAGTATTTTTTTGAATAACTGTGGTTTGGAAAACTACATACATTCTGAGTCCATTGCTGTCTTTCAACTGTGGATTTTTCAGATGGGACCACATAGACTGGCATGTGGACTCTGGCATTTAAATAGTCCTTCCAGAGACCTAAGATGCAAGACTTGAATGTAGAAGTTAAAGAATTGGGATGAAGACACACTGAAAAACTGGAGTTGAGGTGTAAAATAATAAGCATTCAAAATAAGCTGAGCAGAAACCCTGCCTATTTGTTAATTAAGCTTGGATCCAAGTTCACCTTTAGAGAACATCCCAAAATAACACAATAGAGTGAATTTTTGTTTCAGCTTGCTGCCATTTTTGTCTGGAGGTGTTTGTGTGTAGGCTGTGAGTCACTCTGGAGGCAGCTCCCTGCAGAAGGCATTGTCTCTGCCGTGGTGCAGAGCGTGGCACGGTGTTGTGGTTTCTTACGGGGAGATTTTTAACCCGGTACGTAATTCTTGTTAACGTTCACATGATATCCATCCCGTTGGTAAGAGTGCAAGTCAGGGCTATCCCCTCAGGCAGACTTCATTTAAACACTCTTCCCAGTGCCAAATTTCTAGGCATTTTTCTCTTCTAATGAATGCATGTGTTTTAGAGCAGAGACCTTTCCAGCCCTCCTCTCCCCTTTGCCTAGTCCTGCCCATTTCAGTGCCGTGTATTGCACGGGGTCGTTACTCAAATGCTGCTCTGAAGAGTTTCAGAAAACCTGTCAAAATGATTAAGAGTCTGAAATTCTATATTACATTAATGTTTTTAAAACATCTTATTCAACAGACAATATAATGTGAAATATAACAAAAAAAAAATCAAATACTGGCTCATACATAACACTTCTTGAGGGGCTGCTGTCACTTTGTTGAAAGCAAATATTTTGAGAAGTGTGTCTAGCTCTGCAATGTGAGGGGAAAAAATTGAAATAGTCTGTGCTGGTGTCAAATCATTTTTTAATAAACTGAGAGCATTTATAGTTTTCAGTCTCCATTAGAAGATTTTCTTGGGCAGATTTGACTGTAAACTCACACAGTTTATTTTAAAAGGGCTTCAAGACCATCTGGGATTTTGAAGTGTGGGGTTTTAAAATATTTTGTTCCTTACTGCGATGAGCAAGAAACTTCTTTGGAAATGCTTCATGTTGGCTAAGCTGGCAGGGTCATCCAGCCCTTAAAGGGAAACTGATTCATTTAATAATTTTACACAAGTGGGGAGGAAAAAGCCCAGTACTAGTACAGTAACAAAAGAAACTCCTAGCTAAATATTCAGTGACTTTGAGTGAGAGAGGACAGTGATGAGAAAAAGGTGGGCAGTTCTGAATAAAGACTGCAAGACATGAACCAAGCTGATTTTCACAAGCTAACTATAATTGATTCTTTCCTTCCCCATAGATTTAGGAATTTAAACTTTTAATTTGGTGTCAGAGCTACAGTCCCCATGTTTCTTGCAGGCCACCTTTAAGTACTGAAAGATCACAATAAGTTGTCCCCAGACCATTTAGGCTGAACACCCCCAGCTCTCCCAGCCTGACTCCAGAGCAGAGGGGCTCCAGCCCTTGGAGTATCTCTGTGGCCTCCTCTGGACCTGCTCCAAGAGATCCCCGCCTCTCTTCATTCTGTGTCTTAGTGACTTTGAGTGAGAGAGGACAGTGATGAGAAAAAGGTGGGCAGTTCTGAATAAAGACTGCAAGACATGAACCAAGCTGATTTTCACAAGCTAACTATAATTGATTCTTTCCTTCCCCATAGATTTAGGAATTTAAACTTTTAATTTGGTGTCAGAGCTACAGTCCCCATGTTTCTTGCAGGCCACCTTTAAGTACTGAAAGATCACAATAAGTTGTCCCCAGACCATTTAGGCTGAACACCCCCAGCTCTCCCAGCCTGACTCCAGAGCAGAGGGGCTCCAGCCCTTGGAGTATCTCTGTGGCCTCCTCTGGACCTGCTCCAAGAGATCCCTGCCTCTCTTCATGCTGTGTCTGGTGCTGATTTGTGCCCTGCCTGTGTTTGTCCTGTTCTCTTGCTGTGAACTGAGGCCCAGCACACAAGGATGGGTGGCTTCTTAAGGTGTTTTGCCCACCAAGTGAGTACAACCAACCTACACCTGGTTTCCTTCCAGCCCTTTCAACTCACCTGTTCTTGAAAGCCCCAGTGATGCCATTCCAAGCTTCTATCGGCAATTTAGTTAATTAAGCTACAACTGGTGGGTAATTCCTTACATGCCTAAACTGAATGTTTTGTCATGAAATTCAGCCTTCTTTCTTCTCATCCTACTCATGGAACACTCATCCTTTTTGCAGAAGCCCAGGGATGTGTCTGAAGACAGTTACCCATCTCCCTCCACCCCTCTCTCCAGACAGAATGATATCATGTATTCTTTTTCAGCTTGGCATCTCCAAGGAATTAGGTTTCTGCAAGTTTTGTGGAAAAAAGGAGTTGAATAAAGGAAAGATGTGTGAATCGGTGCTCTTACAAAAAGATAAATATACAGAATTCAAATGTTACCCATTCTGAGGCATCATCTCACCAACGAGCTGGCTCACAGTGTCAACGGCTGGCTGTTCTCCAGACAGATAGGAAAGGGTGGGAGCTGGAGAGCCTGGGAGATGTGACTGGGGGAAGGAAGGAAAAGGGATGCTGAAACAAGGGCCATCTTAGAGAAAGTAAATGCTGAGATTGAAGTGAATAGGACTAAACACAGAAATTTTTAGTGTCAATGTTCGCTGAACTGTTGATGTTAAGACTTGTTTTGAGCAGGCGTGGGAGTCTGGTACGCATCCTAGGACCCAAAATTCCTGAACTTTCCTTAAGGTCATTTTGTAGTCTGAGCCAGCCTAATTATTTTATAATGGGATGTAAATTATTTGGAAAATATATCGAATGAGTGTTCAGACTCACAAATTTTGTTCCATGTTTTACTGCTGGAATGAGAAGAAAGATCTTTTTATCAGGATTTTCATTATTAAATTGGTGATAATTATCTGTATTTTGAAACACATGAGTGAAGAGCAGTACATACATACTGAGTTATCAGTCTATATCTTTTATCAGAGGAGGGAAAAAATGTTGAATGTCCTACAGAAGCATTATATAAAGAAAAGACCCGTGCAATTTGCCTAACAAAAAAAATACCACGTCTCTACAACCGAGATCTTGGTACCTTGCTCTTACATGAGATAACATGCCAATCTAAGCATTTCAGCAAGTAGATGATTTATACTCAGGGTTATTTGTGCTGGAAAAGTGTGGTGATCTGTAGAGGAAAAAATCAGACTTGTCATATGAACTCATTTCAGCACAAGAGTCAGTCAAGAGAAACATTGGAGAAGTGTGTGTGCGAAGGGGGGACTCGCTGCCAGCATTTACTTGCAGTCGTTTTGTTCGGCTGTGATTTCCATTGCACTTTCTGTTGTAAGAGAATTTCCTTCTAAATGACTCTAACTCCAGTTTAGGTTTAGCGAGCATTATTTAGTGTGCAGGTTTCCAGCATGTCAACAGCCATGGATATTGTCGTGTTCCTACAATGTTGTTGCCTGTATCATCTTTTGATGGCCCCTTGCAAAGTTCTCATTTAATCCATTCCTTCACCTTTGCCCAGCAGGATAAGAGGAGTTGAATTATTGCACTAAATCCATGTGAGAAAGCTCGATACAGAGGTTATTCTTCTTTCCTCAGTGCTGGTTTTATATATATTTTTTTCACTATTTATTTCCTGATTTTACAGCTTCTGAAGGAGCCGTTTTGAAATGCACAAGTGTAGGTTAACATAATTGGAAACCTAGAACTCGCTTCAGATGCATCTTGAGACTCTACATTTGTCACAGTTTTGGATTGACCAGAGTTTTAACTGGAAGAATGTTCACAAGTTCTTAAAAGTCAGGAGAAATACAGCGACAGCTGAAAAAACCCCAAATGTGGCATTTGAGCTGTACATAGATTGTCTTCAAAGTGGTGTTTCAACAAAAACTTCTGGAAAGATTTTTTCAATAAAACAGTCTACATGACTCTGTGGAAATAATGACACAGAGGTTGGTGCTGGAGCACGTTGATAGTGGAAGGGTGGAAAAAGTGTAGGAAACTTTGTTCTTGTTAAATGGTAAATGAAATTGTGTTGCTTGCCTGTTAAAGAGCAGATGTACCTGCTGGAAGCAGTTCTGTGAGGAGATCCGCAGTCTGAAGCTCAGAGTGTTTCCCTGCAAGGTGAATTTTTCCCAAGTGGCTGTGTAAGAACCCCTGGCCCTGTGGGCTGTTGTGTGACCGAGGGACACCCATGTCGTGCTGGCACAGCCTTTCCCACTGGCCCACTGAAGTGTTTATAAGAAACTTCCAACTTTTTGTCACGTTTTTCACAGGCAAGGAAAGAATGTACAAAATATGTTGCTAAATTATTTCGGCAAACAATTCCAAGAAACCCAGCCATGGCATGGCTGAGCTCAGGGACCAGGCTCCACTGGGCTGGGTTTTCCATTTAAACCATTAAACCACACTTCGAAGACAGCTTGCAAGTAATATGCTGTCAAAGCTCCTTTTTTTCCCTTCTGTCCTTCACTCTCTCTATGTATATCCTTGCCAGCCAATTTATCATGGCTGTTAAAGACTAATTAAACCTTGTTATTGTGTTTTGAATGTGAACAGCATCTGAAATGATAGTAAATAATTCTTATGGGATTTTAACTCTCAGGAGGTGCAGTGTTCCCCTCACATGCATGCATCATCCTCTCCAGCATAAGTCCCCTCTGCAAATCCTATAGCTTCACTGAAATAAATAAGTAAAATTTATAAATTAAACCCATGTAGTCTTCATCCTGCAAGCTCTGAGCATCAGGTATCTTTTGAAATTAAAATTCCATCAGTGTGTCCTGCAGCATCTGCAGGAGGTGTGTGGAAGTAAATTATGGTGAAAATAAGCTGTATTTGGAATTCAAAGCTGCAATAGAAGAATATTTTTACATTATTATTCTGGAACTTGCTGTCTTTTTCATGAAAGTGGTTATTAATAACAACAAAATCTGAGGCCTCCAGTCTCCTAAGAGCACTGCTCATCATGAGCCATGTTTAGGCTTTTACGTACCTCGTAGGGAAGGGAATGGTGTTGTTCGAGTGTGGGGACTGAGGGAATGGACAAAACTAAATTCACTGAAAATTGTGACATTAAATGCCTCAGGAAATCAGAGAATCAAAGTGATGTAGAGCTATGACTTCTGGAACTCTGATAGTCTTGATTTTCTTGCCCAGATACTTCAGTATGGCAGAGAGAGATTCCAGGGTCTGATTGTTGTGGTGGCTAAAGGAAAAAGTTTCATTCTCACTTTGTTGCTGCAGTTGTGTAATTCCACTAACTTCACCAGAATTTGCTACTGCTTAGCAGTCATTTCTGAGAGCAGTGACTTCCAGGTCTGAACTGGAAATGGTGGGTTAGTGGGAGTTGAAGGGACAAGGTGGTGAATGTGATATGACCTCTCCTGTGGAATGGTCTCATTCACTGAGCCTCAAAAAGGCCATGGTGTTCCATCCCCCTGAAATGATAAACTCAGTAATGTGACACAAAGATAGTGACTGTTCTCTGCTGTCCCACACTTTGGGGAGCAAAAGGAAACTCAAGCCCTTAAGTCTCAGTTTAATCTGAACCCAAAAAGGGGAAAAACAAGCTGTATCTTGAAGATGGTGCGCCTCTCCAGCAGTTCACAATTTTCCTTTATTTTCCATTAGTGAACGTCTGCTCCACTGTGAGGCTTTTCTCTGAACATTTGGAAATATTTTAATGCCCTTAAAATTGCAGATTTCTATTAACAGGCTGTGCTTTCCTCTTGCTTTGGTATCCTCACACCTGTTTTGCCTTTGGCACTAGGCAGTGGATAATGAGGTTACCTAATGTGTTGACTGTTGGCTCCACGCTCTTTAATAGTCCAGCAGGATGCCTTTCCTGAATTGTTTGGGGTTTTTTTGGTGGGCACAGGGGAGAGATGCTGTGTAAGGAGTCCTTCCTTTTGGAGGCCTGTGTATGGTGGTGTTTTCAGCTGAGTTTTTTTGATGCACCATGAATTGAAGGAGAGCTGTGTCTGCTTGCAGTAGGACAAAGTGCTTGTCCTGGATTTGTTGTGGTACGTGAGATGCTCCAGGTCTCATCCTCTTTCCTACCAATAGAAACCCATGAACTTGGAGACAGTGCAGCTCCTGATGGAAGCTGTAATAGCTGAGTCTATGGCAGTGGATGAAGCTGCAAAATGAGCTGTGACCTTCTAGTGGGAAGGAAGAATGTGAACTTTGCCTCATTTCTTCCCAGATTTAATGAATAAGTTAATAACCATTTAAAAAAATACTGTTTTATTGAGGGATTTCATCTTACAGTTGATGAATTTGTGTATTTTATTTTATTATTATAAGTTTTTGACACTCACTACATTTATCAGAGAATCAAAGAATGGCTTGGGTTGGAAGGGACCTGAAAGCTCATCTCATTCCAACCCCTTGGGACATCTTCCATTATCCCAGGTTGCTCCAAGCCCCAGCCTGGCCTTGAACACTTTATATCAAAGGTCTCATGAAGGATCAATTTTTAGACTTATGATCATAGCAGCTTAACTTCCTGAATTTCATTCCACACTTAAATACATAACTGGAAGCAGAACCAGGCTTTATCTATATTTCATAATAGGATCATACTCCTACTTTTCAAAGAAGGCAATTATTTTTTTAAAGGTTCTGCAAGTTATGTAAAAAAGCTTGAAAAGAAATCAAGTTGGTGTAAGGTTTAGCAATTGTTGTTCAAATGTTCCAAATTTCCCTTGCCCAGTGCAGCATTCAGACCCTGATTCTTCTAGGCAAGATTTGAGTTAGTTTTGTGGCACCCTATAGCAAAACATTACTGTAGTTCCTAGAATT
>NW_008238644.1:5344693-5354927 GCF_000691975.1 Corvus brachyrhynchos
GGGAAAATTAAATCCATATGCTACCCTTTGAGGCAGACCTGTATCCCCCCAGTTACCCTTAAGCTCCTGAATTTCATAAAGCATTTTTTTTCCTTGTTAAAATTAATACCAGATTTAAGTTAGATAAGGTCACATGTTATTTAGTCCCCAGTGAAGATGTCAGAATTGAAATGATTTACACTGGAAATAGAATTACTGCTTGTTGTTGCAGAATGGTGAGATGAGGTGGTTGATTATATAGAGATATAATATGGTGAGATATATATATATATATATTTATAGAGAGATAACCCTTTGATGCTGTCGCTGCTTTACTCTGAATGGGCTCCCTCATTTTTGAGGCTTTACTATTTTTTTAATAATACTTTTTAAAATTATTATTTTGCTGAGGAAAGGCTGTGACTTTCTAGAATGAATGAGTTTGATGGATGTTGTGATCTAAGCTGTGGCAGGATCCCTGCCCACCCTGCCAGCCTGACCTGGAAAGGCCATCTTTAGAGCTGGAAGAGGATTCATGCAGAAGTTTCTTTTCTGATCTTATATTTAATTATGATCATAGGTGGTCCTGTTTTTAGGAGAGCAGAGTAGGATCATGGATTTTTGCTCTTTTTATTAAAATTAGGATAAACTGCTTTATCAGATTATAATACCTTGGATATGGATACTTTGTCTAGGTAAAAATTAACTTTGGGGTTGGCTTTCTGGGGTTTTTTTTGTTCTTTGGGGGTTTTTTTAACCTTTGCCGAGGATTCCCAGGCGCTCAGAGGGGTAGCTCAGACCATGTTGCTGGATGTCTGGGAATCCTGGATGTGCTCCCTCTGTGTACTAATCACCTCTGCAGCCTGTGTGGAGTGAGCCCAGCACTCCTGGGAGGTGTCAGCCCTAGTCTACATGGGCTAAAACAAAAATATGTCCTTGTCTAGGAAGTTTGATGCATCCTGGAACTGAGATCTTGCTGCACATGTGCATTTTTGCCTGTGGGGCTGGGCAGAGAAACTCTCCTGACACAAAAAGCAGAGTAACAATGTCGTCAGCTCTGGAGTCAGACTCACTTTTATGTCTGACTCACTGAATTTTGACAACACATTTCAGTCTTCTGTGCTTTTTTTCCTTCATATCTGCAGTCTGTTTACACCATGGGATCTGTGGAGAAGGTCTGTTCCTTAGTTCAGACACAATCCCTAGAGCATGGATGGAGGGAGGAGAGGCTCGATCTCAGTTTGGCCCTCTGGGAAATTTTGTACTGTAAATAGAAGTAGTAAAAACTATCAGGTGATGACACTTTTTGGGCTGAGTTTTTTTGAACTGGAGACCTAAAGGTGAAATCATCTGTATCGCATTACCCACCACTGGGCTGTCCAGACACTCTTAACTTTCCATGCACTGACAGATTCCTACTGGAGTAGCACACTCTGTCTTGTGGAAAGATTGCTGCTGTGCCCACAAACAAAGCCGTGTGCTGCTTTGGAAAACCACCTTGGGACACTCCTCAGGAGCTGCCATCAACCCAGAAGGATTTCTTAGGTGCTTATTATGTTCAGAAGGAAAAATTAATTCCTTAATTTCAATGTTATAGCCTTTGTTACTGTGGTTAGTTCCTGATAAATTGTGATGTGGAATAGTCTTTTTCAGAGATTCATGCAAAATGAATTGAGAGCACAAAAATTGACAGTCACACGTAGGTGAGAGCTGTTCAGAGCCACCCTAACACATACCTGGGAGATTGTCTGGGTTGGTTTTCACTGTGGCACCTTTTCTATTTTCTTACTGCATGTTCTCACATTTCCTTCATTCCCTCCATCATCCACTTTGCTTCCTGTTGTATTTTTATCTTCCTGTCCTTTTTTTGGCAAAAACCCCCAACATCTGCATTTCCACCACACCTTTATTCTGCTCAATAAATGTAAGAGTAAATCAGTCAGGTTCTTTGTATGCACAAAGCCATAAAGGCTTGGGAGTGCAGGTTTGCTTACGGATAGAGCAGCCAGTGAGCTCTTCCATTCAGCTTATGAAACATTTCACTAGTTATTCAGCTAAGGGTTCAAATGATGCTTCCTGTGATGATTTTTTGAGTGGTTTTGTTCCACTGAAGAGAATAACCAAATGAAAACTTCGAGTAATATTTTTAGGGGTTTTTTCACATGCATAGACTAAATACTTTATCATTAGATATCTTTGAGATAATTGTCCTTTAACGTAAAGCCTAGACTTGGCTTTTGGTCAGATGGAAAGGTGGTGCAAAGAAAGAATTTTGAAGGTGATCCCTCAGTTTGTCTCCCCAGACTGAGCCACCCTTTCACATGCACAGAGCCATTGCTCCTGACCAAGTGGAATTTTGATTGAAAAAGTCTGACCCGCCGAGCGCTCTGAGTTCACTACACCTGTGCAGTGGCAGGAACAGCCAAGTTCTCTTTCCCGTAATTTCTAAATAACTGCAAAGCACATAAATTCCTAGTCCTGACCTCTCTGTGCATTCCACACGATTTTGGCATGGGAACAGAGTTGCCTCGAACCCAGCCCTGCGCTGCAGCGCGGCAGATCCCGGGCAGGAGAGCGCCTCAAATGTTCTGTGCACTTGCACGTTTCTGTCCATTTCTTCGGGGCCCATAAAGCAGGAGCTGGTGTGGTTTAATGCACAGCTCCACTCTTTCCCGTAAGCGTTTCCAGGCCCTTTGTCTCAGCTGGTTATTGGGGTCTCTGAACACGTGGAGCTGGATTGCACCTTGTTAACGTTGGCCTCTCCTCCGGGCTCTGGGACTGCTGCAAGGCTTGAGTGGAGGCAGAGGATGCAGAGCGATGGGGAACCTTACCCCTGTATCAGTCTCTCAGCAATTAAGAGAGATTTCTTAGCTCATAAAACCTGGAGATGAAGGTAGTGGAACCTGCATATTCCCTGAATAGGAATTAAGTTCTTTCAGTGGAATGGAATTATACCAGTTAATTTCAGCAATAGCTGATTGTGATCAACCCAATCTTAAAACAGTGACTCAAAATGTTTGGCTGGTGGTAATTCTTGCATTGCTTATTTTGGAAAAGCCAAAGCCTTTGAAATTCAACTGTTGGAGTGTAGGTGGAGCAAGGTGTTTGGGATGTTTTTCTTTCCTTTGAAGGAAATAGCAAAAGTATTTACAAAAATATGCTGCATCAAGGATTGGGATAAATTGTTACATTTTCCCTTAGAGAATGCAATTTAAAATATTGGCCCTTTTGAAACAGAATGAAGTGGTGAGCTGGATTTGCCATATTAATCCCCTTCCCAGCAGAGAAAGGGGGCCTGGTTGTGAATTACAGACAAAGTTACTACCTGAATATCTGCCTCTGTAAGGATTTCCTTGATTGCTCAACAAAGCCAAAGGTTCCACTCCAGCTCTTGTAATGATGAGATAAGTGTAGGCTCTGGAATTCATTTTGGGAGTGATTTAGGATGGGAAAACTGGAAATCTTATAAAGAATACAGCTTTATAAGCAATAGATCCACATGGTAGATTCAAGAGGACTGGTGATTGAAGGCTTTGTGGGGGAGAAAAAGTATTATTTATCGATATATTTTTTTAAAATCTGTTTTAAAAATACGTTTTTTATTAGCTACTCATATTGTGGTTAATAGTTGATACTCATTTAACATAAGCTGAACAGATCAACTTGTTAAGAAGAAAAGAGAGTTGGCTTTAATTTGTGCCCTGAGAATGAAGGAAGAGAGGCCTCTGCTTTACCCTGGTGGGTGCAGAGAGAAGTGAATATTTGTGTATGGGTAATTAGGGTTTTAAGTATCTTAAAAGCTGATATGAACACAGATGTTCGTCAATTGAATTACAAGATCTTTTAAAGGAAAACAAAAAAGACTGTGCAGGTTAAAAGGAGACAGGGAAGCAGCTTTGAAGGTAAAAATATTCTGTTTAATGTCCTGCCTGTCTATTTCTCTTCAGGGCATCACACCTACACAGTGCAGGTACGTAGGAAAGTTTGGCTTACTGTGCCATGCTCAATTACAAAAATCAATTAAGTCTGATGTAGCCTATTTGGACAATGTGTGCATAGTGCAAATCATACCTTGTATCTTTTGCAAGTTGATCAAGCTAACGTTTTGCTCTCAATTGCTTGTAAATATTTTTCTTTGGAGTAGGTTGGTACTCTCTGCCATTGAACTCTAGACTTGGCTTTGTTGTCTTAGTTTTGGAGAAATGTTTTTAAGGGCTTTTTTACATGTATTTAAATGTCTCAGGTGCTTTGGTGCTCCTTTCTCCCTTTCTGCCTCATGTAGATATTTGCTTTGCATGAGCTTGCTTTGAATTTGACTTTTTTCCCTGTAGGTATTGCAGAAAGTATGATCTCAGTTCCTCTGGCTTGTTCTGTTAATAACATACCTGAATACTTGGCAAAACCCCATCATTCAATGATTGCTGAGCAGCTCCAGGTTTCTTTGGGTACCCAAAGGAAATATAAAATTAATTAGCAACATAATTTAGGTTTTTACCTGCCTTGTAAAAGTGCACAAATGTTTGTACTATTTAGAGGCTTCTGGCTGCAATCCTGTTCTCCTGTTTGAGGATATCAAATGCTGAAATTCAGCTGAATTGCTGAAAAGTTGACAATTAATATTGGAGATTCTCCTCAAGTCTTTCAGTGCCTGTGTATTCATTTGCATGTCAAATGGCTTTTGAGGTGAAGTAGATACTAAAAATGGAAGGCTTTTTTATTAAAAACTGCTTTTTAATACTGTGAGTGGTGGTTTCCTAGCTGAGGGCATTGACTACCTTGAAATTGCATCAGATTTTTTACTATCAGACCTAAATTGTTTTGTGTTGTATGAAATGACTGTCTCTTTTGGATGATGAAACGCCTCATTTTCTCTTCTTGGGGGGTTTATAAAGCTCCATCAACACTTTTCATTTTATATCAGGCTCTGATTCTTGAATTTTGATGGGAATTTTTCCCTTGGAGAAACTGATGGGAGGATCTAATTCTGTGATGGCCCTTTGTACTTGCAGTGCATTTGTCTCAGTTATCTAAGTGTTGTTTCCTGGGTTTCAGCTGATTTTTGTAGCTGTGTAGCAAGATGATACAATCCTTCCTTTCTTCCAAGGTGCCTTAATCCGATTTTCAGGAAGAAATAGCTCTGACTGCCTTTTATTTCCTTGGCAGGGGACCAGCTTTAAATGAGGACATGTGTCCAGACAGCAGCTGGTCCATAAGATGCTGAGCAAGAGCTGACTCAAGCCCATTGTTGGGGTGACACACGCTCTCCCAGCTCCCACTTTCCAAGGTTGCATGGTAACCAAAAGGTCAGCCTTATTCCCTCAGCACTGGAAATCAAATGAAACTTCACAATCCTGAGCATTTTTCATTCATCAAATCCTTCAGGGCCCATTCACTGCTGGTGTACGTGTCCGGGCGGATCTCTGCTTTTCCATGATCCCTCTGTACAGCTGGGCGGATGTGAGGGCTGCGTGCACTTGAGCCAGATGAACACCCAAAGCTGTCCTGATGGCTCCAGACACAAAACTGCAGCTTCCTTGTGAGGGAGTGGAGCCTTCCAATTTTTATTTTGGCTGTTGTTGTTGAGGCAGGAAGGTAACGCTGGTGGTGTGCTGCTCCTAGCACTGCTTATGGGTAGGGTTTGATTATCTGGGGAAAATGGGAGAATCTGTTTCCTTTTCTGACAAACTCAGTGATTGGCAGGGTCAGTGAAAAGCCAGCTGAAACATTCAAAGGCCACGAAGGAGGGATTAGAACACCCCTCCTGTGAGGAAAGGCTGTGGGAGATGGGGGTGTTCAGCCTGGAGAAGAGAAGGCTCCAGGGGACTTTATTGCAGCCTTCCAGTCCCTAAAGGGGCTCCAAGAGAGCTGGAGAGGGACTTTGGACAGGGATCTGTAGTCACAGAACAAGGGGAAATGGTTTTAAACTGCCAGAGGGCAGGGTTAGATGGGATATTGAGTAGAAATTCTTCCCTGTGAGGGTGCTGAGGCCCTGGCACAGGGTGCCCAGAGAAGCTGTGGCTGCCCCTGGATCCCTGGAAGTGTCCAAGGCCAGGTTGGATGGGGCTTGGAGCACCCTGGGATGGTGGAAGGTGTCCCTGCCCCTGGCAGGGAGAATGGAATGAGATGAGCTTTAAGGTTTCTTCCAACCCAAACCGTTGTGTGATTCTATGATAATAAATACTCCTATGCTCTGCTTTTACCCCAGTGTTTTCATATTGACTCATGTCTCATACAACTGTAAAATATTTGATAATGAGACCCACTGCATCCAGAGAGGCTTGGAGTTCTTTTTAGAACACTGTTACCTAAGAAGTTCATGGTCACTTTTCTGTGGCCCAGATTCAGTGGCCGATCCCTTTTTTCCTAAATGTGTGTTTAGCATAACTTCATGTGTCCTTCTAAAAAGATCTGGGTCTCCCATTGTAGTTCTAGGGAGTTCCAACTTTAATAAAATATACAGCTGATTAGAAAATGCATTATTTACTGGTTCCATGAAAAATTGAGTGTTTATTTGTTCCAGATCTCTCTCTCTATATTTTGGGTTAGATATAAATTTGAAAATTTTATGTGCAAGGCAAAAAAAAGGATCCATTAGATCAAATGATATGATAATGTTGCTTTTAAATTTTTGGTCACCCACAGTGAGAGAAATGAATGAGTGAAAGGGGCAGTTTATGGTTAAGTACATGGATTATACAGTCATAAAAGTAAATACCTAACATTTATCTCCCATTGCAAATAATATCAATAAATGCAAGTTGATTATTTTTTACCAAAAAGGTGTTACATTGGCTCTGAAGTTATCAACCTGTTCAAGTTATGCTGATAAATGCTTTTTTGCTGTCCAATTGCCTCAGCATTCTGCTTGGCAAACTTCTTGTGTTTTGTTCCTCACAGTGATATGGAAGTGGATTACATTTGAGTGTATTTTGTTTGGTTTTTAAAGTCGGAAAAGTACTTATCCAGGTCTTGATGTAACTGTCTGTTGTTAATGGAAACCTCCAAATAAAAAAGATGGGAGACAAGCAGTGATCATCTGTGACTTCTGGCGTTGCATGAGGAAGACTCAAACTTTAAAAAATGGCTTCACTTCCTTCTTTCTTGCCTTTTTAGTTTAAATGTGTGATTTTTATCAAAGTAAATATGGCAAAGATTAACCACATTTTTCCATGTGAATGGATGTGCCCTATATTTTGAAGCATTTGCTGGTTTGATTTTTTTTCCTTCTGATTAATGTTTAAGTGCAAACCTTGTGCCCTGCCTTGCTTTTCACAAACATTGACATGGATAGTGTGGCACAGGCAATATGGAAAGCATAAGTTCAATGCCAAATATCTGTTCTCTTACTGAAGCTAAAAATGGGTGCTCTCAAGCACTGAAATTTCCCATAAATCCCCAGAGAGCCATGGCAAAGGCAACTTCAAGGCTTTAGCAAAAGAAATAATAGGAAATATTTGCCAAAGGATTTGTATTCATTGTACCTGGGTCTCTTGGTTGTCTTTTGGGCAGAGGTTGTCGCTTCAGCAGAAGGAAATTAATGATTATACCTTGAATTGCTCCATTGCTTCAGTTCATTTTGTGTCTTTATGAAGATCCTTCCACTCTTGAGTGTTACCATAAAGGAGGAACTTGAAAATTGGAGGCAGGGCTGACACCCTGACTTTTTAGTAGTAAAATGTGCGAACAATGCTGAGTGTGTTCTGTGTGCATAACTCAGTGGTGTACTCCCTGATGGCACTGCCACATTCCCAGACACTCTTCCAGGTTTGTACAGCTTCCAGCCCTATATGGAACTTCACAGGAGCCAGATGAAACATCCCCATGTTTCCTTTCTGCTGGAAATCCTCCATCCTCCAGGAAAAGCAGCAATATTCAGTCTCCCGTGACAAATGCTCTCAAAGACTTTTAGCTGACACAAGACCATTTCTCCAGCGGCCTCTCATCTTCCTGCTCACTCAAGGCTGCTGTAACTCTGTTCTGACATTTGTGAATGTGTAACATTCTCCTGCCAGAAGTCTCAGTGTCCTCTGCACGGTGGTGTTCTCTCCTTGGTCTTGGGAGCAGAAAACAGGAGTAATATTTCTGAAGCGTGTCGGTCTCCTCTATGCCAAAGCAACAGTTGCCTGTGTTTATCTAAAGTTTATTTCACTGCCTTGTAAAATACTTGTTTTAAGCAGCAATGGGCTTTCAACACCACAGATCAGCTGAATTTTGCAGCAGATTCTGGTCAAAATTTGGCCTGCTCTGTGTTTTCTATTTGGTCTAAAGTACAAGAGATCAGACTTTCAGAGAAACGTTAAACTTGTGTGTATGGGCACATGTGTTTTCTTGCTAAAGTACTAATGATTAAAAAGAGCATTTCTGACAGCAGGAAAGTTTTGTGTTACAGGATATTTTTGTGCAGCAGTCTCCTTCACCTGATCTGTGCTAATTCACTCCAACCTGAAGTGCTGCAAGCACTGACAATCTTTGGAAACATTTCTGAGCACCTTATCCTCTATTTTGCTGTAGGCTTTTAACTCAGGCTATTTTCTTTCTGCTTGCAGGCCTTCTGTCTCGTGTCTTAATCATTTTCTGTTCCCTTAGGCCAGGAGCTGAGTCCAAACCTCAGTCTGAGCTCTCGGACAGGTGTTATGCCTGGAGCTTCAGATGGCACAGGAGTGAAAAGCTGTATGCTCTTAAAAGTGGCTGTGGACTTAACACTGTGGTTTAGTCCCAAGCTGTATCAGATATTTCCACCTACTTTTCAGTTTCCCAAGACTCTTATGGCATTCTCATTTTTGTTGCTGCTGTGGGCATAGGTTTTTTCCTCTTACACAGTGCTTCAGTAAAATGCTTCCCCAGAAAAGGGAGCAGAGATCACTGGAACAAACATTTTTCAAGACTTTAATCATTGCATGGAAATACAGCTTTCCAGTGATGAGCTGAGACCTGATGGCAGAGGTAAAAACAGAGCAGTGTTTTTTAAAGTAGCTTTACTGTGATCTAGGCTTATGTCTTCTTAATTCCATCAATAATTTCTTAGGGGTTGCCAGGCTCTGTGCATTAGGTGGTCTTATCTTTTTAGGACGGGTTAGCACTTCAGTACAGCAAGGTAAGTGATTGAACCACTGATTGTAGTTGGATATCAACTTCTTCCACAGTGCTCACAGATTGCCATGGCAGCATCCTGGTGTTTGGCTATGCTTAAAGCAGAGATCTCACCAACAGAAGTCCCTCAAAATGCAGTTCAGTCCCAGAATCAGTGGGAGGACAGCCCTCTGTCTCTGAGTTATCTTGTGTCCTGTGTCATCTACACTGCATTTTAAAAATCATACATAATTTTCTTCTTATTAATAAGTTCTGGAAGTGACTGAGTAACATTTTGTGCTAATAAATCTTCTTGCTTTCTACTGCTTTTGGTGGTAAAGGCCTTCTCTCTGTTGGCTTTAAAGAGAAATTATGCTCAACAGTGACTGAAAAATACACTTTCCAAAGCTTGGAAAGACTGTAAATAGACAGGAACCATCCCACTTTTCTTGTGCTTGCCTATTCTAGCCCTCTACACTTCTGTAAGGGTATATTGTAAGATCCTTTTTTACATATCTCCTCCCTGTAAAAGCCTTTTACAGTAAAAGAGGAGATTATGTTCTGGTAAATATACCTGCTACTTCCAAATAACAAAGTCATTAAAAAGTCAATAGGCCTTTTATGTAACTCTAATTTGCTTCTCCTGTTCACCCTCTCTTCTGTGCTGCTCTGTTCAAGCCAACACCCCTATCCACCAAAGCAGGGTGTGCATAGTAGCTCGGGGTCCCAGACACCAAGCTCCAGGATGTATTTTTCCAGCAGCCTTGGATTTGCCTGGCTGGCTTCTTAGCTGGCCTCAGCTCAGGCATTTTGGCTGGCTCCACTGCTGGCTGCTCTCTTAACTCCCAAAGGCTCTGATAATGGGGTCAACTTGCTCCTTGAGATACCATTTGCCTTTTTAACAGAGCTCAGATGGAAAAGGATTTGCACTATTACACCAGTGAGCTGTGGTTAATACTGGGAATCACACAGGCCAGTGGGAGAGCACAGAAATCATCTGAGCTCCTGGAAGTTGGTGTGCATGTCACCATTATTAGTCTCATTCTAGACAGTCCTCCTTGCCCTGGTGGAGACTCCTGGGATTCCCTTGGCAGGGGCGGCAGAGCACTGGGTCTGAATCCTGCCCTCAGCCCTCCTTTTGCTGCTGGGGAAAGATCAGCATCAGCAGGACGAGATTTTAAAAGGC
>NW_008238644.1:5354969-5370891 GCF_000691975.1 Corvus brachyrhynchos
AGCTTTTAAAAGGCTGGTGGCAGCCTGTGGCTTTGCTGGGTGGCTGGCACCACCACAGTGTGGTAGAGACCAGGAACTGGTTCTGCTGTAATGAGACTGTGAAAAATAAATCTTCACAGCCCCCCTTTCAAAGGAGACTGTGCAACATCCAGGTTCTGTCAGCTTTTCCTTCTGCACAGGGTACACTGTGTGTATGAGGTATGTAACTATACTGTTAGTTTTTGTTTTAAAAGAAATGTCAGCTTCTAGGGCTGGGCAGAAGGACTGAAGGATTAAATGACAGCATTTCACAGCGCATCAAAACTGAGATCTCTCTTGGGGTTCGTATCTGTGTGTTTTGCAGAATGACAAATTGGCAGAACTTGGGTTGAGGAGAATCTAGATCTGAAAAACTAAGGGGCTGAAATTGTGAGGAATTTCTGATTCTGGCCCCTACTGAAGGTCCTGCTTTGAAGTTTCCCCCATTCAGGTGTCATTCCATGTTTCTTTACAGCTGGCACTGCCTTGTCCCACTTCTAAAGGGGTTTTTGTAAAAGTGTCTGAGACTTGCATCCATCCCAGAGATATTTTACTGCTCAACATCAACTTTGAAAGCAAGTTGTGGCATAAATAAATCTAATTGTTGACTCAAACTGGATTTCAGGTTATTGAAGGAGCTGGGAAAGATCCCAGAACTCTGGATTTCTTCTGCACTCCTCGTTTAGGTCTCTGTTATCAATACTGCCATAGTTTAAATCAGGAGTTGCCTAACTCTTGGCCAAGCTGAGCAATGATGTAAATGGATGAAATGAATTTGCATTGTTTGATGCACTGAGGGAGCTGATGGTTCGATGGACAAGCCCTGCAAAGTGAGAGGACGTGTTAGGGAGAAGTCAATCCCAACTGTTGCTCTTTCCGGTACAGAGTAGGGTTGGAAAATCTGCAGCCCCATGAATGAAAGCCTACACTGGCACCCTCCCCAGGCTGGGGTGGAGGTGGAACAAAAGGAAACTCCACATTTTATAGATTTGGAGAGCCACTACAAAGGCAGAAAAATATTTTGATTCTGACTAAGCAAGGTCTCTGCACGGCTCAAATGATCTCCCAGGAATTAGAAGCTATGCTGAGAAATCTGGGAACAACCCTGAGAAGGTCATTGGTTCTTTTTCAGGCTAACAATTTCCAAACTATTGCGTTAACCTTTTTACCTTTATCTAAAGGTCAGCAGAGGTAACATATTTGTGAAGATCTCCTATGAAAATACTTTTTTTTTTTTTAATGGCTCATTTTCCCCTTCTTAGCACAGAATACTAGTTGGAAACATCAAGTCATATGTTGGATAAAACCCCACTTCGTATTCTCAGCCCTCTGATCTTATTCCTTTCAATTTTTAAAGCCATTCTGGATAAGGTTTTACACTGTATAAAATCATAACTCATTAAGATTAAAAAGAGCAGGCTTCAAGCATACAGATTAATCTATTTTTTTAGTATTAAACTTACATCTAGCAAAGAACTACAACAGAATTGGTTGGAGAGTGAAATTTGCCTGACCATTTGGGACTCTTTTGAGCCACTAAATTGTAAAGAAATCTGCTACATATCTGCTTTGGAAACTTTTCTATGTGGTCCAGCTCTGGAAAAATGCTGTTGGTTCTGGATGGCTTTGCTTTTGCGTTTGTTTTGTTGGGTTTTTTAGCATGAGTGCTGTTGACTGGAGACCCATAAATGGAGACTTATCAGTCACTTGTAATTTATAGCAGGTGAACAATTGCTCACCACAAGTGTGTTTAAAAGAATAAACAAGAACATGACTTAAATATCACTTATTCAAGATACCCTTTACGTGCTCAGCCAAAATCATCTTTTCTTGCCTTGTTTTTCCATCTTTTTTTTTTTTTTTTTCTTAACTATAGTGTTGTGCTGGGCAAGGGATAGTGGAGTTCCTGAGCATTACACCCTCTGCTGCCTTTTCCTGCCAAGGAACAGCCCCTCCCTATCCAGTGCTGCAGCAGCTTCATCCATCTAATACAGATACAACATTGCCTGGTGCTTAAAGCACGGGCTCATTATTTGTATTTTTTTCTTTATTAGTCTTTGATATTGTTTAACAACTATCTCAGTTTCCCCATGATAAATATTTCCATCTTCTGTGGCATAGTAGAGTTTAAGTGATTCACAGAATTGTGAAGAAAGAAGTAAAGGCAAAATTTTTGTCAAGGTAGAAAAAACTCTCCATAGATTTCTTTACGTATCCCACTTCCATTGGGAAGTGCTGCTCTGTTTTTATTTACTGATGTTAATAGTGGGAAAAGATTGACTGATTCTTTACCTAAACTGCACCATAGTGCTGCAGTCCAGCAGGAAGGGGCTGTGGGGGAGAATAAAGTACTGAGGTCCTGCAGGAGCTCCACCTGATAAGTGGAGGTCCCAGGAAATGTGGAGCCCTGAGGCCAGAAATCTTGAACAAAGCCAAATACCAGCCCCAGCAAGTGGGCTTGGGGGCAGGGCAGGCAAGACTGGTTGGGTCTTCTGCAGAGTCTTATTTCTCTCATAGAATCATAAAATATCCTGAGTCAGAAAGGACCCATTAGGATCACCAGGCCAACTCCTGGCCCTGCACAGACACCCCAACAATCCCACCCTGTGCCCAAGAGCATTGTCCAAATGCTCCTGGAGCTCTGGCAGCCCATTCCCTGGGAAGCCTGTTCAGTGCCCAGCACCCTCTGGGTGAGGAACTTTTCTCTGACATCCAACCTAAACCTCTCCTTTGTGCTGATTCCTTGAGTCCTGTCACTGGTCATGAGTGAAGAGATCAGTACCTGCCCCTCTGCTTCCCCTCATGAGGATGTTGAAGAGTGCAGTGAGGTCTCCCCTCAGTCTCCTCTTTCTAAGCTGAACAAACCAAGTGCCTTCAGCTGCTCCTCATAAGGCCCCTACAGACCCTTCCTCATCCTCGTGGCCTCCTTTGGACACTCTCTTGTGGTTCCATGTCTCTTACATTGTGCTGTGCTATGGCAACGACTCTGTACATTGTGCTCTGCTGTCCTACGGCTCTGAGCACAAGTGCTGCTGAAGTAACTGTCCAGCACTAGGAATAAAATGTGAAGCTGTTGGTTTTTCTGACTTGTCAGAGGGTGCTGCTCATCTACCCTGGCTGTTGGGGTGTCTGCTGGACCTCTGCTCTCTGAGCTTGTGGAGGAAAACATCCACCAAAACTATTCCTTAGCCAATGGATCAGTGTGTGAACTAAACAGGAGCCCAAAGCCAACCTTCAATTAAAGCTGAGGGTAAACATAAGATCTTTTTAAGGAGAAAAGATAATTCTAACTGCCAGATGTCACCCTACAGATTCTTGTTTAACCTTGAAATCCATCCTGCTGTTTTTTGCTCAACAAGGCTCAGGGAGATGCACTGAGGCAGTTTCTGGGCTCTGCCCCATATCTGGTTGCCGAGGGCATGGAGCCCTCACAGCACCTCAAGTGGCTCCTCAGCATGGAGGTTTCATCTCTTGGTCCTTACCAACATGTAGGGAGTGGCTTTTTGTGTTCAGGCTGGGGGATGTTCTCTGCACATACCCTGACAGTAAAGGCAGGATGTTTGCTATCCACTCTTAGTTATTATCTGGCAGCGTTAAGTGGAAAATACTGATAACGTTAAAGGCTGTGAAATTACAATGTTTTAATAGGCCTTAACCTTGTTCTGCGTGACACCCTTTTAATGCTCTGATTTCTAACAGCCAAGGCCAATTTTCCCTTATTGTGTTTTGTAAATTACTCCAGCTGTGGGACTTTATTTATTTATTTATTACCCTCTATTGCTAAATGGTACTTAGACTATAACCCACTTTTAGATCCCAAAAAAATCTGATTTAATTTACCTTGTGATCAGCAGAGCAACTGTAGTACTTGGCATTAATAAGGTTAAGGAAGGAATTCCATTGCCTGAAGTGTTCATTCAAGAATTGGGGGAAACCTTTCTAATAACAGAAATGTGTAATTGCCAACCAATAACCTGTAAAACCAAAGAGTAGAGGTTGAGAGAAGAAAACCACAGGGAGGATGGGATGGGATGGAAGAGCAGATACGGGGAGGGAGAAGAGACCAAGTGAAACAAAACAACAGAAGGGAAGTGGGAGCTCTTGTGCTTAATCAGATGAGAGTTCTAATTAGTGCATTATTTTCACGATGGTAGGGTAAGGGTAATAGCAGATGTTCCAGCAGGACTTCCTGAAGGAGTACAGAAAATATAGGGGAGAAAAAGGGAGCAAAAAGATCTGGAAAAAGTTTTTAAATATGCCATGGGTTTTTTTTTTCTTTCAGGCTACATTTGACTTAGAAAAGCGATTTCCTCTCCTCTCTTTTCTGTCTGCCTACCAGAACTTCAGGGTATTCAGTTACCAGTGGGAGAAGAAAAGGTTGCAGTACCTTTCATACAATTTTATAGAATTGCAGTTTGGTGTTTTCTTCTAAGCTAATTCACAGCTCAGCAGTCTAGTCCGTCTTCAACTATTCTGTAGCTGATTTCCCATGAGGAAACCTGCAAATTGTGTAACAGGGACTTGATTCCCAGAAATTAATATTATGATCTCTTGTGCATAAACAGTCCTTAATATTACACGTGTGGTTGAAGTGGCCTCTTTTAGAAGGATCTTGGTCTAGACTGAAGAACCCTGTGTGACTGAGACCTTGACACATTCACTGGTAATCTGTCTGTGAAAAATTTCCACCTCATTTCTAGTTCGAATGTAGGACTTGAGCACTTGCTCTTGTTGTGCCTTTGCTAAGTTCAGCACGACTTGTTCTTTCCTTGTAAAGTAATTCTTAAAGACTGTGTTCAAAATGTTTACTTTTTTTTTTTTTTTAATTGACAAACTGAATAGGTCAGGATCTTTCAGGTCTTTTATTAGGTATACTTCCCTGAAGTTTTTCCTCTTTGTTCAAACTGCTTTTAAGTATGGATGCACATTTTAGCCCGTGTATTACAGCAGAATCAAATGCACTTCTCTTAAGAGCAGACGGCTTCAAGAGGCAAAGCAGCAATAAATAAGTTATGGTTGTGGGTCTGGAGAAACTGAAATTTCCCCGTAATGTGGTGAAAGTGAGGAATGTTTGAAGCTGTTTCTGTGAGTGGCAGGGTTATGTTGATGGCTTATTCAAGGGCATGGCTGAGTCCTCCCAGCAGCTGTTACCTGCTGTGGCCAGGCCCCACTCTCAGCCCCAGGGAGATCATCAACCTTTGGGATCTCTGTGGAAAATTCAAGGGTCGTATTCAGTCTAGACCAAAAGAAAACTGTAAGTGTCTGCAAACATATTTAAGTACTGTTAGGGAAAGGACAGGGACCAATTATTTTGATTAGGCAATAAGGCCAGAAAAGGCTTAGGAAAAAGCATCTGAGAAGGGTCAGTGCAGTGAGGTTCTGGGGAAGGTGACCGGCCCCAGCAGGTGAGAGATTCCAAGCTAGGCTTGACACTCACCTTTTGGGGTGGAGTTCAGGGATAGTGAGCTCCCTTCTGCTCTGAAGGAGGATGGTGGATTGGGTTGACCCATCTGGGAGTCCTTCCAAGCCTGATGATCCTGTGGGTCGCCGTCTGCTGGCACACCCTGTCAGGCACTCAGCTTCTCTAGCAACTTTCCAGAAATAAAAATCTATTCATAAAAAAGTGTGTGTGTGTATGTAAGTGTGAAACTCCAAGCACGGGGTAGGAAGTTCTGGGGTTGTTTGGAATCTCTTTGTACATCACAGACAGTGTTTGAAAGGGCAGCTCCTCATCTGGCTTTGTGCTGCCTCTGGCTGTGCCACAGAACTAAACCTGAGATCATTTTCCAAGCATATCCTATATTTTCTTGCAACTCCAAGCTTCTGTCTGTGTGCTTATGAATCTTCTTCCCTTCTTCACTTAGCAGGTGTCACAGGGAGAAGTGTGAAATGCAGGTGTAAAGGAGGTATTTTGAGACATTCAGCTTAACTTTTATTTTCTTAAACATTCCCGGTGTTCTCCTGAACTTAAGTACAGCCTTCATCTCAGGAGAATGTGCTTGGATCTGGCTGGCTTAGTCAGAAGGTGTCTGCTGCAGGCTTCAGGATATTGAAATGAAAGCACTGTGAAAGCAGGGAAAGATCCTTCCTTCTCCTTAAGGACATCATTGCCAGGGAATGGTTATAGAATATTGATTTAGGACTCCAGTCTGGGGATTTTGGCAGTTTACCAGTTTAGTAAAAGGAAGGAAAGAGGATCAGTTTCAAGAGGAAAGAAGGAAAAAGATGCATTACTTTTTTGAAAGTAAAAGTCAGGTGCTGAAGTTCATTTTCTATCAGGTTCTGTATATCTAGGAAGGTTTAAAGTCCTGTTAATATTGAATTATTTATGTGGTTTCATTCAGCAGCACCATAAATTCCTGGATTTTGCACTTACAATAGTTTGTTTTTAATACATCCTTTGCAAGTCTGTCTTGGTGAGATTCCACATGACCGGGTGGAAGATGTTAACTGAAGAGAAGAACAGAACTATTTTCAAGACCAGCACAGTAGTTATTGGAGAGATGTGTCCACATACTGGCCTTTACAAGCACAAGGAGTAGAAATGGTTGACTCTAATGAGGTCCAGCTTCTTAGAAAGCTGATGGCCAGACCTTTTATTTGAAAACAGGGCTTTTTCTTCTGGTTTGTGCTGCTTGCTTCCTGGGTCATTGCATTTAGACATCTTCAAAACAAAATGCTTACTAAATTTTATACCGTTCTTGTTACACTGAAGCTGCAAATCTGTAGATATGAAGAAGTCTGAGCTTTGGTGGCTGTAATTCCACTATAAAAGGAAGAGCAAATCAGTAGAAATTGTTTAGAATCTTTTGGTCTTACATTCTGTCAAAAAGAGATTTAAATATCTTTGACTTGGCATCTTTCAATCTGATCTTTCCAGACAATTATTAATTAAATCTTAGGTTCCCCAGAGAGAATGAAAGTACAGATGTCAAACTGATGGTGTTGCAGAGCCCTTGAGGGATTTGAGGAGGAACAGAATCTGACTTGTGGCATCCTGTTTATGTTTATACTGCTATTTAGGATTCCCTTTAAAGATATGTGCTTACCATCCCTCATTCCTGTAATCCCCTTAATTCAGCCTCTCTTTAGTATGAAATTTATTCTGCATATCTATGTAAGATATCTGCACGTCTGTAAACAACAGAAATGTTATTTATTTAGTGTCTTTTCTTATACTTTGACTTTTAAAGGTAATTTTCTTTTGAAACACCCTGATCACCATCTTTCCAAAAGCACCCACAACCACCTGCAGCTCCAATTCCCACCCATTAGAACCTATTGTGTAGGAATATTTAATATCACCTCTCACACTAAGCACTGTTTCCTGCTTTTCTTTGAGCAGCTATTAGGATTTAGTGCTCTTATGTGGGTACTGCAATTTCAGGCAGTGCCAGGAAAAAACTAATAACTCTACTTTAGCAGAGCTTAGGTTTTAAAAGTTAATGAGGGACACTTGAAAACTGGCAGCTTTTCGGTCTGACAAGAAAGACTAGGACTAAGTATGATGTAATAAAAGGGGAAAAATGAAAGGCTCTTCCTTCTGTTTGTCCTGCTGGTTGTGAGTTTGGAGTTGAAGGTGTGATGCTACAGCAGCAGCAGTGGAAGGTCACTAATGCTCCCAGGTGTGTTTTCCAGTGCCTGACAAGAAATACAAGTTTCCAAATGGGTATGCAGTGGCATGAGAGGCAATAAAGGACAAGAGCATCTTCTTGTTTCTTATCATTTTTTCTTTTGGTCATTTCCTGGATTTATAGGAGGGAGCATTTGTGTGTGCGGGTGTAACTTAAAATAAAGTTTTTAAAAGTCCTCTAGTCTGGAAAGGAAAACCAGCAGAATTAAATCATAAATATTGTTTAGTCACTGCTGGACTGCCTGAAAATCACAGAAGGATCGTATAGTCCAGTGGGAAAGGATTAGGAATATTAGTGAGAGAATTTCTTTAGGCTATAGCAGTGTTATTGCAGAGTTTTTACCAGGGATTATGAGCATTAATCTGTGGTTACATCTGCAATTTACAGAGACCCCCTGGGACTTTCAGAATGTGGCCATACATGGATAATAAATCACAGCCATGTGATTATTTAGACTTGGACTTTGGCAAGGATGAGGGAGCATTAGGAACCCTATTCAGGGGTAAAGGCCTGCATTTGCTTTTATCTCCATCATCTATCACCTCTTATTTTGATACTTCTGAGAAGATTTGTACCTTGTTTAATGTAAACAGCAGTACACAAGTGGGCAAGTGTAGGGGCTTTGTAATTATTATTTCTCTGCCATGAATGTCTCTGATGGAGCCCATGTTTAGTGCTACATAAGTGGCTTGCAGACCTAGGAAAACTGACTGGAATGACTCTATCCCAATATAACCCAGGAAAAAGGGGGGCTCTGGGTGTAGCACCAGCCATGGCACATTTGTACCCACGGTGATGGGTGATCCTGAACACCCAGGGCATCGCTGACTCCCAGTGGGAGCTTTCCCAAGGAATGCTTGTAGGGGTTATATAACGCTCTTACCAAAATGATTGCTGGAAGTGGTGGAAGTTTTCACTGCAATTATCAGAAAATGGCAGGGATTTAAAAATTTTGTCAAAGTCCTGCAAAAAAAATTCCCCAGCCTGGTTTACCTTACCCCCAGCTGTCAGCCCAAACAATTTGGCAGGGCTTTTTCTTTAACAGTAAAATCTCTCCAGAACTCAACACTTCGTTTGAAAAAATGAAAATGTTTTGCATTGGAAATTACGTTGCTCTGTAAGAAATTGGGAGGGGAAAGCTTGATTACTAAGTGGAAAATAAATGCTACATTTTGGTTTTGTTATTATCAGGCAACAGGTTTGGGCCAGTGCTCCATCTGATTTCAGTGGATTACCCTTAGGAGCAGGATTAACCAAAATAAGTCAGAAAGATGTGGATAAAAAGTGCAGCTGCAGTTGTTTCACTTGAAGTCTAGATTTTAAATTTTGGTTTCAGAATCGTCCTAGGCTTGTGATGTAACTTAAAATGGGCTGGGGAGTGGTACAGAGTGTGGTGGTCAAAACTGATAATGATGAATTAATATTTTAGTACTTCTTCTTTCAAACCCCATTTTGTACTTTTATTTTCCTGCTCTGATGAATGAAAATACTTTATAGATTATATTGGAATACTTTTTAGGCACTATGAAAATACAGAGTAAGAAATAATAATAAAAATGTGATTTGCTACCCTCAGAAATGTAATGACTGGGTAAGCTTGTGTAAAATGGAAAAGGAGTAAAATCCCACCTCAACCATATCCTTTAGAGAGAGAGTGAGAGGCATTAACTTTCCTATTTGATTTTTTTTTTCTTACTTTATTCACTTATGGTTAGATCTGGTGCCTTTTTTTAAAAAAAATATATCTTGCCTTTTAACTGCTTAAGACAAATACACAACTTTTCTGTCAGAACCAGTGACTCTGTGAAAACCAAACGCTTCCATAAAAGAGGTGGTAATTTTTTGGAGAGCAACTCTACAGGTGGAAGAAAACACATTTCCTTTACATTTTTAATCCAGCAATTAGGAGCATCAATAACATGTCAATGTGTGTGAAAAGGTCAAACCTGCCCACCTTTGTTGCTGGAATTGTACTAAGGAGGTCTGTGATGGAGCCTGGGGTGCCTGGCTGTGTTAGAGTGACAGGACACTGCAGGACAAGTCTGGTTTGAGGGTGAAGGAGGACATGTGGCCCTTCAGACTGCACTGCTGTAGTCACACAGTGCCCAACAGAACTTTGTTTCTTACACACTAAAGAGGAAAAAGATTCCTGGATCTGAAGGCTAACTCTTAGAGGAAACCAGGAATGTTTTCCTTACAAAGTGGGCCCGGTGCTCAGCTGCAAAGAGTTACTGCCCTTCTCTCAGGGGAGTTGTGTCCTGAGCAGCTGAGGATCTGTTACAACAAGAGAAAGGCTTAGGAATTGCCCCAGTCCTCTCGTAAAGAATCAATGAGTAACAGATATTGAAATGGCTGAAAATCTGAAACTGGTTCTGAGTTTCCTCTGAAGTGCTCCCCAGTGTTCCTGGTCAGGCTGGGACGTGGGGTGGGGAGTGAGGATGGTGCTCAGGATGTGCCACTGTCAGACCAGGACAGCGCTGTGGGATGGCACAGAGGGGTGAAGGACACCTTGGCACACCTGGCAGCTCCCTAAACTGCTCTGGGAGGCTGAACGTGCTCTAGGGAGAAGGGACTGCAGTTGTGGCTGATTCCTGCCTGGAGTATTTCCTGGAGGGAAATCTCTTATTGCCCAGAGAAGATGTGAATTCCCCATCCCTGGAAGTGTTCAAGGACATGTTCACCAGGGTTATCACCAGGGTTTGGAACAGCCTGGTCAGGTGGAAGATGTCCCTGCCCATGGCAGAGGTGGAATGAGATGACCTTTAAAGTCCATCCCAACCCAAACAGTTCTGGGATTCTGTGTACCCATCCAGGAAAAATGGCATGATAGACCTGTGACTGCAGGGTGAGTTTTAGTCAGATATGAAAACTTGGGAGTCACCAAAACTCTTCCCAAACCAACTGAAAGTACTTGCACACATTCCTCCATGCTCTGCTCCGGCAGCACATGAACCATGTGATATTTGCATATCTCGCCAGTGGAGCACTTTGGGGAACAAAAAGTATTGTTTTTATGATCTCCAGTACTAGGTTGCTTCCAGCTAGTCTGAGATTTTGTGTGACTTTCACTCATTTTTTATTGATTAAAGCCAACTCTCCTATCCCAGTGTTAGTCACTGAGAACCTCTTCCCTTTCATCCTTCCTAGGGACATTCCCCTCACAGGAGGCTTTCAGTGCAGCACTTGAGATTCAATGCGAGGAGCCAGACAAGACAAGATACGTTGTACAAATATTCCATTTTCATTTTTATCTGACTTTCTTGTCATTCATTTTCCTGCACTCAGAGGACCAGCATGCCAGATTTCACTAGCAGTCCCTCAGCATGGCTGCTCTCTGATTGCTCAGCACAAGCTTTCTCACAGAACAGCTTTTAAGGTTTGATTACTTTTTTACTACCTTAAAGCTATTTCTCCTATGTAAATCACAGTAACACCCACCTGTGCATCTGCTGTGTGAACAAAGTTATTGGACAGAAGGCTGTTTTGCAAATTTTCATAGTTCCCAACTCTGTGCTTGGGGAATGTTGCTGTGGGAATTTTCATCTGATGAAAGGTCAGTTGGGAAATGTGAGGTCTGACATTTCTGTTTTGCACAGACAGCTATAATTATCTTCATGCTTTTTTGCTCCACACTTATTGAAAACAGATTTAAGGAAAGAAAAAAGAAAGCAAAACTTTAATTCAAAACTCACTAGAAGAAAATGCAGACTATTTCCATGAGCTCCCCAGCTGGAGCTGAGCTTTATGTTACTCCTGCCTGTAACCTACTTCTGTCCATCTTGCTGCCTGTAGAGATCCTGGGACATCTCTTTTATCCTGAGACTGTGTATAAATACATAAATGTATAATAAGAAAACAAGAGTGACCTCAGTATGTCCAGGCCCCAAAGTATAATGCCTGGGGAAGAACTAAGAGTGAAATGATGGTTCATGTTCTATTCTTCCCAATATTTTCATTATTAAACTCCAGCTATCCAAAAAAAAAAAAAAAAAATCCTTTTGGTTCAAAAAATAAGGATAATTTTTCTCCCTTTCCCAATGGATGTTGGTTGCCTCAGTGGAAGAAGCTACTCTTCCATTGCCAATGAGTTGTGAGTGAAAGGTCCAGGGCAAGGCAAGGAAAACAGCCCCTGACTTAAGTGCAGCAGCCTGTCCCAGGTGGGATCCTTTGGCAACAGCTTTATTTGCCAACAAACCAATGTTGCTGCTAACACTTCTTTACTCTGACTAAACTGAATCCACTCAGCAGTGTGTAAAATAAGCATAACTGGCCTCCTTCTATAAAGTGTAATTCCCTCTGGCTTCATAGATCGTGCTCTTTCCAGGAATCTTGTGGATATGAGGAGCAGTGATTTGTGGTGGGAAGTTCTGCTTTATTATAGCTTTCTGGTCAGTGCTTTCTCTGCTAAGCTGCATTCCCATCCCTGCTGTGGATTTTGTTTCCAGCTGGTGCCAAACACCAAAATAGATGTTTATAGATGTTTATCGGTTTGGCCTTTCTGCTTTGCACTTGCACCATAGCTTAGAAACACAGCAAATCTGGCTTTAAGTTTCCTGGTAGCTGATAAGAATTCAGTATTCTCCTAGTTTAGGTTCACTGAGAAGTGTTTGGAATATCAGGGGAGGTTAAATCCGTACTGATTGACTTCATTCTGGTTCAGGGTTTCTCTGCGGTGCTGCTGTGCTTTTATGTTTGGTCTGATACACTCTGCTGCCCTGCTGCTGGCAGGGAGCCATGGAAAACTGGCACAAACCCGATTTTGGGGGTTCTGGCTAACTTTAGAAACATCTGATCCCATGCCCACACCTGATCTGGATCAAACTATGCCGTGGGGTGATCTGGTAGTGCATGACCTGGTGTTGGTGCTGGTGTAACTTTGAATAACCCAGAGATGAACCTGGTATGTTCAGACTGCTACTGGTTTCTGTCCTGAAAACGAGTCTACAAACATTTACTTGTGAAGGATCTTGCACAGGATGAAATAGTAGCACTGTTACATTTTCTGAGCTGAAAAATAGCATTATTTAAACGAAGTTCCCGTAGATAAGTCATATAGCCCTGGCAATTACTCAGTACTTTAAATCCGCACCAGTTTATCAGCCTTTGTCTCTGCAGAGTGTCATGTAGCCATCCTTTTTTATTTTAAAGAAAAGTTTAATCCCTAAGTCAATATGAAACTCAGTTGTAGGCACCAGAACAGAGCCAAGGTGGCAGGAGGGGGATCTCTGGCACATCCAATTATTTTGGACTAAAACCTTTGTGAGAAAGCACAGCCTGACCCCCTGCCAGCCCTCCCCTCTCTGCTCTGCTGCCCAGCTTCAGGTTTTAAGACCTTTATCCTGAATAAAGCCTAAGAAAATATATTGAAAGAAAGGATTGGAGCTGACAAATGTCCGTTCTTGCTGTGACTATCTCTTCACTCCTTTGCTCTGGTTTGCCAAATGTCTGGTTGCTATTTTCATTTACACGGATGCTACTTCATGGCATTGCTGTGCCCATTCAAAGCATTCCCAAAACTCCTGTGGGGGTGCAGAGAGCCTTGAAGAGTGTTTGAAGGTTAGAGAGTGGTGGTCGTTGGTTCATTTTGTCCAAGTCTGTAAGGAAGTGCATCTTCCAAACTCTTTTTAGAGAATTTTAAACATATTTTTCTACTAAAAGTATTTTTGCATCTGTTCTTGCTTTTTCAAGTTGGTTCTGAGTTTAATTTAAGCAGAATGTTTTCATGCTTTCATCTAAAAATAGTTTGCCTGCATTTTTTACCCATTAGTCCAAAAGAGGCTGTGGCTCTGTTCTCCCACCTCATCATCCTGTTCTTCCTCAGAGGGGAGCAGCAATGCCAAGCTGTAAAGATCCATTCCAGTGCTGGTGTCCGGCCTCTCAGAGCAGTCACACGTAGTTTTGCTGGCAGTGCAAAATCCAGCTGTGGGTCTGTGATGTGGTTGAACCTATTGAGAAGTTCCTGAGGTGTCTATGGTGGGTTCAGTTCCTTTGTTCTGCTCAGTCAACACTACAAACATGGCTGTAAATGCTTGGTGGTGTCCTGTAAAGGGAAACTGAAAAATGGGATGTCTGGTGACAGACTGGGGGAACGTGACCCAAGGAAGGGGAGCCATCACTAGGAACCAAAATATTGATGTTTGCACCAAACTGCAATTTCCCAGGAGTGTTGTGAGTGGCTGCACAGTGAGATTAGGAAATCAGGAAATCCCATCAGCAGAAACAACAGCACGTGGGGGGGAACTGGTGTAAGTTTGATTGGTCCCTTAGAGCAGAAAGTGAGCGAGACAGGAGCCAGGTTTGGAAAAACAGCCAAGGGACACCTGCTGCCTTAATGTGGTGGGATGCAGTAAATAACTACTAGGTTTGTATTCTCAGGGACTAAGCAAGAAATCCAGTCCCCTGATCAGCCTGTAGCTCCTGTTTAGTCTGGCCTTGTTTCCTTAGGTGCTTGCTGCCTGGGAAGTTGGTGGTTGGCAGAGGCAAACCCAACACCAGAGAACTTCCCGAGGGCTCCCCTTGGCACAAATCCTGGCAAGGATCCTGGCTAGGATCAAGGCTCCCAAATCAACCTGAGGACCATTTCCTGTCCATCTCAGATGCTTACTGACGGCAGTGCAGATAGTGCTGAGAAATTCTACTTTTCCCCAAAGCCATGCTGGGAGAAGTTATGTTTTTGGAGACTGTTCCTATTCTCTCACAGCTCAAGTTTGTTGTGGGCTTCCATGAGAATTCAGCCTGTGGCTGTTGGATTTGGGGAGCTGGGGTCTTTGGATACTTGAGTGAGGGGAGTGTCTCTTTTATTTTGTTAATAAAGTTTTCAAATGATTCTGTAACTGCTATTGCTATTGTCTTGAGACAATATTCAATTTATTTGCTTTATTTCCATATATTCATTGACTAATTTCTGTGCTGCTCTATGGGAGTGTGCCTGCCTGAGTTGTAACCCTTCTTAATTTCAGTTTATGTGAACTTGGAGCCATCTGTAAAAGGTATCAGTAACTTAATGATTTCAGAGGTTGAGCTGCGAAAGCTGAGGTGGTTTGAAGGTTAATCACAGTACAGAAGTGACCAAACATCTCTGGCTTTGCCAGACTGTTTGAAGTTTCACTGACTGAGGCAGCATCAAAGATGTTCACTGAATTTGAGTGTAAATTGGGGTTTAAATGACTGGGGAGGTGGGTGATGCCATCAACAGAAGCAAAGGAATCTCCCGGATGGTGCTGGGACGGGGGAGGAAAAGCCATTGCTGTGTGTGATCCATGACTGCACTTCCTGTGGCTCTGGTCTGTAGGATTAAGGAATCCTCGCTGTGGTCTTGCTGAACATGTTCTTGCACATGGTTGGCCTTGTTATGACTTTACTCTCTTTTGTCACAGCCTTGCAAAGCGCCTCACCCTAATGTAAACCACATGCACTGGGATCGTGTCATGCTTGGAAAGGAACCAATCAAACAAGGCACAAGGGGTGGGCAGGCCTCACTTGTTTCAACAAACTTAAGGAAAACATTTCTGAGGGGATCTTCCAGAAAACCACACTTCCTCCACGGCCTTGGAACTGAGGGTTCAGCTCATGGATTATGCTGGTTCTCAGTTGTCTCTGAGGGAAGAGCAACTCAGACAAAATTTGGAATTAAAATGAGCTCCATTCTTTTGTTGCACATCCCTGGTTTTGGTTTTGGAAACACACACAGGTGTAACCATGAGGACCAGAGTGTGCACATACCTTTTACAAATTATCCTGTCCAGTGGAGATGTTGCTGTTAATTTTGCTGACACATCTGATCATGTGCCCCACTGGTTCATAAAAACACACACGAATCCTCAGCGGTGCTCTGCTTAAGTTAGTAAAATAAATAGAAGTGTGAAGAAGGAAATTGGTGGTGGAAGGTATTAGGGGACTGATAATCCCACCAGCTAAAGTGATGGAAAGGGAAATAGTGTAATGTTTTAATTACCAGGTGTTAAATCATTAGTTCTAGAGTGATGTCTATCACAGATATGTGTCTGAGGTCATACCGTTATTCAGCCCTTAACAGTTGTTTCACCTTTTCTGAGCTTTTTGTCTGGATTTGTTCTCATATCAAATTCTTCCTTAGTAAGGAATAAAACAATTTTCAAGATACCATAAGTTTATTTGTGTAAGACACAGGAACTAGCTAACATTTACATGTAAATATATGTATTTATAGGGTATGTTACTTCTGTTTGATTAGTCACAAACGACAGTTAACTCCTGGCAGGGAGGGAGAAGAAATTCAGCAAGAGAAATAG
>NW_008238644.1:5370909-5375741 GCF_000691975.1 Corvus brachyrhynchos
ATTCTATTACTGGTAGAATTTTAACTTCTACATTTTTGATGAAGTCTTTCTAGTTTAATAATAACCTTATATAAATCGAGTAAAATATGTGGGGATTGTTACCATGAATTTGGTTAGTTTTTAACTAAGCTCCCATAATACAACAAGCCAGCAGGTAGACACTATATCATGAATAATATTATTTCCCATCCAAATCACCAATTTTCAAGTGTGGTTTTGCAGTTCTGTTACATCGAATATACCAAGATTTTTAACTCTTACAAACTCATCTTCTCTTTTTAACCATTCCAGCTGCTTCTCTTATTAAATGCTGGATGGTTTATGGTTACTTTTTCACTATTTTAAGCAAAATCTGTGTTTGTGTTTCTGTAGTTCTGGGATTTTATTGTGTTACCTAGCTACATTCTAATTTGTACATCTTGCTTTATAGAAGTTATTTTCTACAAATAAGTAGCTATATCTTGATTTATATTAAGAACTCCGTGATTTCAGCTACAGAAAACACAGACTTCAGCCAGCAGCATTTAATTCCTTGTCTGCAGTAGTCTTGAACTGATTTGAAAAGATACTGAGGTAGAATTTCGTCTCATTTTCAGTCACAAATTTCAGTTTATTCCATAAGTGCCACCTTCACTGCTGCTGTTTGAGCTCATGTTTAAATCTCTCCCCACAGCTCTGTCATTGCAGAGCCTGCAGATGGATGAGAACAGGCTGCTTACAATGGTCAGGCCTCTAAAATCTGCTGAAACCTGCACAGGGGCCAGCAAAACTTTAAAATATACTTGATTTTATAGGGAAAAATACTAAAAGACTGCTGGCAGCACCCATTTTGCATTAGGGAATTGAGTTTTCTGCTTCTAACAGTTCTTCAGAGTAATCAACAAAACTTCTAAGGGGTGATCCCACCACAGAAAGGGGGAAACTTGCTTTTGGTGTAAATATAAGCCTGTTTTTACTCAGTGCAAACAAGGAAGAATTCCATTGCTGTCAGTGGATTTCTGTCATCACAAAGGAGGTCAGGGGAGCCCCACTGCGCTCTCTAAGAGCCATGAACACAAGGCATGGCACTATAGTGCTTCTTCACTGCCTCTGCCAAATTTTAATGGCATTTCTTGGCAACTTGGGGAAACTGGATAAGGCTGAAGTTCCAAGAGGCACATGGTAATGGCTGCAAATGTTGTTTATATTTGATATCTTCAGCAGATAACTCCCCAAAGAGACATTTTTGGCCATAGTTTTCTGCCCTGATCACCACGGAGCTGCGGGGGCACCTCTGGGGAAGACAAGAGCTGAGGGTGAGAAGTCTCAGCCCTCCTGCAAAGTGTTCCCAGCTGTCCAAAGCAGCAGCCCCAGTGCAATCCCAACACATCCAGCATATGGAAAAGGGGCACCTTGTTTCCTGGAGTCTGTTTGGTTTTTGTTTATGCTCTTTTGTCACCCAGTAGATGTAGTAGTTCAACATTACTTGTTCCAGTAGAATGTGCATGAGGAAAGAGCTAAAGATTTTTACTCAATGAGTATTAATTCCCCTTTTCTGTATTCTCCAAAAGGCTTTGTTGGCAGGCTTTTTGCTAGCTAAAAAGAGAATTATTGGCTAAGTATTAGCCACAGATGTGCTCCCTGATACCCGGATTTGACTCCACTGGGTGCAGTGGGTGGGATGATCGAATAGAAGAATTGAAGAACTCTTGGGCATCTCAAGTTGTTTTCCAATAAACTCACAGTAAATGTTCTATTCCTAAGTGACCTAATCCTCCTTATGTCAAGCTCAAAGCAAAAGTATGACCATAAAAACTCAAAACACTTTGTTATCCTGACACTCCCTCTTCTTTTCCTCTAAAGATGCATCTTTCAGCCAATTTGCTTTTTGTTCCTAAATCCCTCTCCAGATCCAGCCCATAGCATAGCTATATACTTTGGTTAATTTTCAGGTGGCAAGGTTATATTTTCATTTATGTACACACTTGTGTGTGCAGTTGCTATTGACTTACATCAGAGCTTTGTCCAAAATGGTGATTGCACACATCTGTTCCAGTGCTCCTGCCATGCCTTCACATCAGTGACCAAAGGACAGCTTGGTTATTCCCACCTCTCTTTGGCACAAATCCTACCTGCAGTTAAGCAAATGTTTAGAAAATGCTATTAGTTCCTCCTCAGCTTGATGTATAGCTGGTCTTAACACAGAATTGGAGAAGATAAAGTATAAATTGAGTATTATTCATTTTATTCCAAGGAAAGTGGGGCTTGTTAGGATGACGAGTGAAGAAGGAAATTTTAAACTTGAATCTTGAGGTCTTGTCTCTGCTTTATGTAGTTGAAACTACATAAATTGAGAATACTTGTGTGTACTTGAAATGCACTTGAAAGTTCCCAGAGCAGTTTTCACAGAAATGGAGTTTTGACAACATTATCTTTGCCAACATTTTATTTCCCTCAGACGTCGTACGATGTGTTTTTAGTTGCCACTGTCTGCCACAAGAGTGGTTCTGTTTCAGTGGCACTGGAGTCATTTGTGAGTGTTGGAATGAAATGCTTGGTGTAAAAACAAGATTTGACACCAGTCAAATTTGTCACCCCCTTGTTCGGAGCGTGGTTATTGCCAGCTCATGCTCACTCAGGGTACAGGCACAGGCAGAAAATGCCTCTGGAGTGCCCAGCGCTTCACCAACATGAAGCAACTCCTGAGCTGGTTCTGACTGCATGAAACTGGGAATTTTCTGTCTGTTTTGACAAGGATAATCTGAGTTTTAGCAAAGATATTCTCATGCCACCAGACTTGCATAAACTGAGGACATTTTCTGTAAATATTCCATAGCAATTGTCTCTATTGCAGTCTGTAGAAATCTCTGTGTATTACTCACACCTTTTCTTGCTTGAGGCAGTTCTAGTGAGGAAATGGTGTGGTTTAAGTATTTATATGAGTTGGGAGGGTGGGGTATCTTGCCTAACCCCTTTTATTTTGGCTGAATTGTCCTGTGACATCTGTAGATGAAGAAAGTTTCGTTTTCAAACTCCTTAGCTTTAGCTGGCAAGCCCAACAGCTGATATCTCTGTGTCTGGTTTGAAACATGATCATCCAAGAGGCTCCAAAGAGCAGCTGGTCATCAGTGGGGTACCTGTTCTATAGGCACAGGATTCACAGGAGCTGTTTCTGCCTCCAGAGATGTTTTCTAGTGCACTTGGCATGGTGGTGCTTATCACATGAACATGAGCCATAAGATTTTCCATGAAGTGGTTTTTGTAGTCAGAGCTTTCCCTGGGATCTCGTGTATGACAGGGAGGTGGGTGCTCACCCTGCTCTCTTTGCTCATTACTGTGAATGAAGGAGTGAGACCACACCAGCATTAGTACTGGTTCTGAAGAATTGGTAATTACAGACAAAAAGCCTGAAGATGAAGTTCTGTAATAGTCAATATTTCACTGATAATCTGCCAGAAAAATAGAGAGCTCTTAAACCATTTTCAGTGGATGCCAACTAATTTAAAAGCCTGGTCCAATGCTGTGCTGGAGCCAGAAAATCTAGTAGTCAGAGCAAGGACAATCTCTGTCACTTCTGTTTCTCAGCTGCTTCTCTTGGGATGCAAATGGCAATACAGAATTTCCTTGCAAAGGCTGAAATCCAAATAATTATCTGGATTATTATCTATCACAGCCTTTCTGTGATTTCAAATCTCATCAGAACTCAAGAATGAAAGATGTTTGTTTCAGGTTGTGTGTCCTCACCCCCTAAAAGAAAGCACCAAAATCATGAACAAATCACCTGCCTGTCACCAGAGGAGATCACCAAAACTTCTGAGAGGTGGCAAAAGCCACTTAATAGTTAGAAACAGCAATTGCTAGAAAAGATCTGACTTTGAACTTGAAAACAGTCCAATCTCAGGCTCCCAGGCTGCCCATTCTAACTGGGCCTGGTTGTTTTCACTGCGGAACAATGGAAATGAGAGGTAATGGAAAGTTCCTGTACAACAGAACCATGGAGGGTTTCATTGCACCTGCACTCTCCTTCTCTGTCTGCGGGTCTCTCTTGTAAAAGGTAACATGGAAATGTTGTAGGAAAAGGTAGAAAAGACAATGTTACAAAAAAGTTCCAATTGTTACAGCCCTAAGTGGGATGGAGATGCTGTGCCAAGAAATGGAGGAGGGGTTTTGAAGAGTTTGAATATTTTATCATCCCAAGCAATGGTTAACCTGTGAGTCAAAACACAAAGGTTTTTTTGTTTAGTAGTTTGTTCCAAGAGCTAGAACTGAATATTGACTTCTGGGCCCTTTTGATCTCTGGAAAGGTTCAACTCCACACTGTGCAGGCAGCTCTTCCTTCATTGCAGACTAAATTGAAGCTTGAACAAAGGTGTCCTGTTTGAATCTGGACTCGCATTTGGTCTCTGGGGCAGCTCCCTTTGTCAGTGTCCTTGTCAAATCCTCCTTCACACTGCAAGATCTTACAAAGCCATTGTAGGTGTGTGTGGGGTATGCCCAGCCACTGCCCTGGAGGGATGTCTGCTGAGATAAAAGATTTTGCATTCCCCCAGCAGGACTTCCTGGAAAGGCAACCACTCCTTTGGGTCATGGTGAGGAAAGGTAGACCCACGGTCCTTTGGGAGACACTATGCAGATCATTCTGTAACCCATTGGGCTGTCCCAGGCCCTCTGTAATCCATTGGTCCCCTCCTGATCCCCTGTATCCCTATAAAAGAAGACCAATTCGCCCCTGTGGAGAGAGAGCTCGTCCCTGGCTCCCCCCTTCACCAGAGGGGACCCACAATAAAGCTCCCTTCGTGCGGAACCAGCCACACGGGCCTTCTCGTCTCTCTCTGGTCTGGTTTGGCCTAGAG
>NW_008238644.1:5375766-5399566 GCF_000691975.1 Corvus brachyrhynchos
CCACGAGCTGATATCACTAAAGAGCTGACAGCTTCTGCAAGGGCTCCTCTGCCAGCAGCTGAGAGGAAGACGCCGGACCTCGGGAAGGCGATTCCTTTCGGGACCATCTCCCCGGACCGGTCATCTCTTCCTGGGTCACAGCCTCAGACCCCATCCCAGCTGTAATAGGTGTGAGCCTTCCCCTCGTGGGTGGGCTGGAGAGCAGAAATGCTCCCATGTGTCAGTGTTACTGTTGACCAGTGCTATGGACTTCCCTGGCTCACCTGGCAGCCTCTCCATCTTTAACTCTGGAGTTTGCTTTTCACGGTGTATTTTGGATAAAGCAGAAAGAAGTAGAGGAATGTGTAGAGATGTTGAAGCTTTGTGTCATTTGCTGAGGTGCTTGTATGCCTGATTAATTATTGCTTAATTATAAACCCTTAGGGTCATACTTTTCACCAGTCAGAAGAAAATGTTATGCAGGCTGCCAAGAAATATCAGATTTTCCATCCCAGCTGTTTTCTGATTAAATGGCTGCACCACAAATTTAAGAGAGCTGTTCAGCTGCACTTGGGGGTGGTTTGCCTTTTGTTTATCCCTCTAATGTCATGCCAAACAGAACCTCTCTCTCAACAGAGGATTTTTTGGTGGCTAGCACCAATGGATAGGTACAGCTGAAATGACATACTTGGTTTTCCCATTTTGCATCCCAGAATGTTGCTGTGCCCACTCCAGGGGGACAGCAATTCAGTAATACTCACACTATGTACTGGGCAAAGGAACAGTGAAATTCTTTCTTTTTTCTATTTAAAGACAGAACAAAAGTGTTCAGAAAACTTTGGAAAGGGTTTAGATGGCTAAAGTAATGGTGGTGCTCCTGTTCCTAATTTCCCAGGTCTTTTCAAAAGCATAGAAACTTGGTCCCTGACATTGTAGTTCACAAACACCCTCAGGTCTGTTCTGATGCGCTTGTTGAGGGTATTTTGGAGCCATGAGAAGCAGAGTTGCCATTGCCTGTGTGAAAAATAAACCCTGGGTTTGGTCTTGCTCTCTGCAGAGCTGCTCTGTGCAAGGTGTAAGGGGCAGTTTTGGTCCCAGGGCTCTTTTTGACACCATATTCCAGAGTAAAAAGAAGATGCAGTTTGGAGAATTGGTGACCCCTGGGCTGCTGAGGTAGAGAAGGGCTTCCAACAAATTTAAAATACTGACTGATGGAGAACTTGCAGGTCCCTAGCAAAGCATGAAGCAAAGACAGAAAGGATGATAGTAAGACACTGGTTTGTGCAGGTTAAATGATCTTTAGTCTATTGCAAGAAAAGGAGCACATTAAACAAGGGATTCATCAACAGCAGAGTTATTTAATAGACATGCAACATATTTACTGCTGTTTTGATATTTGTCTCTGGCAGAGAAATGTCATAAATATGAAAGATATCCATGCAAAAAAAAAAAATAAATAGGGACCTGCAAGTGGCCTGAGAAGAGCACAGGTCAGAGATCTGGGTATGAGTGACCTCTGAGGAGCTGCTGAAGTGCTGTGGGGTGTCTGGTTTAGGGAGTGATGGCTGAGGGGAGCAATACTGGTGTGTTTGTAAGAGGAAGGCAGTGAACACGCTGCTCTAAGCAAAGAAAGAGAATAAAAACCAGCAGGTAGGAGTATTCCAGATTCAGACACTTTTGAAACTCCCTAAAATGCTGATAGTCCTTCACTGGAAGAGATTCTTTAGGAGAGTCTGTATTGCTGTATATTGCAAAGTACTGCTGGGATGAACACCTGCTAAAATTGTGTAGAGCTGTTCTAGTACCACATCTGGGGGTCAGCTCCATTTTCTGTCAACTATGTAACGAGTCTGTGCCGAAATGAAACATCACATTTCCACTAAAAGGTAACACGAAGAAAGTTTTCTTTTTTTGTCCAGCTGTGCTTTATAGTCCAGAATGATGTTCACTTTGTCTTAGGACAGGAAACAAAGACTGTTGTTAGATCTGTGCTTGTTAGGAAGTGCTGGCCCATGTCACTGACCTGTGTAATTTAAACTGTGCAGAAGGAGTGCCACATTGGGCGCCAAATGCGGAAGGTATCTTTTCAGCTTTATACCGGCTAGCGCTTGTATTTCAATGCCTTAGAAAGCCTCTCTCAGCTCAGCGACTTTCCTGTAAACATCTCTGGTCGTCTGTCTCATTTGAAGGCTTCTAACTGCAGGGAATTGAGCGGGCAGGGAGCTATATTTCTCCCTCTTTGCTTCTGCTGATGGTATTTGCTCTGCAGCTGATTCAGGTACCGATTTTAGAGCTACTAAAGTGCTAGATCGCCCTTGCTACCTCTCAAGGCTGCTCGAGGCTTTCTAAGGCATTGAAATACAAGCGCTAGCCGGTATAAAGCTGAAAAGATACCTTCCGCAGGAGTGGATGTCTTAAGGGTATCAAACACAGGAGGACACCTGACTTAATACACAAAACACAATTGTTTCCAGCAAATGTCTCTCTACTCTTTGTCTCCAGCTGGAGGGGAATTTTGACCTTTGCAGACTGGCACAGGGTGTGATGAATACACATGTGCCAAGGGGCATTTCAAGCTACTGCAATTTCTTGTTTGGAGGATTTAATGCAGAGCTGTGTTTGAGATCTGGTACCTCCACTGTCAAAGGGTCATCAACAACCTGGGTCTCCTGGGAGAAAAACCTAGATATCCCAGAAACTAGCTAGTCTGGTCCAAATGTTTTATTTACTTATTTGTTTGAATTTTCCCTGACACTTTAGTGTGCCATAAATCGAGTGTCTTCTGATGGGAGAGAATTTGCTGAAAGTCCTTGCAAGGCGCTTAAAAGATAAAGCGAGACATCTTCTGTAGTTTCAATGCTTCCAGATCGTTGTTTATTAAGTTTTATCAGAGGAACTGAGCCACTAGCGTGACCCAGGTACAGCATGGAAGGAGGAAAAGTAGGAGTGAGAGCAGTTATCAAGATTTACACAGCCTTTTAAAGACATTTTAACCAATAGTTACTAAAAACGTACATTATTTTTACTTTCTTACCAATTATTCAGTAACATGGGCAGGATCTGCGGAATTTTCTATCCAATCAATCCAAACTACTTTTACTGCAAAATATGGAGTGGTAGAAGAAGGAGAAGAAGGTTTAGAGAACAACAACAATCCTCCATTTTGATATTTTTTACTCTTATCTATATACTATAAAGAGAAGCCTAAAACCTCTAAATTTTTCACCCTGTGACAATCTTACATAGTAGTCTATAACCTAATTCACACCACTGTATTTTCTAGCTGTTGTCTGACTGTTGGTAATTTTTTCCAAGGTTTAAAGCTATACCAGTGGTGTCCAGGGGGGTAAAAACCCTTAAGAACAGGCAGAGAAATAATCTCGGCACTCTGGGTTCCTACATTTCCCCTACTCCTTGAAATGTGCCCTGGACTGAAGTGAGTTATTTGGGGGTTTAGATCCAAAATTTTTTGCTGATATTCACTAAATATGACAATTCCCAGTCTTTTCTCTGTGCTGCCACGTTTAGTCACCTTGCCAAGCACCTTCTTTCTTCTATTCAAATCAGGTAAGGTCTTCAAGCAAAACTCTTCTATCAGTACTTCAGGATGAGCTTTACTCATGGGTGTTTGCCTGGAAACTCTTAGCAGGAGAGTCGTGTTTGCTATGGGAGAGGAGAAACCTCCTGCTGCTCGCTGCAAACAGTTAAATCCTCCTCTTTCTGCCCTTTAAAAGCATCAAAGTTCTCAGTGTTGACTCCAGTATTTGTCTTAAGCACCTGTCCCTGCCCTGCAGCTCGTTCTGAATTCCGCCATTCTGCTTCTCAGTACAGCATCAGCACAAATGAAATACACTTGGGTTTGTCAGCACAGGGAGTTGTTATTCCTGAGTGGAGAGCAAAGACAGATAAATAAATTGCTTCATTTCAAAACTAATACAAAGGAGGTTGAATCCCTACAATGAGCACTGGCATAACTGGTTGCTGTTGTTCTGTTTGAGCAGCCTGTTCACCTCAGAGTGGAGTAAAATGATTTTTTTCATCATACCCTCACTTGTTTTCTTTCTTAATGATTTATGCAATATTTTCTTCTTGAAAAAAACCCACTATTTTTGCATTATAGGATTTTAAATTGACCTGTTCCCCAGACATATGAGCAACAGGCTTGCGGTTTCTTCCCCAAGAACTTAATCCTGCAAGCACAGCTCACATGGAGCAAGCCCTTAGTCACAGAACAGTTTGTTTTGACAGTCCTAAATGATCCATACAAGTCACCCTTGCTGTACAAGAATTAAGTAATGTCTCCATGTCAGCACTTTGTAGAGAGCATGCTGAAGTTAATTTGCACCCCAGGTCAGAGCCCAGATTCTTTCAAAAGAGTGACATTGAGCATAACTTGTTGGATTTCTGTAGACCTTGGCTGAGGTCTTGGCAGCACAGTTTGTGAGAGTGTCCCATACAGGACCAGTGTGAAACCAGAGCAGTGAGCTGTTCACAGGCTTTGGGCTTGACTTATGACTGCTCCCAGAAATTGTCCAAATTCATTTTACCGCTGTGCACATCAGCAAGCAAAGAGCTGTGAAATTACCAATGGTAATTGCCATCACTTGCTTCTGATAGTTCATATTTAAAAGATAAATAAAAATCCCCCTGAACATCCTTGCTTTCAGTGTGCTGCCTGTGCCATAGGAGATCCACATCTATTCCTGCATTTCCCTGCTTTTGCTCTCAAAGTATGAAGCCAGAAACTTCATGTAATGACAACTCTGTGCAGAGAGTAAATCAATGACAAACATCACTTTAACCTTAATTTTCCTGTCATTTACCCCTTTAGAATGATGCTTAGAATTAGCATTCAATCAAGTATTATCTTCAAGAGAAAAAATAATTGTGCAGAGTCAGATCTTGCTCTTTTTATATGAATCATCCTTAACTGCCTGCACTCAACGAAGGACAATTTAGTTTGTATGGAAATAGAGAAGATTTCAAAGGGAGAATAGTGTTAGCTATAAACAGCTCCTTCTTGATGGAGCCATGATGGACCAATATCAACAGAGCCAATTCCAGCTGCTGGTTATTTCAAATTTATCTAGAAAAACAGAAGAGACCTGGAAAGGGACACATTCATACCCATCTTATTATACTCTGCATAGAGCTTTTAATACAGAAAAAAAGTAATTGTAGTTGTGATTTTGCTCAGACGTTTTTCCTCTGTTCCCAGGGAAACTGGCATTTTCTTCCTCCATTTTGTTATTGCAATAGCATGGCAGTTATCTGAAGTCTTTGTAACTCGGCCCAGTGACTTAGATGGGAACTTGCTGGAGAGATTAGCCCCAAATTTTTTTCTTACTGCATTTTCATCAGTACTTTCCATGTAGAGTTTGATGCTGTAGGGATTGGTAACCCTATTCCATGGGGATGGAACCCAAACTGACAACTGTGGATGTCTTCTGCAGTGTTTGCAGCCTTGCTGCTACCAGCTGCAGGCACACAAAGTGGGTTTCCCAAGGCCATTTGGTTCATGACAGAGATGCTCATCAGGGCCTTCGTCCTTTCAGAAATCCTCTTCGGTGCTTTCCTTCCTCTGTATGTAAAATTTGTCACGAGCGTAAAATTATTCCACTGTGAGATGGGAGTAGCTTAAAAAAATCCTGGAAACTGTGCTTGAAAAAGGGAGTAAGGAACATCCTTCTGCCATCTGTGAGGTGGGAGGGTTGACCCTGAAAAGAAGCAGTGCTGATGCTACTGCTTGCTAGGGCTGCAGGTGGGCTGTTGTGCTTTTCTTTTGTGGACATCCAAGAGCTGCAATTCCTTGGGGAAAGGGAGGCTTTGTTATGAGAAGCAATCACAGGGACTCACTTTTTCCAAAAGGTACCTTGTACTTGCTCTCAGATTGTTGCACTATGTGGTGATGAATAACACTTGGAAGCAGATGTCAAAGGCATCAGTGCTCAGTGGAAATAGTACATTTTTTCCATTTTATGTCTAGTTTAGACTATATTAAGGAGGAGGGAAAAAATTTAGAAGCTGAAAACATGTTGAAACAAGTTATGGTTGTAACAGAACTGACGACAGCCAGGAAATTCCAAGTTAGGGTCCTCACTCCATCCTCCCTCAGAATAAGAGTTCAACATCCAAGCCCTTGGGTTAGTGTTGGTCACAACAGCTTCAGCCTTGTTATTTGCTATCATGTGTGTGCCTGTTTGGTGCTGGCTGTTTTCCTCTTTTCTTTGACCTTTCATAAAAATTTATAAAGTCCCTGTTCTGCACCATGTGCCTTCATACCAGCTCAAAGCTGTTAGGTAACTATGAACTTTATAAACACTGGTCTAAAATGCTCTGCATCCCAGAAAGGTCATGGAAGGTTTGTTCTAGAGGCAAGAATGAACACAAATATGAACTTCTATCACTGTTTATTAAAGCATGTGATATTCGCATAAACATTGCAATATTTTCTTTGCATGTGTTAGTAATAAAAACATTCCGTATTACTAAAATGTGAATATTTAAATCATGTCATGTTGGTTTTTCTTGAAGGTAATATCAAATTTTATTTTGCTCAAATGTTGACAATAAGAACTGCTCTGACTGGGCTTGCTTTGATGGCACAGAGCAGCTCCATGTAGACACGGAGAGGCACAGGCCAGGTTACACATCAATAAATGCAGTATAACTATGCCAGCCTTGATGCCCATGCTCTGTTTACCCTGCTGCTCTGATGTGGCTGGACTGTGCATTTCTGCCATTTGTTAGATTTGGGAAGGTGATAGGATCTGGAGACTTCCAGTTTGTCAGGATTGTAGTCAAAAGTGGGCTCCTGTGGTCACGTACAGCAGTTATGGATCACAAGGCTTAGTCCCCGCTGAACAGGAGGAATCCTGATCTTACAGTTTCCACTGATTCATCATAGTCTGTCTTCACTTATTCCAATAGTTGGTAACCAGAGTGTCTAAATTTGCTCCTTAACTCCTACTCTATATTTGTGCCCACTGGACTTAAAAGCATTCTTGTCTCTAGACTGAAATGTTCCTCTTCTTGGATTTCTTCTCTATTTTTAGGTACCTAAAAAGTTAGCACAGAATCCTCTCCTTCATAAGTTAAACCAGTGTTACTCCTAGACTCCTTTACCTGAAACAAATTTAGTTTTTAATCCTGAATCAAACTGAATAACATCAAGGTAGATTTTGTTGATACCAGATTTTGGGGCTGTGCCTGCACCAGCACCATACCCAGAGATGATGCAACCACCCTTCCATATGGGATATGCCGCCTTTGGGAGTTCTTGATTACCGAGTTATCCAGTGGGATGCCTGTAGAGGATCTGGGGTGGCTGTGGAGCAGAGGGAAGCCCCTGCAGCAGGGCTGGAGGCTGAGTGGATGACACGGGATTTGGCTGTACTGGGGCTGCTGCTGTTGCTCAGCTTCCCACGTGGAGCAGATCACAATCAGTGACCAATCTCTCCCTACCTTCTCCTCCCACAATGTTTTTTGCACTCATCTTTGATCAATGTTTACTGTTTGTTTCTTCCAGTTAACAATAGAATTTGTCAATGCAGTCTCAAACTCGCTTTGTGATTCAGTAGGCAGGTACATTTCTGACTCGCCATTTAAATGCAGACAACCTTCATTTAACTAATTTTAAACCCTCTTAGTATCTACCATGTTGATTTTGTCTTTCTGGCTCCTCAATAAGCAGCTTTTGCTGAAGTTCAGTCAAAAGAGTTTTCTGTAAACTTGAATTAATTTGGATTAATTATAAATGCTCTTTGAGCTGCATGGGTTGAAACATTTGCTCTAATTCCTGTATTTTCTGGTCTGGGAAGCGAGGCTGACCAGGCTGTCGTTGCCAGACTGTCCAACCTACCCTTTTTAGAAAACTGGCACACCACCAGCTTTCTTTTAGTCCTCTGGAAATTTCACTGTCTTTCAAGAATTCCAAGTATTCCAAGACTTATGATGTCGTGCGATCTTGAATCCAAACTCCCCACCACATTTCCCTTCACAAAAATAACTATGAACTTTCTAAATTCAATTTATTTCTTTAAAGCATTTCCAATGGTATAATGTTTTGTAGAATGTCTTTTATTGCAAAACCTAAATTTGAAGCTGAAAAGCTAGTTGGCTTTATCTTTAAAAACATGTTTTTTTAAAGATTCTCATTGTTCTACCCAAGCAATTCCAGTCTGTGGTATAAATAATTGTTTTAGTGTCTATTATGCTTAAACACACTGTGTGAAGAAAGTGAAATTCCAGCTGGACATGTGTAGATAATTAATTTTGGGACAAGTTGTATCTCAAGTATACAGGGTTTGAATTTTCTGTTTGAAGTAAAGTCATTATTTTTCTACACACAAGGCACCAGTACATGCTGAAGGAATATCATCAAAAACACACTTCAGAACAGGTTAGTTTTAAAAACCAGAGAAGCTGGACACCCATGAGATGTTTAGGTCAGGGAAAGCTATAAATTATCAACTTCAAAGTGCCTAAAGAGAAAGGAAGGCTTTAAAGGACAAGTGTCAGAAGAGCTCTGGGATCACTTGGAGTTATTTGTTCGACTGAGAGCAGGGCTATGAGATTTCAAGTTTCTGAGGAGGAGATCACATCATGGAAAGAACAGGGTCAGCAGTGAGGACATCCTGGTGGTGCAGTCTGTGGCTCCACTCATAGGAAAGGGTGATCACAGCTCCAGTGGTTTTTGAAGGCATGTTCTAAAGTTCAGAAGCCTCTTGGCTGGAGCTGGTCCTCTTCTCTTGCCCTCTTGATGTGAGTGGAAAATGTTTTAGCACTTGAGCAGGTCCTTCAAAGGTCTTTTAGGAGCAGTAGCTGCAAACAGGACCTGGGCCATCACTTGTCTGAGTGAGCTGAAGGATCCATGTGAATTTTAGCCACACAACTGTTGACAAAATTATTTGTTCTCAGAAAACTCCTGATGTAGCAGAGGCCAGATGCTTATTCCCAATCACACTGGTTCATGCTACAAGCTTTTAGTTGTCCTCCAAGGCTTGAGGCCTTCGGTGGTTTGATTTCTCTAAAATGCCACTAGAAATTGTCACACGTGAAACTAATGTCAGTTATTGTCTATTTAAAAGTGAAAGTGCCTCAGTGGTGTATGTATATGGCTCACAAGTTTAAACCCTGTATTTAAACAATTTTAAACCCTGTAACCTATTAAATACACAACAGTTTCGTAGCATGAGAACCACTTTGTGTTTTACAGCTGAGGGAAACTGATGAATAAAATACACCAGTGGCAGAGCTGGTGGGAAAACTCTCCAGTGTTGAACATAAGGACACCTTCAAGGACCCTGGTCTTTAACCTCAGCTCATATGTCTTCTATTATTTAGAGCATTTCACTTTTTTATCGGTGGCTTTAATATTAAAAGATGTTATCCTTGGTGAACTTCTGTTCAGCAAATGTGCCTTCTGCCTTCAATCTGTTACATGCAATCCAGAGCTGCCAAGGTTACTGCCAAGTTATGAACCCCTATGAAAATGGGCAAAACAACCGAAATGAACCAAAACGAGATCCAGGGTCAGTCTTCCTCACCCCAGTTTTGTTGTCAGGGAACATAAGGACTGATGTGACCTCAATGGCCTAAATGGAATATTTGGAAGTGCTGCCTTTTGGGAGCACAGCTAATCTCCAGCACCCCTGCCAGATCATGCTGCTGGCTATGTGTGGCATTTGTGGGTGAGAATGAATTTTTGATGCTACCTTTTATTAAACTGGGAAAAAAATCAGCTCCAGTCTAATGCAAGCTGCTTCCCATCCAATTATCTGAGTGGGCAGTGCAATGGGATATTTGGGGTTGGGTGATGGGGATGATGAGGGTGATTGGTTTTTTATGTCCATCCAAACTCCGTGGCAGTGACCTGGCTGGGATATCTGCTCCTGATTGTGAGGTCAGCCCTGATTTAAGACATCAGTTGGCCCTGGTAGTGCCCATGGTACTTTTTTAGGTCAGGGGTTCTATCCCTTTTCTTTCCCACACAGTTTCAGACACATTTCTAAAACTTGATAAATGAAAAATACTAATAGCAACCCAAATGAAAATTTATGATCTTAACTCATATCTGGTTTAGGTTTTGGGCTTTGTTCAAAATCTGCAAATTAAAACCTGCATATTTGTGGGTTTGCAGTGACCTCACTCTGAAATCCTGGCTGCCAGGGCAGCACCCAGAGCCCTGTGACCCTTCTGCAGGGTCACTGCCACCATTCCCCAGCCCTCCACACCCCACACCATTAAACCTTGGGAGAATTTGGTACTTATGGGTCTAGCACAGGAGTTGAGGATTTTGGCTATGCTTCTGTATATTTGGGTCTTCAGTTTTGGTTCGAAATCTTTATTCTGCCAATATGCTGCTCACACAGTGTGATACCAAGTGTTCTCACTTTCTGAAGTCTTTGTAGCTGCAGTATGAATTTATTGTCTTGGAAAACAGAGTTGATCTTAAATTAGGATGTTTTCAGCTTTGCCAACCTGCAAAAGCTTATAAAGTAATTAATGCTCTGAGTTAGGGAGTCTTTGTTGTCATTATCTGTAGATGGTTCCCAAAATGACTTTACTCCCTACTAGAGCAATAAGTCTTCCCTTGTACTTCTGTGAACATCTGCAGTCCCACAGGAAAATATTCTGCACAATTACAGCGATGCCTTTTTCCAGGAAATATCTGCAAATTGTGTCAGTCAATCAATAAACAAAACTCCCTCTTGTTTTTATCTTTGGTTCTTGTAAATGCTACGGTCAAAGCACTGCCTCTATTGGAAACTTCTTTTACAAGTGCTGTAAGAGTTTGGGAAATCTGTCAAACATCCTGAGCAGCTGCTGAGCAGAGCCCAGCCATCCCTGTGTGCTTTGGCACCGGAGGGATGCACAGGAGCAGCGAGTGAGTGGAGGAGCAGGGCTTTGAAGTCTGCGTGGTGATGTTATATTATTCTTGGCTCTTTGCACTTTGGAAAATACACTGCACCGAGTTCTCAGCGTTGCTGCAGCGCACGGCTTTTCTTGAGGCTGGGGAAGGGTGGTTTTAGCATTGCATTTGCCTATGAAACACCTCAGTCATTTTGCTGCTGAGATTATGTTATTTTGTTAAATTCCCATTAGGTTTTTCCTTTTTATGATTGGAGCACTTGCCCGGTTTGTTTCTTGGGGTGTTTCGTGCTTTCACCACAACGCTGATGAGCCTCCTCTGCATTTGCAATAGGGTTTTGTAATGACTAAATCACAGCTGAATTTTCTGCTTTGTAATTGGATTCACCTGCACCCCACGTTTGAAAAATAGAATTACTCCACCTTCTCTTGCATCTTCCACGTACAGCTGAAAAAGCTCTTTACAACCTGTAATGTGCCCAAGCTCAAAAGACAGAACCACAGTTCTGGGGCACTTAATAATTGGAATATGGGATATTTTCATGGTTATCTGATTGGTGCCCTCAAAGAGGTGGATGGGAGTCGACGAACTCTGGGTAAGGAAGGTGCTGTGCTGCAGTAGCTCTTTGTGAGGCAGCAGTAACCTGTGCTTTTGGAACAGGAGTATCTGGAAGGCACTGCTGCTCTGAGTGGCCAAGTGGCAACAACTGGGCTAAGCTGTTATCTCGAACTCACCCCAGTGTTCTCCCCTTAGCCAAGAGAAAAATTAGAGTAGGGAAGATTCAGGGATGGGGCAGTGGCAGCAGAGAGGGGACACAAGATGATTTAAGCTACAGGAAAATGCTTTTCTCAAGGCAGACTTGAAAACCCATACGGCTGCTCAGGAGAGTCTTAGTCTCCCTCCAGCTGCATCCCGAAGAGTCATCCTCCTCTGGTACAAATAGTGTAGTTTGCACTCTTAACTAGAAAAGCATGTTGAGTCCAAAGTGCCAAATTCTGCTTGCCAAATATTGCTACAGATCTAGAGCTTTTTTCTTCTTCTGTTTCAAATTTTTGGGTTGCTACTCCGTGGCTTGGTAATGTTTTCCTACATGCACATTGGCATTCACTTTTGTGTCCTTGTTATTATTATTTTTTGTTATTATTAGTGTTCCTGTTGTTATTTCAGTGAATGCCTCACAGCTGCATTTTTCTAAGCTCTAAATTGCAGCACATTTTTAAGCCCATTACATTATCTCCCCTCATGACTTGAATGAAGTATTTTCTTCAGAGCTTTCTTTATACCTCCATGTCTGAAAACAAAATCTCACATGGCTCAAACCCCAAACCAAGCTGCAGATCAACATTTCATCTCAAACTGAGCTTTGATTGTACTTCAAGACAAGTAGAAACAATAAGGGACAAAGGAATTCTCATGGACTTGTAAATCCATGGTGAGCCTTTGGTGTGGGCACGGTGCATGGCTTCATTCAAAATTTGTAGCAAAACCCCCAAAAATGTTTTGGTTTTGCAGAGATTCAGGCTTTTTAAAAGTCTTCACAGCCTGACTGCTTAACCATGTCAAGTATTCTTGCAAATGAGTTTCGTGTCATGTGAGCAAAGGGTGTTGAAGCAGGCTCTGAAATACTACTGATCCAAGTTGCTGCTTTTGTCTCTCTTATTTTGGATGTTTTTGTCTTGTTGTGAACATCAAAGAGATGAGAGGGTTTTTTTTCTGGACTACTGTAAATTTAAAATAAATATTTTATTGATAATATGCACTAAGATTGTAGAAGAGCTCAGTTGCTCTCAGTGTGAGCATTAATCATGGTCAGAGAGGGTTTCAGCACCTGCTGCTTTGACTTGTGATCTTCCAGTTGGAGCAGTTGCTGTACTTCTGCCTTTGTATAGCTCAGGGAAGCTTGCTTAGATGAGCTTAAAGAACTGGTACTGGCAGGGTTGTGTGTAGCTCATAGGTGAGGAGTAAGGGAAGGAAAATAGGAACAGTAGCATGAATGGATATGTAGGAGAAATTAAAAGCTTCTCCTTGAGTTTCTGAGTAAAGTATTTCTGTAGTTCACCAAAGTCCAGTTTATTATTTTGTTTTCCAGAAGCAGCAGGGGCAGAGCATCACTTAAGAGGGGTTCCTAGGCCTTTAGGGAAAAGGGAATTTAAAAAAAAAAAAAAAGGAATAGACAGAGGCCAGGGAGGTACCAACGGCTGTAGATGGGTCTGAGCATCCCAGTGCTGCCATTAGGGACAGTGGGAAGCTGTTTGGGCACTAATTTCATGTACTTGTATACTGTCTCCAGTCACATGTGGCTGGGTTTATTCCCTCTTTTTTCATTCACCACAGTTTTGGGGTCTCAGGTACTGAAATTCTACAGAAACAAAAAAAAAAAAGCTCAGTATAGAGACTCACAGAGAACGATTTATTGCCACAGTCCTAGAATGGTTTTATGAGCCTCTGGTTTGTTACTTGAAAGACAAAGAGGAGTTTATGAAGAGTTTAAATATACAGCAGATATAAAGTCACGAAGCAGAAAAGAATATATGTTGTTTCACCTTCTTCTACTCATTAATTTGAGAGTTCTCTTCTGTCACCACCTGTTTTCCTTCCTGACACAGAAGTCACCCTGCTGGCCTGCAGGAGATGCTGAGCCATGAGCAGAGGGCACATTTTACTGTCTGAGAGAGCAGAAAATCTATGAGCCATCACTTCCACTAAGGAAGCAGGACTGTGAGTGCGTCACAAGCATTGACAGGACTGCTCTGGCACTGCAGCATCTGCTCTTGTCCCCTCCTGCACTGATGTTCTGCTGGTTTCACAGCAGGAGGTGATGGCCGGGTGTCCCCAGCACACTCCTGGTGCCAGTCAGCTGCCACCCAGCTCCTCTGGGCTTCACAGCAGCTCCTCATCGCATTCTCCCCACTCTCCCTGGAGCTGTGGCTCATGCAGCCAGCTCACGTGTCTGAGTCCTGCTTGGTGTGTGTTAGAGACACCCTCAGTGCATCCTGCCTCTCATCTGGCAGCACTCCCAGGTCCTCTTACAGAGCAGAGCAGAATGCTCCTGGGAAATGCAGCATCTCCTAAGAGTCTGGGGTTATTTCTGAAGGATCTTTGCAGCTGCTGAATGCACCAAACAGCCCAGAAACTCGGCAGAGGGGTTTGCTGCTCCAGGCAGAGCAGGGTTTAATTGCCCGTGCAGCAGCACCTCTCCAAGCACGTGTTCCAGGCAGCCAAAGCCCCAGAAACTTGATGCTCCATGTGAAGAACACAATGTTCACCTGGTGCTTGCTGCCAAGACTTGAAGGATGATTTCTGAGACCAGGGCAGCCTATAAACTCACACATTAGGCTGAGTCACTGTTCTGGCAGGCTAGGTCTAATTTCTCTTTATATAAACTTATCTCCAAAGTACTTTATCATCCTGCAACTGCTCCAACACAACAGCCTCTGAATGGCTGAGCATTGCAGAAGCAATTATTTACATCATGTAGGGGAAACAACTCTGTGGTAGGTCTTCCAAAGAAATGAAGCAAACCCAGATATTTTATTTTTGTGCTTCGTCTTAATACTCAACTCCCCTTTGGATGTTTCAGATCTCTCAGTTTTCCACACCAATTTGTCTTATCCTTCCCAAGAGCATTGGGGCAGTTCATGCGGCTTTTCATAAAGACTCCATCTCTTCCACAAACACACACACACTGACACCACTCAGAAATGGCCCCTGGTAAACAAGAATGGTAATTGCTGGTAATTGTAGGCTAGGAAGAGTGAGGCATTTAAAAGAAGCTGCAGGCTTTGCAAGACAACAATTTGTAGCTGGATTAAGCTGGAATAAACCCAGGTCCCAGGAGTGAAAAGACAGTGTTTCTAAGCCTAAAGCAACACTTGTCTGCCAGTTAGCTTGGAGTGTGCAGTGCCCAGTTGTAGTTCCAGGCTCTCTGGAAGCATTTAACAACCAAACATTAAGGGGACAGGAGCTTAACCCTTACACGCTGGAGGCCTGAGTTGTTTGGGGTTTTTGACATGTGTCTAGGAGGATATTTAATAATTTTTTAACCTCAGCATAACAAAAATTATTTTTCTGTAGTTTCTCACAAGCATCACTTGTTTAAAAAGCCACTTCAACAGTTAAAACAATTAAGCTGAAATTCTTGGATTTCACTGGAAGGGCATCCTGTCCCTATCCATCAAGGTGTTGCTGCCAACAGTTTTGCCAGAGATTTTGTTCTAGAGAGTGATGGATGGGCAAATGTTTGTAAAACTGTTTATTGTAGACTTTTCTAACTCCAAGAGCACATTGGCCACAGTGCTTATCTTGACAGACGTCGGAGAGCAGCCATACAGGACAGATATATTGTCATTTTGGGGTGTGAATGCTTTGCAGAACTTTTCTCTCCTGGAGTGTTTGTATTTCCAGACCTGAGGGGATTGTCAGAGGTCAGAGTTTTGAAGAAATTAATCCCTGGTTTGGCCTATCCAAGAGTCTTTATGACAAACAGTTTGTAGCACATGGTTTGTGCTCTTGGGTAGTTTTTCTTTTTCCCCCTTTTCTGGCCACGAATGCAAAGAGCAGATGCAAATCTGAGGTCTTACAGAAAAGTGCTCACAGGAAAAAAATTGTCCTCACAAAACCTGGGCAAACTTTAGAGGGGACTGGAAAATTTTTGGCTTCATCAGTATAACTCGCAACTGTTAGATGAATATACACTGCAGAAGTGTACTTAGAAATTCTTTTTCTCTGTAGATCCCTGTGTAGGACTCCCTTGCAGGAGCTGATGCCATCAGGGATTCTGGAAGGAAAATATTCTGTTCAAGGCTAGGTTTTAGCATAGGTTCAGGGACCTCAGTGCTTCAGAGGTGAACTGCAGGACAAGGGCATGTAGGGTGTGAAGGGGAAGATGGTGTGGAGTCCATCAGGATCTTTTTTAGGTGGCTTTGATGCTACAGAAAATATTCATTGAACTGCATCCTCAGTTTCTAGTTGTAACCTACTTGTGCACTGTTTAGGGCATGCAAACAGATTAAAGACTTGGCAGAGTCTTTATATAATAATCATTTATCTATAAGGAGTATTCAGGGTCTTTTTTTAAGTATTTGCTTTACGAGAAAATACATGCAACAGAAGAAACAATTTCAGGCTTAACGTATTTTGGGTAGTTGTTCAGTTGTTGCAATTACATTTTCTGAAGTTTTCCTTTCAAAATGCTGAGCTGATTAGTCTAGCTTGCTGCTTTCCCAGCCTAGCAGCCTCTTGCAGGGTTAAAGTAAAAAAGCAACAATTGCTAGATCTTTTAATTTCTGGGCCTCGCTGAACGTGCTGCCTGTTAACCCCTGAGGACTGCTGAAACATTTGTGCTCTGCAGGCCCGTGGCCAAGCTTAGCATGCCACAGATGAAGTAATGCCATACCTGTCCATCTGTTTGGCCTATTGCTTTACAGTATTTGGAATAAAAATTGAATTTCGTCTCATTTTCTCTGACATTGTTTAGAAATAGACCATTCTGACGTGTCAGAATGAAATGCAAATCACCCCTTTAGCAAACCAAAGTGTGATTTCTGACTGATATTTTGCAAGCCCTGACTGTTATGATTGCTACCCAGTTGTATATCCTCCCCTTCCTCCAGCAGAAAATGTAATGGAAAACGTAACCCTGACAATTACATACAGATGGCACCATCCCATGATTTCAGCTCTGTGTGGTGGCTTATATTTCTGTGCTACAACTGGTGTAAATTAAATTGTAGTCATCCCCAGCACATGGATTATATTGTATCTCCAGCAGCAGTGAGAGCAGGGGCTGCACATCTGCTGGGTGAGAGGCTGTGCTGGCAATATTCACTTTACTTGGCCAGGACACGGTGCCAGTGCCAGTGAGGACCCAGGGATCCAGCTGAATTTGCTGGAGACTGTATGAAATGTCTCGGATCACCCCAGCCAGGATTTATCATCTCTGTGTGGTGACAGAGCAGGCTGGGGTGTAATTTTTTCTTCATCTTCTCACATGCTGGGAACAGCAGCCTTTTCCAATTGGAGTTACGGGATCTGCTGTGGGATCGTTGTGTTCAGGGGGAGAGGGATTGGGTCTGTCAAAGCAGAGCAGGGAGGGGAGGGAAACAAGAGGCTGCACTTTGCCTACCCTTGAAAATCAGTTTTCTCTCTTTTTCTGTCTCACAAATGCTTCATTTCTCTTCTAAAAAGAATCAGAACAAGAAAGGCCCCCAGTGTCCCTGAGCCACGCACGGGACCCGGCTCAGCTCCAGTAACAGCCACCGTGGCCAGCACGGCACTGCCGTCACTTGTCCCTCTTTAAACTGGCACAGTTCTACAGCCTCAGGAGACTTGGTTTTAAGCTGAGCTAGGTGAGAACATCTTTCAGAGGCAAGATGAAATGATTTTGGGGCTTGTCAGAAGAGTCAAAACACCAGCAGCAGAGCTTACCTGCTTTATCCATTGGCGTTCCCAGGGCTCTTGCTGGAGGGATTCAGCTAATTAAAATTCCTTTTACCTACATTTTCCTTTACAGCTTCAGGTGGTTATAAGAACCTTCATTTCATGTCCCCAACTATTCTAATGTGTAAACCAGATGCTCTGTTCCACTCCAAAGTGGCAGCATTTCAACGGTGGATCAAATGATCCTCCTGCATAAGATCTGTTACTGGCTTGTGCCTTCTAAGATTGTGGCAAGAATTTTAATGAAAAGTCTAAGAATAACATGAAATTTTAAGATTATAAGTCTTTGTGCAGTATGAAGTGCTGGTTTTATTTGATTTTACCTTCTTTCCATTCCATGGGTATGTGTGTGTTTATGTGTGTATATATATATCTCAATAAATTAAATTAGGAGCTCTTTTCAAAGACCTGGCTGTGTGATTCATGCATGGAAAAGGGACAATACCAAACATGTGAGTTGTTACTGTAAGATTATGAGCCCAGTCTTATTCCCAGGGAAGTTGGTTTAAAGCAAGGCCTACATCCTTAATGTTTTCTACAGAAAAGCCTGAGACAGTAACCTTAGGAGAATGAAACGTGAAACCCTCGGGGCAATTTAAGTAGGGCTACAGTTGAAAAGCAGCAAGAACAGGTTCCCTTTGTACTTGTCTGAGCTACACTTGGCATCCCTTGGGGCAAATTGGGAGAATTTCAGCCTTCAGTGTCTACACAATCCCTCATTTTTCAGGAGGGAGGCTCGTTACAGAGGAATGCTCTCTGTTCCTTGTGGGCCTGGAGTGGAAGGTGATCACTGATTAAAGCAGAGGCTTTTGATTAAATGATGAGGCTACTTTAGTGATTAAACACACAAAAAAACCCCTATTTTGGAGGCTGCTTTCTGCAGGAGCTTGGGCTAAAGCAGACAGCCATTGAAAAAAAGCAGGCAGGTCAATGGTGGTTTTGGTGGTTGGGAAGGTGCACAGCTTGGAAGGGGAATTACAATTTCAGGATTATGCCAGTATTCATCTGTAACTGGATCTCTGTTTATTTTTGTTTCTTGAGATGCTGTCACAGGCATGTATTGTATTTACCTTTCTGACTCCAGACACACAGCGCTGTGTCACTCATCACAGATAAAAGGCTTCAGTGTCCTCGGATAATTATGGAAATTTTATTAGCTATGATGAAACAATGATAAAAGGTATCAGGGCTTTGATTCCATCTTTTGGAAGGGAGCCTATTTTTTCGTCCACATTTTCCTTTTATTGAAGCAATTTTTAAAGCACTGGTAATTTTTTAGGAGTCAAACTACCCATTTCCATGAAGCTTTTACCCACATTCTCGAGGCATTAACTTCTCTAATCATCATAATTAGCATTGCACACAGACCCTCTGTTGCAGAATGATTCATCGGTGGGACAGCACCGAAATCTCCTATCCGGTAATCTCAGTCCCCAGAATCCCAGTGGTTTTGTTCACCAGGACAGGAACTCTCTGGTTTATGTGTAACTCTGGTTTGCATGTGCAATCCCGGGTCTGTGGGACTCCTATAAAGTCGTGGAAAAAGGCTGTTCTGCTAACATTTGTTTCTATGTATTTTGCTGAGTCGCTGTGCTTGCATTTTTTAGTGTTTACATGCTGCAGGGATGTAAAAAGCATAATGTTATGGGGGAAAGGGCAGGGCTTGCTTCAAATTATCATTGAAAGAAAGAAAAAAAAACGCAGAGAAATGTCAGGAGATCTTGATGAACATGTTTCTGCGGGAACTGGAAAAGAGACCAAGCCACAAAACTGAGAACTAGATCCAGATTCCATATCCTTCAGCCTCACCCCTAAGGGGATGAGAAATTCAGAGCTGAAATACCACAAGTTTGGATGAAGTTTCTTTACTTCAACCCCTCACTCCACAGCCTGGTTACACTGATAGCCTCCTTATAAATGTTAGTAGAGCAACATCTCTGTCTGATTGTTATATCTGAGCATAACAAGAGCATCTGCAATCAGATTAGGCATAAATGTAATTTCTTCCTATTTTTTTTTCCATTACATGAATGCATTGTTTGAAACAAGCAGTTATGCTAAATATTACCGAGTTGCCTACAAAAACATTGTGAGAGGTTTCCTGCTTTTAAATTCAAACTAAAAAAAAAAATCATTGAACTTGTTTACACTCTGGCCCTTAAACTGATGAAATATAAATTACTGGTTGTAAGAGATGGGCAAAAGTATCAGCTTTTGGACTGAAAGTGAGAGGGTTTTTAAATCTGAAAAACTAATTTGATTCCAAGCCAAACCAACCCACAAGACAATACCAGAAGCTGCATTTAACTAAATAATCTAGCCTTTTCTCCCAGCTATTTAGATAAATGAATATTTATGTCAGAAATTTGTGATACTGTGTTTTATTTCTAAATATCTCGATGGCATTAGGTGAGAACTAGCTGTAGCATGTCTTCGGGTACCACAGTATTTCTTCTTCCTGCATAGCAACGTTTAAGATAAAGCAAAAAGAAAACCTTCCTGTGAATTTTAAGATTCACGTGAGTGTTGTTATGATAATTAAATGAAAGTGGGGTTTGGTGGCAGCGTGTCCTGCCTGTATTGGGTTGGCAAAAAGTGCATGCATGAGATAAGAGGATGTGTTGATGGCAGAGGTGCTGGTTCATGATCCAGCTCCAGGTACCTGTTGGGATCCCCATGCTGTGATTAAAGCACAGAGAGATTGATGCATTTTTTTCTTCAGTGTTGGGCTCACCCCAGCTGAGACTTTTAGGAGCTTTAGTCACTTAATTTATTATGTAAAACTCTGCTAATTATCCTCACAATCAGAATGTTCTCCTTCCTATTTTCTCTCTTCTGGCTGAATTCCTCTGATAAAATAGAAATGAAACTATACAATGGTGGGAAGGAGGAACCACATTTGTTACTAAGAGTAGCCAAGACATAAAAGATAAGATAAAGAGATTCAAGCAGAAGAATACATCACATCAGCCTGATCCTGGCTGGCTGCCTTGTGTGTTTTATCCTCTATCACCGTGGTACCTGCTTGTCTCTCTAAGTCAGAAGCACTGTATCATTGGTCTGCTGCCAGGTCAGCTATGGCAAAAGACAGTTTACTTTCTGTAAAGAGAAAATAACTGTTGAACAGGCAAAATTACATATTTAAGAAAAGAAAAGTATTCTATAGGATATTTTGATCAGAATTATATGGTGTTTGCAGCACTGGTTCAGTAGGTTCACCCATACCTGGTCATTAGAACTGGGCCATACCTGGGCAACATAATTGGCTTTCAATAATAATCACCTGTTTACAATTAATCCTAGTTCAATACCTTAACTTAGTTCAACTAGTTTATTGATTAGGACTCAGAATATTATAACCTTTGAGTAAAAGTCTCATTTCTTACAATGTTTTACTCTGTTTCAGTGCTGCAATGCATTTAAAAACACATCTAGTAGATAAGGGTGATATTTAGGTAAATTTAATCTGATTTGAGTTCTGCAGAACTACCTGGTCTTCACCTGTTGATCTCAAAAGCAGGAACACAAAGCTGTCATTGCACCAGAGCAGCAGCAACTGAGCTCTGAAACATGGGAGGATGGTAATTACCTTCAGCCACTCTCCATGGATTCTGTCTTTTGACAGGACTCCCAGCAATGTATAGAAAACATTGTCCTAGTAATAAAAATTACCTGGATTTGTAAAGGGTTTTTTGGTTTTTAGGGCTGTCTCTCCTGGGCTTCTGTTCTGTTCTAGCAGCAGCCCGGGAAGGGGCTGTGGGAGGCCCCAGAGGACCAGGCTGGGTGGAGGCAGGAGGCAGCTGCAGGAGGAAGGAGGTGCTGGAGAAGGTCAGGAGGAGCCAGGTTTGCCTTTCCCAGCTCAGGCAAGAGCCAGGGCTGGTTGCTGGGGTACAGGAAACGAACGGGCTAAAGGTGTTCAAAGACTTAAATCATCACAGCTGCTTTTTTCCACCCGGTTTTCTTCTGCCTCCTCTGAATTCCGACACCTACACAGTGCTCTGTCTTTTCAAAACAATGTTGGAGTTCCTGACATTGAACTCTGCAAACAAGTGTGTTCTCAATTAAGGGAAGAACTTCTCCTGCCCCCCTGCTCCATCCCAGCCTTGGCTCAGATGTGCTGGCCTCCAGAGGAATCACACCAGCACATTTTTCAGAAGGTTTCCCCCTCCCAAAATCCCATTGAATGGCTGTTTCTTATAAACCAATGGAGATAATTTCATGGCTTTTCCCTTTCATGGCCACCCACCTCCTCTTCCCAGCTAGCTTTGATATAAAAAGACAAATCCTTTCCCATTGACATCAAAAGCAGGAGGGTCGCCCTGTGTCACCTACCCTGGGATTTTGACTCAAGTTTTGGAAAAAAAATTAATGGAAAGAGCAACTTGGTTTTAGCTCAGCACAGTGTGTGTCACTGAGAGTTTTCAGGGTCATTGACAGATCAGTTTCGTAGACCAAACAGATAAATAGGCACAAGTTATTCCTTATTATTATTGTTCATAATTTGTTCATGCCATAAGTGTGCTGAGTGCACGGCAGGGATACCAGCCCTTCCTCGGGGAACGCAGGGTCTAAGTTGGACATATGTTTTGTATATTTTCAGTGTGTATTCAGGCACCTCCAGCACTGGATAGGCACTTTTAAAAACAAATTTGAAGTAATAACAATAACATGCTGAGTGATAACAACAGGCATGAGGGTGAGAGGAGGACGAGGGTTACAAAAATAAAGATCATGTGAATTGTTTGCTTTATGTCACACATGAGGCTTGGGATCTCTCTGTTTTTCTTTTTCTTTGAATGCTTTTGTCATTCCTTTCTCTTTGGCAAGAAAAGCTGACAGACTTTAGAGGCAGAGGAATTGCTGCTGGACTGAAGGAGCAATGAGGCAGAGGAAAGGGGCTGCTCCTGCTGATACCTGAGAAACCTCTGGCCTTGCTGCAGGCCGAGGGCTGACTTAAAGAAGGGGAAAGAAAATCTGAACACAATTTCCACCATCTCTGGTGTATGAGGCTGTCCCCAGTACGAGGCTTAACGCTGATTTTCTGAGGGTTGAACTTTGAAACACCTTTCTTTGTTCTTATTTCAGCTGCCTCTAGCAATAGTGAAAGTTTGTGAAAGGAAGAGAAAAACCGAGTGAAGTTCCCAGGACTCAGCACTGATAGTTTAATGCTCATTCTCATGTCAGTACACTTACCTGGTTCTTCACGTACCCGGTGCCTTTCCCTGAATCTGCTCAGTGCCTGGAGCAATCCCTGCATGTGGTGGATGTTTTTAAGACACCTTTAGCTCCAAACAACTGCTGGAGACCCTGCTCTTCTGAACGGTTTGACCTTTCTCAGATCTATCCTTGAGCATCCTTCCTGGTACACTGAACCTCTGTGTAAGCTCCTGGTTGTTGCTGTTTCCTCCTGTGGGGTCAAGAGGCTCTGGAGAGCTGTTTACACACTGGAGGATCTCCTGAGGAGCACAGGCAAGTCCCAGCTCCACACCACCCTCCCTGCCCCGGGCAGAGGGGACAGCCCAACCCCAGCACAGATTTGTGCCTGTGTTTACACTGCCCCGGTTTCTGGGCCAGCCCTTGGACAGTACCAGGAGTCACCTGGACTCATGGTGGGAGTCACTGGCTCTTACTTTGTCTCAAGAAGTGGGGTGTAAATTTACTACTTTCTTTGACAGGGTTGTCATTACACAAATGCCTTCTTGCCTGTGCCTTACATCCTGCAAATCCCTTCTGTTTCAGCATATTCCCACCATTGCATTCCCAGTGCCAAGGTATGTGCCTGCCAGGAGATGTGGTCTGTATGTGCTTTTGTTTCCAGTTAAGTCTATTTTTTTCCCTCATAAGCACTTGAGAAATGCTGTGGCCTGTAGAGATAGAACACATTTTTGCATTTTCTCCATTGTGTGAATGAGTTAGTTGCTAATAAAGCCAATTCCTTTATCAGATGCTGTTTGCAAAAATATTTGTAACACATGCTGGAACTAATTTTTTTATCAGTTATTTGCTTCATGTGGGGATTACAATAGGCTGTGCTTCATCTGATAACTTTTGCAGCTTATTAGATGTGAATTTACTAGCTGTGAACAGTTGAATAATATAAAACTCACAGAAGAAGCAAGCTGCACCATCCGTAGTGTAACGATCTCTCTTAAATTAGCTCTGGCCAAAGTTCATATTTCACAATCCTCTAAATAGCTTTCTTATGGATCATAAGATGAACATACACTGAGTGAGGCAACCGAGTTTATAATATCTTTGGTATAAGGTGAACACTTTCTAACAGATCATGACATTATCAAAGTGCTATTTGAAATTGGCTCCATATGCTGCAGCAATGCTGTAAGATTTCACCCAGAATTTCATTTTCAAATGTTTTCCATTCAAGTTCACTGAGGGTAAATTGGAAACACTTGGGTATATCCCACTTATGGACCTGTTAAGACCCACTTAATTTTAACATGTGGATGTGCAGAGAGAGAGGAAGGAGAAGGGGAGCTGCAGGATGGGGTG
>NW_008238644.1:5399600-5411070 GCF_000691975.1 Corvus brachyrhynchos
GCGTGTGTTGGGGTAGGGCTTGCACAAGCACTGCTGTAAACCCCCACTCACCAGTGCATGACTTGTGTGAAAGATGGGATTTTGCTGTGGAGGGGGTGAGAGTCAGCCTTTGGCTCTGCCCGTTGCACAGAGGGCTGAGCAAAGGCTCAGCTCTGCGTGGTGACGGGGCCAGTTGGCAGCAGGCACCGAGGAAGAGCCAAGGTAGAGCTGCACTGGAGCTGCGCTGTGGCTGGCAGGCTCTGGGCTGGCTGCAAACCTGCCCTGCCAGAGCAGGATTCTGCTCAGGATGCCTCTGGAGCAGGGCTGGGAGTTGCTCTCTTTGTTTTGTCAGGCTCTGCAAGGCCAACATGGTGATCTCAGTATCATCTTTTTTTGTGATTGTTGGGTAACAGATGCGTCAGAAGTTCCAATTGGGTTTAAATTATTTCCTTTCTTTAAAAGAAACTATATGGGGGGTTGTATTTTGCAAAGAAGAACTCGGGTTTCTTATTTCACTAACATGAGGAGCTGAGGAAGGGACCAAACTGCTTCAGTGGCCACCAGCCTCAGAGATGAGAAGTCCCCAAAAGCTTTGTTACACTTGTAGGCTAATGGCATTCTAATGTGACCATTCTGCATCTGCTGCTAGGAATGGGTATAAAAAACGGGATTTGGTAGCAGTAATAAAGAGTCTTTTTAGCTATTTGTACAAGATATTGTAAAGTACTTAAATTTGGATCCTGGAGGCTGGACTCGATGATCCTTGTGGGCCCCTTCCAACTCAGGATTCTATGGATCAAGATAATTAATTCAATTTAACAGGTTATTTGGAATAATGCCTGAAGGAGAAAAGTGCAATTTCCTTAGTGCTGGTTCAGTTCTGCATTTACATTTATCTGTAATATTTAATTATGGGCAGAAACACTGACTATTATTTGCATTAAGTGTCTCAGACCCGTCTGGTCCTATTAAATATATTCAGTTTTTCTAGTGCTGATAGTTGTTTTTATAGGTTAACCACGTTCTCAAAACGTGTGGGTTTTTATCACACTATTTCTAGCAGGTTTTCAGTGCCAGACAGGACATCTTTTCCCTCAGGGGAAAATGCAGAAGAGAGCTAACCAGGAGGTGGGATGCAACAGCTATCGCAGCTCCAGCCCATCACCCAGCAGAAACCACGTCAGGGGAGGTGATTGCACAGCTTATCCGTGGCTGGAAGGGTATGGTTCTCATTTTGAAACTGCTATTCATCTAAAATCTCAAATTCTTCTGCCCTCAGCATGAGTGTTTCTGAGTTTTGCATCAGAGCCTGGAGTCGAGCCGCACACGTGCGCACCTTTACATCTGGTGTTTTATGGATCGTTTGGAGGAGCTGTTACTAAGCAGCAGCTATATCAGGGCTCCATTTTATAAAGAGGAAGGGCTGTGTTACTCATTTTGTTTCCAAAAAATTCATTTGTTTTGCGCTCCCAGAAGGTACTTTTATTCTCCCAGAAAGGTCAAGCAGAAACATTGATGTAAGTCCTGTTTATGGCAATTTTGTTAGATTTCCAGCAACTGCAATGGAACATATTTATAACAAGTGTGTTTCTCTCTGGGGTGATACCATTAGTCAAAATATGCTTTCTCATATTTCCTCTACATAAACACAAATATGTTTTAAGATTCAAACTCACTGGTCTTGAGGATTCCCACAGCCACATCTCATTAGAGGTTCAGAAGGCTGCACTAGCCATGGTTTCAATTTGGGATGAAAAGGTTTTGTTAGGAGAAAGAACTTCAACCAAACTAGAAGAGTGAGAAACAGGATAATATTCCATGTGTGTGCTGTGGTCCTGAACAAAACAGCAACCCTGAGAAGTCCAAAGCTTTAAACATACAAGTTGTGATTTGATGTGCTGAGGATCCAGGCAGGTCCCAGGGCAGGGATTTGTTCTGTTTCCATAGCAGTCAGCATCTCACAAGCTTACACTCAGTGTGCTCAGAATCCATCTGTCATCCGTGGTGCAGCGCAGCCACTGACTCTGGTCTCTTCAGGTATCCCAAAATATCTGGTGTCCTAGCAGAAACTGTAAGGAAGCAAACTGTGCCCTGCTACAAATGCCAGAAACAGACTTGACAAGTAAAACTGATGGCTGGGGAGGAGATCAGAGGTTGAGAAGATCAGAAGTTGTGACTAATATAATCATGGGGATAAAATAAGTTATATATCCCCACTTCCATTGCATTTCTTCACTCACAGGACTTCTCTTTAAATAACCTGAGTGTTAATCTGGAAAGTGTCCAGACAAAGAGGTAGAAATCAGGTGAGCTGAAATGACATTTTAGATTTCAGTGTACTAATGAACTGGACATGAATTAATTATTGAAAGCAAAGCCCCCTGGGATGCCTTAGGAGGATATGTCTACAGTGTGTGTCAGCTGCTTTCTTCCATGTACATCTCAGTCTGAACAGAGCTTGGTACAGACACAAAAACTGGTCTTATAGGAATTTTAGAACTCTGGTGCCTTGAACTCTACATTTAAATGCAAATCTCACTGATGTACAAGGAACAAAAGTGAATAGAACTGGAAAGTGCAAAACCTCTTTTCTCCTCCTGCTCCAGTTGAAGAGCAGCTGTTTGAAATGCAGAGCCCCCCCTTCCTGGGGTCTACCAGCACAAGCATTAACTATTTTTTGGCAGCAATATCTCCAGCTGATCTCCACGTCCTAGGACCTCAGTGAGTTGAAACAGAATTTCAGGCCCAAGTTCCAAGGAACAGCATTAAGGGCGTTGTTATGTATCGCTATGTTAAAAACACTAACTACAATTGAGCAGGAAAAAAGCTGGCAAAACCCTGCCTCCTTTGGCCTGCCAATATTTACGAGCACTCTGGGGGCTCATCGGCACTGTGAGGGAAGAGTGAATCGAGTGGTTATATTATGTTCCAAACGTTTGGGGCCAAAACTTGTTTTTTCACACAGCATTTCAAGAAAAGTATTTTGTTTTTCCCACAGATTAGAATGGACAATTGACAATAAATGGCATTTTTCTCAGGGTCATCAGCTATAATTCCCAACACCCATCATATCCCTTGCAGTCACAGTTAGAGGAGTTGGAGCTCGTGTAAGGCAAGAGAAAAGGGATGTGGGCTGTCAAAGGTGGGTTTGACCAGCAGCAGTCACTGGACTATTATTATATCTTTTTGTACGTTGAAGGCTAAAAGTGACAATGTCAGGTATTTGAAAGTGTCCTAGTTTTATGTAAAATGGATTTATTGCAGATTCATAACAATGAGAACAAAGCATTCATTGCTGATGGGCTCAGTTATATCCCAGTGAGTAGAATTTGCTCTTACTCAGGGCTGAAGCTAAGACAGATCCCATGCCAGCTCAGAAGAGAGAAATCGTGTGCTAGGAATAGAGAACAATTTAAATTACACAATGCTCACCAAATCTTCTTTAGTATCTCATTAATGGAATAAGAACAGGGAAAAAAAATGATGGAGAAACAGAGGTGAAGAATTAAATAATGGTTTTGGGAATCATCTTCTGTGCAACCAACTTTCACCAACTTTGTGACAGCTAAAAATAAGTTTAGAAATAAAGCCATGTGGATAATGTGGGCTTTTCTTCTGATGGCTTTAGTTGCACCTCATCAGTTGGGGATTCTCTATACCCCCAGTTTCTCTACCCCAAAGTCTCTGTCAGACAATGAATGCAAAGGAAATGTATTGGAACTGAAGGCAAAATAATAATGAAGAAAATGGATGTTATCTCTAAAACATAGTAAAATGAACAATTCATCCATGGGAATACCATGGACAGAGTGATGCAGAGTCTGCTAAAGACAGTTGAGAAGACACATCCTGAGATGATTCCCACCAGCAAATATTTCCCTGTGTGCACCACAATCATGCTGGCGTCTGTCTGTCACTGCTGGGGTGGTTGAACATCGTGAAAAGAAAAACAGAGGGGAAGATTGTCATGATTGACAAGAGATTAAAGGATTAAATAATTATAACTTGGATAAATGACAATTAAGGATGAGAAGACTTTGTGAAAGTAATTGAAGTTGAGTTCTGGAGAGGGAGTAGAACTGTTCAGGGATTTCCATGGGGCCACAGGTAGGAAACTGAGAAAAAGAACCTGGTAAAACTGAGGGTAAACACTGAACTTTGGCTCAGTTGTTCTGGTTGAGGTGGTACAAGCTCCATCACCAAGTCCTTTATATTTCAGTGCTCATAGGTGTTTTTATGCTGTGGGGGATGATGTGTTACTGCCAGATGTGCAAACTAAACCTAACATTCTTAATAGATGTTAATTGTCTTCTGTGTGTCCTTGCAGCTCTGATAGGGCAGCAGAGGTAAAAGGTCATAGAATAGACAATTCATCAGCTATAATGTGTTTCTCTTAAGGAATTTATCTTATACATGTAGTAGTTTCCATATGCTTTCTGAGTAAGGAGTTATTATATTATAAATGTAAGCACTAAAAATTTGTTCACAGGACCAGCTAAACTCTTGTATATCTTGGATTCATAGCTTTAGACAGGCAAATATTTGAATAGATCTTTTTTCCAAAAAATCAACAATTCCAGTGTCCTAGCAACAGTTCCGTAGTTGATTACAAATATCAGACTTCCCAGGGTATTGTGGAATTCATTCTAGCAATCCAATTTAATTAATTCTCTCTTCAAACTAATTACCAGACTGACACAGGTTCTGAAGCTTGGAGGAAACCTCAGATGTAAACGAGAGTGGAGCATCCTCCAGGACGTGGGCATGAATGAGTGAAAAAAGGAGTAAGGAAATCCATTGTCAGTAACCATGGCATTGATTTTAAAAAATGCCTAAAGACAAAGCTCATTTTTCTTTCATGCTAGTGGAGGAGCAGCAGCATGTTTGAGAGATTTCTGCAGCACTTATCATTGTACTAAAGGAATGGACACTGCTGCTCCAGGGCAGACTCTGCCTTGGGAAGTGCAAAACCTCACAAACCAGCTCAGAAGGTTCAGTCTGTGTTTTACTTCCAGAGGCTGAAGACCAGTGAACTGCTGGAGTCACACCAGCTCTGTCCTGTGGGGCATGTAGGGCTTTATCAGTGTGAAACCCTTTAAAGAAAAAAGAAAACTCCAGTAAGATAAGGCAAAATTACATAAATAGAAAAAGACAGTTGCTTTTTCCATATGAGTGGTTCTGTAAGCAAGAGAACTTGAGTCAAATGCTGAAAATGCCTCCCTTGGTTCATTAAGGACGGCTCCTCCTCGCCCTGATTAGTCCAAATGAGGGTGTTCTGTGCCAGGGATCGTTAGCAGGGGCTCAGCAGCAGGACCATCAGGTTGGATTGCTGGTGTCCTGATCCTGTGCAGGCTCTCCTTCAGGTTCTGCCTGGTAAACACAGTTCTGTGGTGCTCTGCCTCGGGCCTGAGCTTTCAGCCACAGGGCGCAGGTTCTCCTCACTGAAATACATTCATGTTTCATTATTGTGCAAAGGACAATCCTGCAAGGACCCTGAGCAGTGTGTTCAAGTCTATACTTTGAGTAGGAACTCAAAGCCACGTTGTTCTCCCGATTTCCTTGAGACTTTTCCTCCTCCAGTGCCTGGGGGATACAACCAGTAGTTTGAAATTTGCATCCATATTATCTGCTGCCTTCCCCATCCATATGCACCGTCTCCAAGAGCCCAGGGCAAAGATGCCATTATGCTCAGTCACTGCCCAACCAGGTGCACTCAGGAGATCTAACAATGTTAATAAAAGGGCTGATGAAGAACAAAAAATAAACAAACCTGCTATTGTGCCTGTAAGAATTGCTGCTACCAGGAAATTAAAAAATTACACGTGGCAGATGCTGCCTGGCTGCACTCAGCACTGCTGTTCAACTCTGAAATCATGGCCACCAGGTACAAAGAAAACCAAGATTTGCAAAATAAAAAAAAATCATTTTACAAAACCTGGTGAGGTTACAAAAATGTCATTTTTCTCTCTGCATCTCTGAGACTGCATATATATTTTTATGGCTTAAAACACTGCTCTAAGAAGTCGTAACTGTGTACATCTCATTCTTGAAAGATGGCATAGACTTAAATTGAAAAATCAGTTTTGTTGAAGCTTCACCACAGTCAGAGACTGCAAACTCCACAGTGTGTTGTTTTAAAAGATAAGGAAATAACAAATTGGCTGGAAGTGTGTTTATCTGCTTTCAAAACGCAGTAATGTGAGGGAAAAAGGATACCAGAGAGTGTTTGAAAAAGACACAGATTTAAAAAAACTAATTACAGAAGGCAGCTATTTCAGAAACCAGACACTGGGTATCTGGCTGCAGTGCTCCCAGAAGCAAAAGGACTGGATCCATGGAAGAACTGGGGGCAAAAAGACCGTATTTCTGTCATATTTATTCCATCAGACACTGCTCCCACTTCTGTCCGTGTGTCAGAGGGCAGAATTGGGCTGAGGTGCCAGCCAGGATCCTGTGGGATCTGTTAGTCGTGGGATGCTCCTGCAAAACCTCCTGAGCTGATTCAGGGTTTGCAGCAAGGCTCTGGGCTTTCCATTGGGTAATGCTTGTGCTTTGTTTTAGAGAACTGCACTGATTTAACCACAGGAAAGCAGCATTTTCTCTTATTTGTGTTCCCTTCGTGGGATTTTCTGTGCACAAACATTTCAGGGACAGAGGGAGGTGTAGCTCCAGGGGAGTAGCAGCACGCACTCACCTGGCACTGGTGGGACTCAACAACCTTAAAGGTCTTTTCCAACCTAAAATCTGTGATTCCAAGATTGTTTTAACCACTGTAGCAACCCGGGGTTTGTCCCAGCATCCACCCCAATCCTTCCCATGAGGGAGCCAAGTGGGACAAGGACTCCTTTGGCTGAAAAGACAGAGAATTAAGCTATCACAGAGGAATCTCCCTGGATGTAGCATTTCTCTCCACATCTCTCCTTCTCTAAGGGCACTGTGTGAGGAAGGCCTCCTTTTTTCTTCACAGAGTCAAGGGAAAAAGACCCCTCCATCAGGTCAGTAGAGTCAGTTAGTGCCAACTACTGTGGTTAATCCAATGTAAAATAGCAAATGTCTGGGAGAAAAATTCAGGATTCACTTGGTGATCCCAGGAGAAGAGGAGGGATGGGTAAGACAGGTTGGCTGTAGGTCTGTAGAATGGTATTTGTGTTAATGTTTTGCCTTTAAAATATTTGAAAAGATAAATACCAGCTGTGTTATTAGAAGGATGCTATTTAGGGTGCAAAATGAAGAATACAGAAAATAGGAAATATCATGTTTATGGTATTTCATGGCACTTTTAACCTAAATCTACCTTCGAAGTGCATTTGATCAGATGCGAATCTTTATGGAATCTGTGAAGATAATAGTCGTGGGGAAATATTTCAATCGATATTTGGGCAAGGCTTATACACGTGACAAAACAAGGTTATGGTTTTTCATCCCCAGATTTGTCTTTCTATCGTTACCAGCACTGAAACTGTGGGGAACTGTGGCCCTGTGGGGAACGAGCAGCTCCGGAGCTGGAGGGAGCTGGATGTGGATGGGGATTGTGCGGACTCCAGCACCCTCTAATGGTGCCAGCACTCACTCCTTGTACATCCCTAAATCCTTACAAATCCCTGCAAACAATGTAATAATGAGACCAATTCTGCTGCAAATGGCCAATTTTTCACTCGGTGGCAATTAACAGTTTCGTGCTATTTTAAACAGCTTAATTGCAATCTGTGCTGTCAGACCCTGTTGCACACTCCATACATCCTGCCCGTATTTCCATGTTAAATTAGGATTAAATGTTCCAGTGGGGGATGGGACAAGTAAGAAATCTGAGTGAGCAGATGCAGGTGATGACTAAGAGCAACAACACCCCGTGTGCAGCTTGGCAGGGCTGCTACCGCCGGGTAGGACAAAAAAAAGCTGGGAAACCTGTTGGGAAGAAGTAAATCCACTTTGGGTTTAATATTAGTGGGAGGATAATTGTCTAAATCTAACTTTTGTCTGAGAGCTGAATGTTCAAACTGAATGTTCAAACACAGCTCCACTTGCCTCGTTAGAGCTCTGCTGATTTACATCAGTATGTTCTAGCAGTTTCCTTAATTTACTTTCTCCACTGCAAGGCAGTGCATCCACAGGTTGTGTGGATAAAGGAAAGGTGGGACCATTGTAGGTGTGCACAAACTCCTGTGAAATGCAGGGGTCCCAGTACAGAGCTGCAAAGTCCTGCAGAAATAACAAAAAATAGCTTTTCTTGGGGTTTCTGGGAAGGTGTCAATGTGTAAATGTGGCAGCTTATCCCACATAGCAGAGAGTTCTTAATGCTTATAACAAAAATACAACTTGCTCGTAGGTTGGTACCAATCCTCACTGTATGTTCTAGGAAAGCTTTGCCTGGCTCTTCTGCACGAGCTGGGGTGCAGCACTTTTGGTAGAAAGCCCAAATCTGATACGATTACATTTAGCAGTTTAGATTAGATTTATCTCCTTACCTACAAGTACAGTATGTGATAGGCCAAGATAGGATTGAGATAGGGAGGGTTGCTGTGTTTTCCTACAATAAAGGATGAAAATGGGCCAGCCTTGAGGCTCACCAGCTTTTTTAGCTCAGCAGGAGCTCAAGAGCCAGTCAGGGTTGGTTTTAGTTCCCATTTTAGCTCATGGATTATCAAATCTTCTTGGATCTCTGTCACTGATAAGCAAAACCACGTGTAACCTACCCAGATATAAATGTGCCTGACAATTAGGTCACACCTTTATTTTACATCCCCTGGCTTCAGAGTAGTTTGAAAAGTTGGCTCTGCCCAAAGTTTGGCTCCCTGCAGTTTGCAGTCAGTTGTTGTAGCTGACTTTCCCCACAGCTCCAAGGCTCACATGTGTAACAAGCTCAAGCAAGATTTGGAAATGAACAGCGCGGAAGTGCAAACTTCCAAACCAAAGTGCAACTTTGGTTTTCTGGGTTACAATATAATTTCAAAATTCAGACAGTAACCCAGGCCCAGTTTCACATTCAAGACTGGAGAGACAAACTGCATTTTCCAGTTCGGTGTTTTTTTTTTTTTTACAGGCTGAGACAATTGAGCATTTTCTACCATGAGTAATTTTTTAGATCATTTTCTCACAGGAAAGGGCATCTCAGTGAAAGTTGAAGATATGGGTTTTTTCTACAATTGTTGTAAAAACTGTCATTTCTTTCCTGATTTATACTATTTCTTGCTTTCTTTTAGCTGGTTTTGGACCAATGCCAGAGCCATCTTAGTTGCTGTCAGCCTTGCTCTGGTCTGCAGACTGCAGATGATGTGTTCCCTGATGCCCAGGGCGTCTCTGCCACTGGTGAGTCATCACCATCTTCCTTTCTTTAAGCACCCAACAATTTGTTTTTTGAGAAGAACCAGTGATGATGAGCCTTATTTAAATTACCCTAAAGCTGCTGGTACTTGGGTGTTTTTCTGCAGTCTGTGCCAGTAGTTTTGAACAGTGGAGTTACACTATGGATGCAATCACAGCTTCCTGAACTCTGCACAAGTTTAAAGTTGTGTGAGCTATGTCTTAGCAGGAAACTGCTCATGGTCAGGGTTAAATTTAAAGATTTGGATGTTATTTAAGATAATTCCATACCTTCCTTGCAGCTGTTGCAGTTTCTCTGAAGCCCAGTGAGGCTGCACACCCAGAGAGGACTTCCTTTACTTTGTGCAATTGGCTGAAGGTAAGCTTTAGATTTAATTTTTATTTTGAGTAACACCTGCAGTGTTGGTTTCTGGAAAGGGCACGAGGTGCCTTATCCCACTTCTATCTCGCTCCAGCTATTTCAAATGGGGAGCTACCAGCTGAACCACAAGTGCAAGAATACATTCTAAGAATCACAAGATTGAAGGTCACCTGATTGTTTTTGTTTTAAAGAGCTGTATTTGGGAATCTCTTACCTCAGATGAGCTCATGTTTCTATAACTAAGTCTCCCCTGGAAGCCCATGAAACCAAAGAATTTTGAAGATAATCCTTAGAGCACTTAGAAAAACTGGATGTTGAACAGAAGAAAAAGTCTTAACTTTATTTGCAGAGGCTTTATCTGATGAGGTCTGCTCACTTTTAGCGTGTTCCTTTGCTGTCTGTTGGGAAGGTGCCTTCCTGCCTTACATGAACACGCAGGAAAAATGTCCCATGGATATGTTCTTCATCCCACCTATCCCAGGAGAGGAGATTCTGTGAGTTGCTTCAGGGAGTGATTTAACTCACAAGAGTTATTTTTAAATCTTACTGATTGTAAAATGTATTGCTGGCAAAAATATTGGTTCTCAGCACTTATGCAGTGGGGGAAGGAGAGAAAGCAAAGGAGCACTCACATCTTGCTCTCCTAAATCCTCAAAACTTTGAGTGTATGTGTTCTAAATCCCTTTCCTGAACGTCCTGGGATCATTTCCATCTTAAAATATTGAGAGAACTAAATATGGAGTTACAGGTGTGGTCTGAGGATTTGTGGGTGATGTCTTAATTCGGGGATCTGGGCAGAAGAATGGCAAATATGGTGCCTGTACCCAAAAGGAGAGGGTAAAGAGAGCACAGCTCCAAATGTGATCCCAACAAGGGAAGTTTTAGAACAAATTCTGAGGAGAAAAAAACCTTGCTGAACAAAGAGGTGACCAGAAAGTATCACAAATTGCACCAGGGGTTTGTCAGAAGAACATTCTGTCAGATAAGTCATTCTCTTGAGGAGAAAACTAATTTCCTTACCAGACGTGATAGAGTGGAGTTAATTACCTGGAGCTGTAACTCAAATCACTGAGAGTGGGAATGAGGAGGTTCCTACAGGAATTCAGAGGGGCTTGTGGAGCAGTCTGGGGCAGTGTGGGGGGGTCTTTTTGTTTTCTTTCTTGTACATTAAATGCCATGTTCCCAGGCTGCTGGAGGGAACACTCATTTTGTTCCACGAGTTGTCTGGAATCTGATCCTCCCATGGATATTCCGTAGTAATAAGTGATTACGTACATATTCACTTGTGTGTGTATATATTTACATAATCCTAGGTGTGCACTTAGGGATTTGGAGAGCAATGCAAAGCTGTTGTTGGTGCAGAGGACAGGACAGTGCTACCAGATCACAGAACCCCAGGATAGGTCAGGATGGGAGGGACCACAGTGGGTCCATGTGGGGCCACCTCCCTGCTCCAGCAGGGCCATCCCCGAGCACAGGCCACAGGATTGTGTCCAGACAGCTCTGGAATATCCTCAGGGAGGAGACTCCACAGCCTCTCTGGTTTCTGTTTAGGGCTGGGCACTGCTCAGGGCAGAAGTTCTGCCTCCTGTGCAGGGGGAGCTCCCTGGGATCGGTTCTGCCCGTTCCTCTGGTCCATTGCTGGGCTCCACGGAGCAGAGCCTGGTCCATCCTCTGACACCTCCTTTTAGACGTTTATTAACGAGCCGTCTCCTCCCAAGGCTGCTCAGCCCCAGCTCCCTCAGCCCTCCCCCTCAGAGACGCTCCGGCCCCTCCATCACCGCGGCAGCCCCGGCTGGACCCGCGCGG
>NW_008238644.1:5411502-5423646 GCF_000691975.1 Corvus brachyrhynchos
CTCCTTCTCCTCTTCCCCTCCTCCTCCTCCTCCTCTTTCTCTCCTTTTCCTCTCCTTCTCCCCTTCCTTTCCGTTCTCCTTATCCTCTCCTCCTCCTCCCGTCTCGCCGGTGTGAGCGGGGCCCCGCGCTCGCCCGGGTGCAGCGCGGTGTCCCGAGGCTCCCATCCCGGCAGTGATGCGTGCAGAGGGACAAACACTTTATTTCGAGTCGAGCCATTACGGGATTAATGAGGGGGTTTAGGGCGTGCTGCCCTGCTTTCCACAGGGTTTGTAACCCGGCCGGGCTGGGTGCGGGTTGTGGTTGCTGTTTGTTAGTCATGAGCCCTTGTTTTGTGCATCCCTGTCAGCAGGGAGGTGAGCTTGGGAGGGCTGGGAGAGTGATCCCGCAGTGAAAGCCAGTGTTGTTGTGATTTGATAACGTCCAGATGTGATTTATGAGCTAAGCGGTAACAAACGTCAGTCTGTGCCCTGCCTTACCATGGTTTTATATTTATAGTCTGTAAAGGAAAGAAAGAGTTTACGTGAAATCCCACTCAGGAGTGGAATTATTACAGTAGCACTGAAAACACTACCTTTTAGAAAAGGAAGTTTTATGCTGTCTGGTAATTGTATATTTAATGTAGCAATTTAACTCTATAGTAAGTTATAAACTTTCTTCTGTTTGTTATTTCTGGTTGAGTGTGCTACTAGAAAAAAAGGGTTGGCAGGTCTGGTGGAGAGAAGAGCTGGAAGCTTGGATTTGTGAAACTGTGAGGAGATGTGGCTCCTCAGGACAGAGTAAGGCAGATAAAGGAAACCAGAGGTCCCAGAAAGGACAGTCTGAGATGTTCCTGGGGCAGGAGCTGCCTTCTGGTGCTCCACAAACATAAATCAGGTGTGTGTTAAGGTTGGCATTGCAGTGAGACCTGTTGTTTTCTCTTGATGGGAACTAGAATGAAATGCAGCTTCTGTGGTCTGTTTTAATCAGCAGCTTGGCAAAGCCCCCAAACACTCCGTCACATTTATCCCATCTCTGAGGCTGTGGGCTGTTTCTTTCAAGAATTCACATAGAATGATATCTCTGAGGTGCATGGAACTGTCATTACAACATCCAAGTTTAAGAACAATGGCATTGGAACATCCAAGACAAAAAATGTAGAGTGTTTTCCTGAATGCTGTCAGTCTTTTGAAATGTGCTGTGTAAATTCAGAGATACTGAACACAGGCTGATCCCAGGTCTCAGTGCAGCTGTTAGAGGAGACTCAGGTGATTTGAGTGGGGTTTGGATTGGGGCTGTGCTGCTCTGCAAATGCTGGGTCAGCTGGCAGGAGCTCAGCTTGCTGCCTGGAATCACTGCTTAAAATCATTCATTTGCCCACACCTGCCTATCTTTTTTTTTGCCCCATTTCTCTCTCATCTCTTTTATTTGTGTGTGGAGGAGTTTACCTCTGCAGAAGCTGAAATGACTGAATTATTTCAGGATTTAAGCATGAACTGTTGGCCTGTGCTGTTTCTTGCCAACCATCTCCCAGGACATTGTGTCTCTCCACATTTCTAACACAGCAAGGCTTGCTGAGCTGGCTGCCTCTTCTCAGCTGCTGGGAGCATGTAAATAGTGAATGCTTTGTCTGGAACCTTGGTTTGCATCTTCAGTTGTGCCGAGCACTGAAAGTGCTGTGGGGGTGATGTCTGGGAGGCACCTCCTGATGCTGGGTTTGAGCTCTCAGTGGCTGGGGTGGCCAGTGAGTCATAGGAGGAGGCCTCAGTTTTCATTTGGCTGTTGGCTGCTGCCACAGTGACAACAGTGATCCTGCCATAGAACCTTTTATATCATCTGTCTTTATGGTCTTTTCTCAAGTAAAATCCTTTGTGAGGCCCTGCTGCAGGTGTGGTCAGGAGGGAGCTGGGCAGTGTTTGTGAAAAGCTCATCATTGCTTGACTGGCAGCAAAGCAAAGGAAAAACTAAAGATTTCCTAACAGTCTTGTTTACCTGAAATTGAGTGGGCAGAGACACAGCAAAGATGCAGTTTATTTTTTCATCTATGCTTCTGTGTGTCACAGAGCTTTGTCTTCCAAGCAGTGCTCTGTCAAAATATCACAGAACTCTCTGTTTTCAGTTCAAGAAAGCTGTCCTTGTCTCTTCTGTTAAACTTGGATGCTGGCTTTTAAAATAATGGATGGATTTTCAAATAGTCATTACAAGCAGACATTGAACAATGTACCTTTTGCTGGTTGCTCAAAGGGCTTCTGTTAGTAGGGGCTTTTCTCTCATTTTGGTGAAGCAAGAAGGCGTTGTAAAATTTCTGCTGGTAGGAAGTGTAAAAACAATGGAGTCATTGCAGTTGCTGACTCGGCCAAAGCTGAGAAATTTATGACTTCTTAATTATTCTGATGCAGAAATGCTTTGGGACAGTGCTTACAGTGGAGGGTCAAGACAACCTGGAGTAGAAAGCAGCTACGAGTATGTGGTAAATGCAGAGAGATAAATCTTGGACTGGTGCTAGAGGAGCCCTGGTGATCTTATCACTGTCACCAGAGGATTGGTTGTGTCATATTTCTAATGCAAACTATACAGAATATATAGAAATACAGCAGAAAATACAGCACAAGCAACAGTTACTGAACATCTTGCTGTGGGGGTGTGCGTGAGTGAAGAAGAGTTGTTACGGATGCTTTTGATTTGATGCTGAACTGTGGGTTCTCTCTTTGCCTCTTGAATTTGAAGGTTTTTTCCTAAAATGGCTGTATTTCACATAGAAATGTTATTTGTCACAAACTTCTCTGGGATTCCTATTTGCTTTCTGGACACATGTTTTTTTTTTCTTTTCCAGTGACTGTGAGCAACCCTGTGGAAAAAGGTACGTGTGATAATTTATTATTTGACATTCAATCCTTGTGTAAAAGGATTCACAAATGTTCTGGGTGAAATACCAGAAATATTTGCTGTTAATTTTTTAAAGGTGCATCCTCTTTCAGTGTTTTTTTCCTGTAATTGCACCCTCCTGAGGATACACAGCATGCTGCACCTTCTGGGTGCATCGAGAAATGCCCTGTTTAGTCACAGTATGGGCAGAACATGGAAAAGCTTTGATCCTCTGAGTCTTCAGGAAAAGCTCTGTGTGTCTGTGCACACCCACACACCTCTTCTCCCTTTCCCTTACACAGTTCCAGAGCCGATTTTACAAGCCAAACAGAAAATACTAGTTCCCATCTGCAGCCCACTTGGTTTTTTTTGCTGTTCCATTTGATCTTTCAGTGAAAGCTATTTTTGATAAAGTTTTTTTCTCAGTTCTGGTGCCCACTAACAGAAGTTGAGTCATAACACAGTAGGATTGCTCAATGACCGGTGTGTTGGTGAAGACGATGGCCATGTTGGAGGAATAAGGAGTCAGTGGCTGTTGTAACGTTCTTCCCCTTCTTTCCTGGAGGAGCTTTGGATGCTTTTGGCTAATCCAAGTGTTCTCTCGGTGACTTTCTTCTTCTGGGGTTATGAAGGACAGAAGTAGGTGTAGTGTAAGTTGTTCCATGAAGAGCAGTGCCAGCTGACATTTACAGATCCTTCAGATTGCTGTATCCAGTAAATTCTCTTTCCCCTATAGAACACTTCTAATGTTTGAAATTGCTACAGAGAAACTACAGAAAGCAGGATGTTAATGACTACTCAGCAGAAGAAAGTTAATAGTTGCCTAATCTATTAGTGCATCTCCAGGTCAGCTTCCTCTAACTTGCTGCTGGGCTGCTTGATGAACAAAATTAAACCTGTTGCAAGATTTATCTCCTTCCATAGCAATTAAAAACAGCTGAGCTCCACCTGCATGTAGTGTAGGGATAACATCTCCAACCAGCTTGGAGCATGAGAATGACTTAGCTGTGATTCACAGCTCCTTCCCACAGTCCATCACATCCTTGTGAGATGTGTTCCATCATTTGCCATCTCATTAGAAAATCTCACTGATGAATTTGGCCTTTTTTACCAATTTTCACACAGGAAAAGAAGTGTTTTGACATAGTTAAGAAGTGTTTGGATTTTAGATTTCTCTTTCCAAGTAGTTATTTTAATCTTAGTTTCTAGAATTTGAAGCTTAAATGGGAGAAATGAGATTGTTATTGCAATTAAATGATGTGTTTAGATAAAACTATCTTGTAACTGTTTGATAATGTCTTCATGAGCTGAGTGTTAAAGAAATGGTAGATAGTCTGTGGAGCTGAAGGACAGCTCCTTTGGCTCCCTGTCCATGGAATGCCTGCTAATGCCAAAGGCTCTGGTGTAAGGTTTGCATGTAGAACTAAGACTGTTCTGACATGTGCTGGTTTCACATGATAAGGTTGTGTCTGCTAGTTTACAGTTCTTCCCCAGTACTCACAAGACCTATTTTGCTCAATATGAGGGCATTTTTCCTGATTTATTTTATTGCATCAACCGTGGCAAATGTAAAAGATGTTTAATAAGAGATCTGGCTTTTTCTGGTGACATAAAGCTCATGTTATTTCTCTCTGCTCTCAGAAGAAGAACGTGCAGAAGTGGGCAGTGCACACTCTGTTTCCCAGCTGCATTTAGTAGCCACTGAAGCCCAGTACTGGGAGGTGCTGGAGCATTGCAAAATTAACCTTTACACTGCTCAGCACCAGGCAGTTCTGCTGGGCCTGTGCCTGGGACATGGGGAAGAGGCAGCAATCCTGTCATTCCCAGTGATACAGGGTTGTCACCTGCCCTGTGGGACAATTCTCTTACAGCTGCATCTTTCTCACCCACAGAATGGGATCAGGTGGAGCAGGGGAGGCTCTGAGATTGGTCACCCCTGAGCTCTGGGATGCTGCTGACCCTGAGCCATAAGGTTTAGCTGGACTGCAATAATGGGTGGCACTGGATGGCCATCTGTCTTTTCCTTTCTTTTTTTTTTTTTAACATTGTTGTGAAAAATTTGAATAATGCCCATCATGGATGAAACCTTTGCTTAAGAAGTCATTGCTCTGTTTCTGTTTTTTCTTTTCTTGTTTTGTTTTTAGTGGCCTATCTTGTAGTATTCCATATTCTCTTTGTGCTCTTTGTGTGGACATATTGGAAGTCTGTTTTCACTCTCCCAATACAACCAGGCAAAAAGGTAAGAGACCCAACACCTTTCATTCCTTGCAAACTAAAAGCAGAGATGTTAAAGAGAACTCAAAAATCCTTCAGTCTAGTTGATCTGGAGAACAGAGTCAGAGGCAAATGTGTTTTAATTCTTCCCTACCAATTATTCGATATGTTGTTTGGATTGGTAGATTTAATTTTTTTAATTGCATTTTGTTTTATCTCTCTATGAAATACTAATAAATCACTATATTTGAAGCAACAGAATGAGGCTGATATTTGTGTGGCACTTCAAATATACACAGCCTTGCTCTGATCCTGATTACAGGAATGTAAATTTATAAATAACAACTAATGCCAGTTTAAAAAATATAAAACTGTGGCTTGGAGACAGGTTCTTGCTCACTAGAGATGTGCTGAATGTGTTATAAAGGTGAGTAATGATCATCATCTAAGGCAGCAATAGGAACAATTCTAGTAAGTTGTTTTATGAGCCTTAATTTCACTTTTTCATTTCTTATTGATGTCTCACAGTATTCTGGCTTTCCAGCACACACTACCTCCCTGTGTCTTCTTAACAACCACATTTTCCCACCAGATTAATCTCAGGAACAGGAGGTAAAAATGTTTCCAAACTCACCTGTGTTTGAAATGCTCCCTCTGCTCCCCACGGGTAACTGCTCCTCTCGTGGCCTCTGCTTGCAGTTCCACATGTCCTACGCTGACCAGGAGCGCTACGAGAACGAGGAGAGGCCCGAGGTGCAGAGGCAGATCCTCGCCGAGATCGCCAGGAAGCTGCCGGTGTACACGAGGACAGGGAATGGAGGTCAGCTCAGCACGGAGCTCGTGGCCCCAAATCCACCCTCACGCACTCCAGCAGCACAGGCTGGCACTCAGAGGATCCTGCTGACCAACAGCATTCCCCGTGCCACTGCAGGCACCCACTAACTCCTGTGCAAAGGATTTGAATGCCTTTGCTCTCAGGGAAAACAAAAAAAGCCTTGAACTCTCCCGTGCAGTGCAGTGCCAGGTGCTACCTTTGAGAAGCAAGATGTTACCACATGTGCTGTCTGTGTTTAGAAATAGCAGTAGAATAACCAAATCTGTCATAATTTTTACTTAAAATGCAGTCTGGCTTAGAGATGCAGAACATCTGTGACCAGTTTTCTGGACTATGTTCAGTGATTAAATGCCTGCTGCACTCCCTTCACAGCTTAAAGAAATCTGTGTTCATACTGGAGGCTCTGACCTGTTCATTTCTGTCAGGCAGGCTGAAGAATTTTGAAGTAGAGAACTGGAATAAATAGAGAATTATCAAAATGAAGAGTAGGTAGTCTGAGTAAATGTGGTAGCAAATGTGCAGTTTTGGTTTGTCACTCTCGAGCTGTATGGTTTAGAGTAAGCTTAGGTTAGAGGTTAGGAAGAAATCCTTTCCTGTGAGGGTGGGGAGGCCCTGGCACAGGGTGCCCAGAGAAGCTGTGACTGCCCCTGGAAGTGTCCAAGGTGAGGTTGGACGGGGCTTGGAGCACCCTGCGATAGTGGAAGGCGTCCCTGCCCATGGCAGGGAGGTGGAAAAAGATGAACTTGAGAGTCCCTGCCAATCCAAACCACGATTTTGTGCTTTCTCCATTGTTGCCCCATCTGCAAGTATCCCATCGGAATTCTGAGTGTTGCTTACCTGATTGTGACCTGGCAGCAAACACCAGCTGCAAACCCAGTCACCTGCTGCAGCGATAGAGGAAGGAAAAAGAATAGTTAGGAAATGAGCACAGGATCAACTAACCCATGAAAAAAGAGCACTTTTCCATTATTTGGTGTTAATTTGTCTCTAATTCCAGGGATTCGGTTCTGTGACAGATGCCAGCTGATCAAACCTGATCGTTGTCACCATTGCTCTGTTTGTGCCATGTAAGTTATGGGCTGTCCTTCACCCAAGTGCAGTCACCACGAGGTTCTGTGAGTGGGCTGCTCCTTCATGTGCCTTTTTACTCAAAGGTGCCCCAGGGTCTCTGCTCCTGCTGCAGCCAGCAGTGCTCTAGGGCAGGAATCATGTTCATGTCTCTTTATCTAACACAAGAACCAAGGACATTAGTTGGTCTTCAAACTCTAAGAAATGTTCCATCTTAAAATTTTATGTACCTTAAAAAACTTCTATCATGTAGAAATCTCTCAAAAATCAAAGGTTTTACTACTGATCTGCAGTTGGTAATGAAGTACCAATAAACATTTTCCATTTTTCTTTTTTGTCCTTTTGCAGGTGTGTGCTAAAAATGGATCATCACTGTCCATGGTATGTCCTAGATACTGGTTTGTGGTTTTCTGAAAGGGAAGGCTACTTACATATATTTCTGTATGCCTCTCATGTCTGTATGTCTCTCACATTTTAGGCCATTCATCTCTTTAGTTTGGGAAATTTATAAAATAATTGCACTTTGAAATTGCCTGAAATGATATTTTAACAAGTCATTCATGATTGCTCCATAACCCATGTGTAAAATTGCTATTATATTGATAAAATTTAAACCCCAACTGCTGATTCACTCATTAACTATTATTAAAATTTGAAAGGAACTCCAGCTTAGCCTTTTCTTTGGGCTCTCTGAGAGTTTCAGCTGCACTTGGGATGCTTTCAGTAACATTTGCACGTGGATTGTTTCTGAACAATCTGGTCAGAGACAGTCTGTGCAGAAAGGTGCATGGATTAATTGAGCTTTACACTTTTGAGAATTGCTGCCACTAAGTTTCTTAAACTCCTCCTTTTTTTAAGAAAAAAAACAAAGGAAGATTTAAGAAATCAGAAGCAACACAAACATTTCCCTACCTGAACCTCCCCAGTGATCAAAATTGTAGAGGATTTTCCAAACCTGAGTTCTGACACAAACAGCCACTAGGGGTTTTTTGTACATCCCCTTGTTTCTTTCTAGAGTTGTCCTGTGCATGGCAAATTCTAACCAAAGGTGGGGTTAACTGGGCTGTGTGTAAACAAACAGGCAGTGGGGAGGTGGCTCCTGAGGTCTGCAAATGAATAAAGCAGCACAGAAGTCCCAGATCTGATTGCCTTGGCAGACAAGACCCAGACAGGAGGAACGAGTTCCTGCCTCTGTGCCCCATTTACCTGCGGTAGCAACCTTAAAACAATTCCAAAAATCTGCACTGTGCTTCTCCTTGGCCCACAGGAAGGGCTTGAGTGAAAAGCAGAGCCTTCAGGTCTGTTCCCTGTTGGCCACTAAGGGGAGCTGCTTATTGGCAAATTCGGTTGTGTGATCACGGGGTTTAAACCCCCCCAGAACTGGTCGTGCTCATTGTGTTACAACCACTGTGTGCTGCACAAATCCTGATTTCAACTTTGCTTTTGTCCTCCAGGGTGAATAACTGCATTGGATTTTCTAACTACAAATTCTTTCTACTGTTCTTAGCCTATTCTTTGTTGTATTGCTTGTATATTGCTGCAACAGTCTTCAAGTATTTCATTAAGTATTGGACAGTAAGTCATGAAATCCGGTTCCTTTTTCATCTGCTGTGAGTCTCGTGGGCTTTAGTGACTCTCGGTGCTTTGCTGCTGCCAGGCAGTGGAGGGGCTGCATTTTCCTGGGAGGTGTTTCCCTGGGCCCTTTGGGAATCCAGCTGCTGTTAGATGTCCAAAATGCACAAAGCAAGAAGCAAGTAGCCTTCAGGAATTTCAGACTGCAGATTAGCTTCTGGCAGAGAGGTTATATCCCTTCCCTGTCCTTGTGTTTGCACGGGTGTCTCTTGCAATGTTTGGCATTGATTTGTACATATTTACTGAGAAGAAAAAACCAAAACAGGTCAAAAAACCTTGTTCATTTTCTAGTCCACACAGGCCTCCTCCCTCAGTTTAAAAACAGAGTGAACCAAAGCAGGCTTTTATTCAGTTACTGCCGGTCGTTTGTATGCAAGTAAGGGCAGCTGACAGCTCCAGTAAGACACTGGCCCTTGGCCTCTAGTTTCTGTCCCCTCTGCTCAATAAGTCTGTATGTTTGTGTTTAAGTAATTTTGCTGTGCACTAATTGTTCCCCGCACTAAACAAGCTACAGCCCTGAGCCCTGGAGGTCCCCAGAGCCTGCCTGTGTTGCTGCTGGGCACCTCTGGCACTTGACTATTCTGCTGTAGAGGGAAAGGAGCCTTTCTTCTGCTTGGGAGTTCCCACTTGGCTTTTAAACTTTCCCCACCCCTCTGTGCTCAGTTCTAACACTCCCCGATAGCTGCAGAGGTCAGGTTCTCTGGGCTTACCTTGAGCAAGCTGCAGAATTTTAATGTATGCACAGGAAACTCAGCAGAACTTAAACAGGGCTTCAAGAGCTGCTGCCTGCTTATTTCCCATGGGGACAGGGTGTTCCTCCTGCCCACCTGGGCAGCTGTGGTGGGCTGGCTCTGAGCCATACAAAGAGTTAATAACACCCCCTGCTCTTTGTGCTGTGGTACAGGAGGGGAAATGAACCACATTCATTCCTTTGTCTCTTTTTGCTTTTTATAGTAAGGTTGACTTTTGTCTATAAAAGTTTGAGAACTCCCAATAGGAGTTTTAGAAATTATCTTTCTTTAAGTACAAGGAACTTCCATCTTTAATTTGTTCCTATCACTTGTTCTGTGTTGCTTTCCTTTCCAGCCAAAGATGCTGTAAGAAGAAAAAAAGAAAAGGAAAAAGGCATTTGTTCTATTTTTGTATGTTCCTGCTGCTTTATGAGGGGAGGAAGATTTAAGATCTTGGTACAAGCTGCAGAAATTTGTCACTGCAAATGAGCTGCATTTATTAGCTGGTGTGACAAAAGCTTTGTTAGGGAAACCAGAGCCTTAAAGTGTAGAAGTCCAATTATAAAAATGTTATGCATATGTAAAACTATATTTGCTGTGAAATGAGTGCAGCTTTTCAGGAAAAATGGTTTGTTATGCTCCTATGCTGTATCCCAATCCAGCTTAGTGAGCTTGGGAAACACCGTGTCCACCTTCTCTGATAAAGGCAAAGAAATTGGGACTGTAAAACCAAAGACATTATCATCTAAAATAATATCATTTTCCCAAGACGTTTCTTTGCCTTTCCTCAGATAAATGTTCACTTTCAAAGCTTTTTGGATAAAGTTTTATAAGAAAACAGAAGCTATCAAGAGTGAGCAAATATTCTGATTTTATCAAGTTATTTGCTTCAAAAGTCATTTCATGGGGCACTGAAGCTCAACTATCCCAAAATATCAGACCTGTGCAGCAGCTGAGAAGGGAGATCAAATTGTTCCTAAGACACTCAAGGTTTTTTTCCTCTCTCTTAATTTTATGCCTGGCCACAACCCAGAGTTTATTTGCATTTGTTTGTCCCTAGTGCTTGGTCATTGTAACATTAACAAATGAGGTGATTTAAACCCGCAGTGCCACTTCTAGAATGTGCATTGAAGACCAACCTACTTCATTCTGCAGAGTTTTTTACCTAGAAACTTTTACCCTCTGAATTTTCATCAAGTCTCACAGAGTGAAAGATTTTTTAACTCCATTCTCTGGATGAAACAACCCATTGTGGGTTGGTTTGACTGTTCTCTAGGTTCAGTTGCACGACCAAATTCCTGCCTTCGGTTGGAAAGTCTTTAGAGGCTTTGCAAAATGGGAAAAACTGTTGTTTTGAAACTTTGTAGTGCTGTATCTCTAGAATCTGGTAAATCACGTTGTCTTTAGATGGCTACAAGATGCACAGCCCTGTTTCAGAGTGTTTGCCATTGATTTCTTTTTTTCTCCACTGAAATTGTCTCTGTTTGCAGAGGCTTTCTCAGCTCCAGTGTTTCAAAATGGCCCAGATAAAAATGGATTCAATCTTGGCTTTGTGAAGAATCTCCAGCAAGTGTTTGGAGAAGAAAAAAAGCTCTGGTTGCTCCCTATTGCCTCTAGGTAAGTAATAATCAAGTCAGTGCTAAAAGCTGATAAAATTACAGTTTATCCCATTTTGTGTACAGGTTTAGGTCACAGGAACGTGGGATTTTTATGTGTCTGTTGGTAAGAGTGGGGGCATTTTCTGTTGGGTGTCATTCAAACACAGAAGTGTGATTTCTGCCCTGAAGAATCTGTGGGATAAATTGATAAACTATATACCTATTAATTGGTCCTTTTTCATAAATGTTTTCCTTAGTTTCCCCCTCACTTCTAGCTGTCCACAAGTTAATTTTTCCAGGTTTTTTTTCTGTATTCAAATGACTTGATCCAATTAGCACATTTACCTTCTGCTAAAAGTTACTTGATTCCAGGCCATAAGTTTCAACTTTTGTATTCCAGAGACCTTGAAGAAATTGAGAACTGAAATGAAAGATAAACATGGTACTTTTCAAAGCTTAAAGATGATTTTAAGTAAACATGGGAAATCGTGGCAACAGAAAACTTTGTTTGCAGAAAAAATGCAGAGAAATTGTCATCCTTTAGAGTCACTTGCTGTTTTTGCAGTGTCCCTCTCTGCTTTTTTCCATGCAGCCAGGGGGATGGACATTTTTTCCCAATGAGAGCCTTGAGTGAAGCTCGGAACCCTCTCCTGACAAATGAGGAGCAGTGGGAGGAGGATGGAATAGATGAAGAGCCTCAGGGTAAGGAAATTAGTTGTCCTGACCTACAGTGGCCAACAGATGAATTATAAGGGCTAATCAAATAAAAAAACTGTGTTGGTTAAGTCCCTGGGCAGCTCTGACTTGATTAATGAGCACAGACTGAAAATAAGCTCTACTTTGGAATCAGTTCTTTCTTTTTTTTTTAGCAGTTTTCTACTTGTAACTGAGAGGGTGTTTCAAGGGTTAGAGAAATTGAAATTGCCTCAAACTGAGAATATTTGCATGTAAGTGTTGCTGCATGCAGCACAGTTACTTGGGCCATAAAGTGGTGCCTGCAAAAAGGAGAATATTTAGATTTTTTAAGTATATTTGTCCTCTGGAAGTGGATGAAAACAGACATGCAAACACCTGAGTGCAGGGATACATTCAGGAAGCTACTTTATACTTTGTCCAGCTTCCTTACCAGAGTAAATTCACCTGCTCTCCCTGGTTGGTTCCAAACAAGGTAACACAAATGAGTTTTACAAACAACAAATTTGGCTTTAAAAATAGCAAACTATG
>NW_008238644.1:5423750-5434814 GCF_000691975.1 Corvus brachyrhynchos
CATTCCTGTGAATTTTTAATGATGCTTAAAATAACTTAAGAATGAGTTAGAGCTTCTTCCAATTTTTATGAACTTTAAATTCTCTGAAGAAATAATTAATTCTTCCATATGAAAACACTGACAGTGAGGTGATTTTTGGCTAGATCAGACCCCAGGTAATGGTCTGGAGCTTATATGAAGTCTCTCAGTTCATAGTGCCTATAAAATAACTGACATTTCCAGGCAGTTGAATTGGATGATCCCTGTGGGTCCTTTCAGCTGAAATATTCAGATTCTCTCTTACACAATAGAAGTAAATCAGTAAAAATGTCAAACCAGAAAGACCTGAAATATTCCATTAAAACTGCAAGACCTTTATTTGTCTTTGTGGCTTTAAAGCTTGTGACTTTGTTATGAAATAAATAAAGCCAATAATAGAGTAATCTCAGTTTAAAAACAGCTGCTCCGTTCTCTCTCAAGTGGTTGTCTATTTTTGTTTGTAATGATCCTTAAAAATGCAGTCCCATGCTTAGTCAAAAATATATTCTCAGTGAGAAAACCAAATTTATTTACCTCTAACTGCTTTGTTTTTCATTGGGCAGGTTCTGGTGAAGCCTCATCCCTTGCCATAGAAAGGGAGACATAGCAGTGTGAAAACACAGTGGTGTAAAGCTGGATCAGAAAGGTCAGTGCTTCTTTCTCTACTTGCCTCAAAACCACTGCTCTGCAGGGAGTGGGGGTGGTTTTGGACAGGTTTGGGCTTTAGCAGAACAATATTTCTCCAGCTTGCCCAAAAATCCCTTGTTCAAGGGGCCCTAAAAGGAAGCAGAGGCTCTCAGTGGCCCTCAGCTGCTGCTGGCACAGGTCACACCAGAGCCACCAGCTCTGTGTGGAGGGGAGGACACAAACCCTGCAGCTCCTCTGGAAAACATGGCAGGAACGACTGCTGCACTGACTTGTGCAGTGACAAGAAGGGAAATCTGTGCAGGGATCCACGGGAGGTGTGGGACGGTGCAGGTGCAGTCTTAAACTGAAGCTGAGAGCAGCCAAGCTGCAGCTGGGAATGAATACAAGGAAGTGCCTTGTAATGCCACATCAGCTGTCACTCTCTTCTCCAGGCTTTCTCTCCCCCTGGAAAAGGTGGGTCCCACAACAGCTGATGCTGGCTGGGGCAGGTGCTGCTTCCAGAACATTCCCTGCTCTGCCACCTGTTCTGACTTGGAGAACAGGGGACACGTCGTGCCACAGGAACTGCAGGCAGTGAGGAGGACACAGTGTCCTGTTTTCCCAGGGGAATGTAACTGACCGAGATTCCAGGAGCATCCTCTGCTGTCCCACTTGCAGGAGGTGGAATTGTCAGATGGAATTTGCCCCTCTCTGTTCCAAGGCAGTCAGTAACTGTGGTGTGGCAGAGCACTGCAATCCATGCCTGGCTCCCCTGGCAGACAGGGCCCCTCCACACTGCTGTCAATGGGCTTCTGGCACGTTGTAGGAGCCCATTTTGTTCCCCAGAGTGTTTTTCTGTCAGTGGTGAGGGCTGCATCCTGCATTCCACCAGGCCAGGCAAGTCATTCTTCGTGGCTTTAGAACCACTCCCAAAGCCCAGATCAGCCCTTGATCGCTCATCACAGCAGTGCTATAGTTGCACTTTTTTATTTCTTTAAATTTCAGCTTCCCTCTCAGGAGCCAACATCCCTTCTCTTGGCAAGCACTTCAGTTTCGAGGGGCAGAAAACAGGTGGATCTTCAAGATGAGAAAACATCCTGAAGTATTGTCTGATGGGAATCTGCATTCTAGAGTGCTTCTCCAGAAATCCTGCTGTCCAGATGTCCCAAGGCTTTATAAGTTTAAGTTACAGAGTTAACAGAACAATTTTACAGAGTGATTCTGGCCAATCTTCTTTGGCCTGCTCTCTTTATTTTATAAATACTATATATTTTTTATTCAAAATGGGTAAAAATGTTGATGCTAGTGCACTTCCAAAGGCCTTTTCATTTTGCAAACATCAGGGACTTGAGTTCTTGAAATTCTTCCAAGCCATAATATTCTTGGGAATGGTTATTTATTTTGAGGCTGATTCTCCAACCTTCTCTGACAAGTGGTATTTTCTGTGTTCAAATTCTGAGTCAGTTCAGCTCAATGCAAGACAGACCCAGTTAAATCTGGCACTAAATTGGTAGTTGAATGTAAGAGTGTTGAAAGCAAAAGTGCTGAACATGCACATGTACATGTGCAGCTGTGAAGGAAAATAAAATACTCACATTGCCAGTATCAAGATTCAAGAATATTGTGGCCATAGATTTTTTTAAAAAACTTTTTTTAGGAGGGTGTTATTGTCTCAGAGTTTGGATTATCATGCTCTTTGCCCAATCCTACTTGCAGGTACCTAAAATGCAAAAGGGAACTTCAGACAGTCCAGTTTGCATTAATTCCTAGGGCTAAAATACCCACTCATTCCTGGATCAGTGTTTGATGGAACTTTGTGTGTTCATGGAGTCAGAAAGGAAGATGAGAATTCGAAATGTGCACTGGAACTCCACCAGTTGTGTTTGGAGTTTACACCCCACAGGGGTGGGGTGAACCCCAAAATGCTGAAGACACAATGATATATTGAATTTGTTCAGACTTCTTCCCAGCTCAGTGCACTGACTGGTTTCAGGGCTTTCTGCACTAAGAGGTGATCAGATTTGTTTCTGCGTTTTGCTGCATTTACAGTCAAAGAGGTGTATTCCTGGTTTTGTTCTGGGGAGTGGAACTGAGATTTGGCTGGCTGGATTAGGGACATTTTTCTAGACCTGAGTCCTTTTATTTAATCTGCATGATTCAGCCCAGTCCATCATTCTTGTTTGAATTAGGTGCATGCTAAAAGTATTGGTGTACTGCCTCTAAGATCATTTAGTACCATTTTCTATCCCATTTTTGTGTTTGTTTATCAGCCCACTGGTGTTGACAGTGACTACAGGAGCAGCTGTGCGTGTCAGGAGAAAGGACCTGATGAGTGAGTTTGGTGATGAGGGCTTTGTACAGGCCAAACTCCTTTTTCCCCTGTTCCTCTGCTGCTGCTGCCACGGGGAATCTGTGAGACAGGAGAGCGTTGCAGAGATTCCTTCCCTAAGAGTAGGTGTTTAACTCCTGGTAGATCTGTGCCCTGTGGGCAGGAATTTTGTCTCTCAGCCTCTGCAGTTTGTGTGGAGCAGGCAGTGCTGACCTCTCTGCAACGCCTCACTGCTGAATTTGGTTGTGAAGGGGCCAAGGCGGGCTGGCCCAGGTTTGTGTGGGTTTGTGTCTCTCCTCAGGGTGGCCCTGAACACTGAAAATCCTGCTTCAGCCACCTGAGCCCCATCTGTTGAGTGGCTCTGTCACCAAATGGCTGCTGAGTGCTGGAAGTGTTTTTCCTGTCAATCTAAAGCTGCATTTCTAATGTAAATCTGGTGTTGGGCCTTGTGCTGTGTGTGATGAAAGGTGGCAGCTGAATTAATCACCTCATTCCTTGCAAAATGTGCTCCAGAGGGGGAGCTTGAGAGGATGATGGCAGCTAAACACAACGGGAATTTAGCACCTACAGAGGTGCTATTTGTGCCTTTAAAAACTTTAAATTCCTTGTATATAAAACCAGGAAGATGATTTGGTGACTTTCTGTTTCATTCTGTTAGCTGAAGTGTATTTTTCCAGAGCTGTGTGGATTTACAGGAGTTTTCTGAGCAGGTTCTTGTGCCCTTCCTGGGTTTGGTTCTGGTTACAGCCCTGCCATTATTTGAGTTACTCCTGTGCAAGGCAGCAGCAGCAGAGCTGCCCATGAGCTGTGCAGGAGCTCCCCTGCCTGCTCCTGCTGCTGCACTGCTCATTAGGGAGTACAGAAAATCAGTTTTGTCTTCTGATACCAAGCCAGATACCTTTATGATAGCACAGGTACCCAGCTGAGATTGAGAAACAGTTTTAAATGTTTCCAAGTAACTTTTATTCAGTCACTTTCCTTGCAATTAGTTATGGTCAACTCTTTCCTTTCCTTCAATGCAGCTCAGCCTCCTGTGGTTTTAACAAACTCTTGTCCAGGTAGAAACAATACAAAGTTTTATCACTTCAGAGCCACTTCCCATCAATATCCATACATCAAATGCTGGAAAGCTTCATGAAATGTGAAACAAACCCAAACGTTGTGTAAAATGAGGCAGAACGAAATGGGAAAAACCCACTTGTCTGAGTGAGCAGCTCCATTTTGTTCCCTTCTGCTCACGTAAGGTGATATCCTTATGTTACCCCGGCCTTTGTCCTGTTTATGCTGAGTAAATGCACTGGAAAACAGAAGTTTCTCAGGCTGCTGTGGTCACTGCTGCAGGTGACAAAAGAGAGAATATTCAGCCCAGTGCGTGGTAGTTTTTTTTAACCTGCACATGGCTCTTTCAGGGGTACAACCCACTGCAGCACCTCCTTTGTTTTCCATGCCCTGATCCTCATCCAGAGGCTCTCCGCCATCAGCACTGACCGTAAGGGCTGTTGTATCAAACCTCTCCCCTACCTGCACCCTCCATCCCAACATTTCAGGAGTGGCACTCATCCCACCATCACCAAGGATACTGCAGCTCTGGGAGCTGGCCAGTGATTCCAGTTCATCCTGTGTGTATCTCACACTGCCAGTGCTGCTGTCCCAGCATTCCAGGTACACTCTGAGCCCTCCGTGTGCCAGGAGCAGCCAAAGTGTTCCCACTGGGATTGGCACCATGTGGTGTTCACTGCCAGTGTCTGGGTGTGTGCTGTAAATGCAGTTACAGTCAAAGAACCTGGAGAATCGTTAAGGTTTGAGTCTCGGTTCCGATGCTGATGTCAGTTGTGTGACTGGGGGGGGTTGTGAAGGTCTTGAACTCCAGCCTGGAGCAGTGTGGAGGCAGCAAGGGAACTGTCTTGACCCCATCCAGGGGCTGTTTTCTCTGCTTAGCACTGGATCTACACTAAGCTTTCTCAGCTAGGAGCAACCTTCCCAAGTGATGTCACCACTGGAAAGGAGGGAACACTTTTGTTGGACTTTACTGTGATGCCTCCAGTGTTATTGCTCTACTCCTGCATTCATCCTCTAAAATAACTGACCACTAACAGCCACCCCCTCATCTCTCCCCCTTCTCTCCCACTTACATTCAGGTACAAAAACCCAGACAGAACATCATATTGATGTTCCTCTGTGTGGAATTAGGAGTCCTAAGTCCAGTCCTGGCCAAGGAACCAGGGCTTGTGCAACCCTCGCTGCACTGCCAGGTTTCTCTTGCTGAGTTGGAACAGTTTTCAGAGTAGGATAATCTTGTTTTCCTTTAGGCAGGGAGCAGTACTGTATGTCTGAGGAGGCTGCACCCAGTGTGTGTGGGGTGCAGTCACTGGTGAGTGACTGGTGAGAATCAGGAAGCTTCCTAATCGCACTATGCAATGAATGTTTGCTTCCTGGGATAAACAGGAATGGGATTCAGCAAAATCCACGCCAGCTGCAGCTCTGTAGCTCTATATGCTGGTCTGGACTGAAAGCACAACTTGATGCATAAAGTCTGTAATGTGATATGAATGTAAAATGTCAAGGGGAAAAAATCTAAAAATTACTATTTTTTCCCTGAATTTAGCTATGAAGAGTGATGTGCTGAGCTGTTCTCAGGGCCCCTGCATCCTACAGAGCAGTGACTGTGTGCTGAGCAGTTACTCTGTGCAGAGTTGGTGCACTCGTGGAAGGGTTTAATTAGCAGGTGAAGGAGGCACTGCTGACCTTGTGTATTAAGCCAGAATTAATTAACTCAAAAGGGTCACACTTTCATTTCAGTGACTCCTGTGGTACAGATTTTTGAAATGGATCCATAGTACTTGAAAATACCTCAATTTTATTGATATTTTTTCCAATTCTATCAGCTTCTGCTTTGTTCCAGAACACTTGCAAACCTAAACTCGTTCTGAACAGATCAGTGAAGGCATTTGCATGGCAGAGGGGCTGTTTTCATTCCCAGCCTGGTCTGTCAGACCCTGCACTGGCTCTGCCATGGGCTCTTCCTGCCTAGTGCTGCATACCCTACCCTGGTCACAAACACTGAGCTCACACCCACTGCTGCAGGGTTTTAGTCTCTTGTCCTTTTTCCATCCCACTTTGAGTCTTCCCTCTTCTTCCTGAACATACAGTTAAATATTTTCAGCTTTGAGCTGCTTGTGCTGGTTTTTTGGATACTGTGAAGGTGAGTAGGTGTCATTTTATGCAGCTGTGCCACGTATTTTATTTGTAATTAATCTCGCTGTTTGTCAGGTATTGGTTTGTGGTTCCCATAATCAGGGCCAGCTGGCCTTGCTTTTAGAGCAGGATCCCACTTCCTGCATTTTCTCTTTCCTAAAAGCCTCATTTCTTCATTCTCCAGCTTCCATTTGGGATGTAAACCTTGTGAAATAAAATGTAAGTTTACATTTTAAATACAAGCCTGTAAGTTGCTCATGCCTGCATGCTCTTTCAAATACTACTTTTTTCTGTATGAGATTTTAGGATTTACAGCAGCATTTGTAAAACTTTAGTGGGTAACAGCCACTCTTAAAAAAAAAAAATGAAGTTATATTAAGGAGAGGGGAAAAAATCCACAACCAAAAAAAGAAATCCAACAGAAAGGACAAAGGGATCATCTCTGCTTCTTATTCCAGCTGTGCTTGAAAAGCAGTGCCTGCTTGCATCCAGTGCTGGTGTCAAACAGCCCATGGAACACACAGGTATCTGACCTGAAGGCTTCCCTGCTGTTCCAGTACTTCCTGAAGCACTTCCTTGAATTAAGCCTTGGACTAAATCCCACGGGAAGCCTGGAACCCAATGAAATTGGCCCCCCCCTCTCCTTTCTAACCTGGGGAAGGTGTGTGCTGCCCATCTCAGCACCTCCCTCTGTAAAAGAAACAGAAGCCCAAAGGATTCTTGAAAATGTTGGTGTATTATTCCCCTCCCCTGTCTTTTCTGAAGGATCCGGGAGCCTCCACGATGTGTCCAGGAGAGAACTCCCTCAGCATCTGGAATGCTGCTGATGTAAGGAACTGCTGGGCTGGTGCAGGTGACCTTCCCTGGGAGGAAGGAGGGACAAGGTTGTAACTAAGAGCTGCTGTGAGGAGCTGGAACCTCTTGTTCCACTGTTCTGATTTAGCTCCATCCTTCTTTGGAATTAACTACACTATGGAGGAGCTTCCTGCTGTAGTCACTGCCTGACGAAACAGAGCTACCCCAGAGTGATTCCACATCCATTGTTGGAGCAGGGAGCTTTGGGTTAGGAACATAGGAAGTAGAAAAGCTCTTGTTATTTTATAAATTTATAATCTGCCTGCTCAGATGGCTGGTCCTCATCTGAAAATGCTCTTTGTGGTGCAAGTGGGTCCCTCAAAGATAGAAGTGACCTAAATCTCAGGATCAGAGAATGGCAGAGCTGTGGTGTCGTCAATGTCAGGAGGAGGGTTTAACTTCCTCCCAGAAAAGCCAGGGGGTTTCACGTGCTGGAGCTTTTCCTGGCAGGAAACTGGGGCTGGAGCAGAACACCCACTGCAGGGGCTGCTGTGGGTCAGAGGGCTCCCTTTGGGAGCTCCCTCTGGGCCGGGATCAGTGCTCCCATTGCATCCCGATGGAGCTGACGGAATTGGGAAACAGCAGCAATCCCACTGGAGTGGTTTGTAACTGCATCCAGCTGCTTTTTAGGAACCCAGTGTGGCCTGGGGCTGCCAGTTGCTCCAGCCAGCACTGCTCTGTGCAGCCACTCAGCTGGGTGGCTTAACACACATCCCTCACCCCCAATTCAATAGGAAGTGATTATTTTCCAAGGAATGTCACACAGGGATTGCTGCCCACCTTTGGGGTATTGTGTTCAGGAGTTTAATGCTGCTGCTGCTGGCATTGAGACTTTTGATATCAAATCGGTTTTTACAAAAGCTTTGGATACTTGTTTTTACTGTCGGACCAGTGTTCTGACTATGCTGATGCTCTGTGCAGTTTCACTGGCATTTTCCAAGTGTTTGTATGGTTTCTACAGCTGAATATCCTGTATGTTCTGCTTTGTTGTTTTTTTATTATGGTTTATACTGTACTGCAGGCAAGGACTGCATTAAAACCATTTTTGGCTAATTCATTAGATTTGTGAATGGTTATTTCCTGTGCTCAGGTTAAACATTCCCTTTCTGGAAGTGTTACACAACTTTAATTAATTGGAATTACTGCTTGGAACAGGGAAGGTTCTTTATCTGTGACAAAAAGATTCACTAAATGCTGGCATTGGTGGGGGCAGCCCAGATCTCAGCACTCCACTCACCTGATGAGAGGTAAGAAGGGACTTGAGAGAACATTCCTTAATCCTGCAATTGTAAAATACGGATATATTTTAAAATAATAATGGTCTATATTGTATTTATGGATTTTCCCAAAGTTACAGTAAGGGGAGGTACTGGCCAGCTGGATATGGTGTACTTGGTGCCAGGGGATTTAAAGCCAAAGCAGGAAGGGATTTGGCTGCAGATTGATGTTTAATGGGACCCATACAGTGAGTGCCTTGAGGCTTTGGAAAGGCTGCTGAGCCCTGAGGGCCACACTTCTCTCCTGGCCCTGGTGCTCTGTGAACAGCACTAGAAATCAAGTTCAGCTTTTTGCTGCAGTTTTCCTCTCATTAAAAGAGTTGGTGAGACTGATCCAGCCACAAGTTTTGTCTCTTAGAACTCCCAAGTTCTGTATGTATAGAATTTCCACAGGCAGGGCTGCTCCCACCCCCAATTCCCACCCAGTCTGCACCTGTGCTGCAACAGGAATCTTCTTGATTCAGGACCCTTGAGCAAGACAACCAGGGGTGTTTCACTATTTGAGAATAATGTTTGCAGAGCAAAATTCCAAGAGTTGTATCATTGGTTCTTGGCCACCAGCTCAAGACCAAAATGCCCTCTGGCTGCTCAGGAGGACATTGAGATCCAAGGGCACCCCTAGATTTGGAAGCACTGGGAGTGGCTGTAGATGGAGTGATGCCAAGTGACCCCAGAAATGAAGGACACTCCCTTGGGGTTTAGTTGGGTTTATTTTGCTCTTGCAGGCGGCCATGGACAGGCTGGAGAAGAATAAATAAGTTAAAGCAGAGTGTGGTAATTATAGAGCCCCAACATGGAGATGCTTGACTGTGTAGCCAGAGTGCTCTGTCACTGTACCTGATCCCTGTTCAGGCCAGCACTAACCTAAGTTAGTTGGCCAAAAATGTTTTTAAACATGCCCTCGACCAACTCAAAAGTAATAAAACGTAGAAAAAACCTCTTGTAATGCCATAGAGTCATATCCAGTTGTTCCAAGAGTGTCAGTCTGTCCCAAAATACTTCTGTCCAAAGTGTGTTGGTGCAACAGGATGCACTTCTGTAGTTAAAATGGTGATTTCTGGGAATTCCTGGATGATGGATTTGGCACCTTTGAAGAGACAGCAAAGGCAATAATGATTACAGTGCTTCAGCCCATGTCAAATTGTGATCAGCAGCATTCCAAAGGTAAGCCAGGCTCTGTGCTTCTGTCTCCAGTTCCTGTTCCTGCCTTTGCTAACCATCTATGAGTAAAACTTCCTGACTTTACGGGATTGCTTTTTCAGGTTTTCTTTGGATTTTCCTTTCCCATACACACATACTCCAAATCAAGTGGTTACAGGCTGCTCTGCAGTTCAGCTGAGCTTTCTGATAGCGATTTCTGCCATGGCCACTTTCTAATACAACACACAAGATCCTCTTTCCTCCTCCAGAGAAGCAGATGTTCCCCATTTAGATCCCCTTTTACCTTTAACCTGCAGCCAGGCCTGTTCTGTTGCTCCATTCAGCTCCCACTCCTGGTTGTTCTGGTGCTGGACCAACCCCCACATTCCACGGTCCAGAACAGCACCTGGCCTGGCATTGCTCTGTGAGCCATGGACCTGGCAGTGCTGCAAACTCCTGCTTTTAGGAATTCTCTCCCATTTGCAGTTTTGCCATTCAGTCCCCTCCTCACTGCCCACACCAAACATGGCGCTGTTTGCTCAGTTTTACAATTCAGCCAAAAAACCCCAAACCTGCTCTGCCTTGCCTGTGCTATGTGTGACTGATGTCACTGTCCCCACCAGACACTCCTGTGCTCACTCCTGTGCCCCTCACACTCACCGTGAGGTGTGGAGAAGAGGCTGAGCAGGATGATGACGCTGGGCTGGACCCCATGTTCCACAAGCACTTTGACAGCCTCAATGACCGTGTTCCCAGTACCTGAGAGGGCAAAGAGGGAGAGGGTTTAGGGGCTTGTCCCCTGGTTGATGAATTGTCCTAAGCTGTCCAAGAATACCCGTGGTAACTTTGGTGTGACTGATTGGTGATTCAGTCCTTTCCTACTGGAAAGGCATCACCTCTGCATGTACTCCGTGTAGAAAATGTTGTTCTCCTAATGGCAGAACTTGGACTGGAAAAGTAACCTCATCCCAACAAACTCCTTTTAATATTAATCTAGAAATGTCTCAGACTAAGAAAACATAGTTTGAGTCTTTTCCCATGGTAAAATTCATATAATTCTATTTATATCCAGTCTTAATCTGGGCCTTTCTCCCAAATGCAGCCATGCCCAAAGGATTTGCTCTGCATTCACACTGGTGCAGCTGAGTAATGTGTGTCCTGGCACAGCCTGATAAATTCCCTCCTCTGTCACCTAAACCAAGCAGAAAACCCAATCAAAGCCCCTGAAATGTGGAAATTTTCCTTTCAATGCGGGCACTCGGCGTTCAGAGGAGGCTGGCTGTCCGTGCTGGTGGCAGACACTCACTCAGGATTGGGTACATGAGCAGCACTTTCCTCCTGTAGATGTCTGGGGGGAACTTGGCGTAGTACACTTTGGCTCGCTGGGTCTCCTCGTCGCTCTGGATCAGGATTTTCCCGATGCGGATGGATCTGCAGCAGTCCCGCAGGCCCTGTTCCATCGCCTCCCCTCCAAGGAGCAGCACAAACACAGCACCAGGTGGTGACACACTGACAAAGGGCTCAGGGGCGAGGGGCTGCAGTGGAAGGGACAGTCCCAAAGGGACAGGCCCACCCCCGTGCAGGTGAACGCTTGTAAGCACTAAAACACTTGAAGCTCTTTCC
>NW_008238644.1:5434979-5447926 GCF_000691975.1 Corvus brachyrhynchos
TGGACAATACCAGGGTCTATGGCCCCACGGAGCGTGGCTGGGGTGCAGCCCTGGGCACAGCCGGGAAACAGGAGAGGGCACTTGGCCCCTCACAGGGGACAGCTGCCAGGGAAGAGGCCACAGGAAATCTGTTCCAGCCGTTTGTCTCCTAAAAGGTTAATGGCAGATATTCCTGGACATTCTGTTATCGAGGAACCTAAAAAAGAGTAACAACTGGCAGGTCTGGGTTAACCTGTTTTTGCACATTTTTGAAAGGAAGCTGTTTACAGGTTTCCAAAGCATTTCATGTGTGCTCCTTCAGCAGCCAACACCACCTACCACTTCTCATGATGCTGACCCCGCAGTTTCCCTTTTCGAATCGGACTCCTTCATACTTATGTCCTGTGAGGAAAGAAACCAGGGGTCAGTGGTAGTGGCTGCTCCCTCCTCCCCTCTCTGAATGGAGAGGAGATGGTCCTGGTCCCACTGACTGATGGGAACAGATGCAACACCAGTGCTCAAGAGATGAAGCAGCTGCTGTTTAATGTAAAAAGGAGCACAGGAAAGTGAGGCTGCCTGAACTCTGTCTGGTTCCACAGCTGAGGGTTTGCAGTCCATCTTCCCTCTAAGTGTAAGTAAAGACACACCAATGCTTTACTGCAGAGTGGGAATGGCACCCTGCAGAAATGTAAGTGGAGTTCTCAGGCGAACAGGACTCAGCTGGTGCATGTGGGTCACACCACTGAGCTGAGCAGTTCCCCCTAACCTGCTGATGCACTCAGCAGCTGCCTCTGAGTACTGCACACAACCTTACAGATCTTTACAGCTGATAGGAGGAACCACAACTCCTGCACTGGTTTTCTCTAGTGCCAACACAGCCACTTTTCATTTCCTGCTCATCCTCACTCCCAGCTGGCCCCAGTTGTTGGGCCAGACTTAGGCAAAGCAATACTGCTTGTGCCAAGTACTTATTCCTTAAAGGGCATGTGAAATGTCATCAGTTTTAATTCAAGGCTGTGGTGTGGGCAGGTGAACAGACCTTGCACATACACTGGTACATTTTCATCATGGTTTTGGAAGACCAGTTTAATTCTTAGTGAAATGACAATGTTGAATGTGTTGCTGAGTTCTGTTCTTATGAACCATGTAGCTTTTTAAACCAGAAGGGACCCTTACTCTGTGCTCTGCCCTGCTCAGAGCTCCCCAGGGAACTCATGGCACCAAATCTGTCAGAGTTCAAGGACCATCTGGATGTTGCTGGGTTCAGTTTTAGGCAGTTCTGTGAGGAGGGGAGTTGGACTCAATGATCCTCTGAGTCCCTTCCACCTTGAGATATTCTGTAACTCTAGTAATAATTCCATGTATTTTTATGTCAGTTCCACTTCCAGTCCTACCCAGGCCAGGGGTGATTTCCCACATACCTGTTGGAGTGGTCACGGTACACTCTGTGTAGGGCAGTTGATTCAGTCCCTCTTCAACCACGAGTCTGATCTGTGGAACCAAAGAGAAGGCTCAGCTTAAAGGGATTGTTATCTCTGGAGATAAGGCACTACATAGCAGTAGTAGTTACAAAGACTGGGTGAGCCCAAAGGGTCTAAAAGGGTCTCTTTAATAGCAGTTAGGGACTGAATTTAGAGACCTTTTGGGGGTGAAGCCTATGATTTGGCCACAAATCAAACAAAGGCATTGCAGAACAAAATTGGGAGAAGAGGGGGTTCATAAGCAATCATAAAACTGCCTTTATTTACATCTGGCAGGCAGAGACATCACAATTTTTTTTTCAACAGATGAGTGAGGCACCAATGCAACTTCATTTGCTGACAGGAAATATTGGTGAGGGAAAGGGAAAGTTCCCCATCAGCCAGGCTCTATTTTCACATCCTTGTTTCTAGGGCTAAACTGCAGCTGGGCTGCCAGAACAGCCACAGAAGCTGCAGCAATGCAAACACACCACCAGTGCCCAAAGACAGCTCAGCAAGTCTAGGAATCTCTCTGTCACCGTCACCTCCCAGCTCTGCTTTCCCTGGGCTGCTCTGCCAATCCCTGCACTTCTGGATGGTCCAGCTGGAGGAGCAGCTCGTGAGCCCCCCAGCCCTCCCCTGGTGCTGCCCTGCAAAGTACAAAGTACATCCACCTGCAGCCAGGATGATTGTCCTGAAGGATGCTCTGGGTACTAAAGATGTGAAAATTCTCGCTGTTGGTGAGCCAAAGATTCACAGGCCAAAACTGCTCAAGGAAAGCTACTGCCAAGCAAGAGCTTAAACCAAAACCATCACTGACTATTCAGAATTCGCTGTGGGATGGCAGAAGTGAGGCAATGCTCCTGGGATGGAGCAGGTGTACTGCTCACCTCAGGCAGTTCTTCTTCCAGAAAAAGGGCAGCCTGGGAGGTTTTTCCTGTCCTATTCTGCCCCAGTTCCTGGCACACAGGCAGCCTCTGCTAGAAATGGTCCCTTACATTTATAATGTCTCTTTGGAGATATTTTTAGTCATTTTAGTACAATTTTTTTTTTTCCTAGGGTTGGATTTGGGCCAGCCATACTCAGAGGCTGTGGTCAGTTTCTGGGGCATTTGTACCAAATTCTATTTTATTTTTTTGGAGTTAATTCACCAAAAAAAGCTAATCTCTTTGTCAGGTTTGGAAGGAAAGCTTTTTTTCATCCTGCTGTAGTGCTGTCAGGGTTGGATTTGCTCCACATAATCTGCCAAAAGTTTAGAGTAATCCAGTGAAGGTCTTATGGTCAAATAATCTCTGTGATCTTCCTACACTTTATCAGTGTTTTACACAGACTGGGAGGATTCTTTGTAAACTTGTCAGTGTTGATAAAACATTTATTTTTGCACTGTGCTTTCTGCCACCTCCACACTCAGGGATTAATTTCCTCCTCTTTTCTCTCGTGCCCCAAGAACCAGCTGCTCCTCTCCCAGAGAGGTGGCTGCCATTGCTTAGAAGATAAAACCAATATTATTACAGCCCTACATGAAACAGGAAGTAAAGGTTTGGTCCCAAGGTAGAAGAGTCTGAGCAGAAAATCCTCTAACCCCATTTTTGTGTGGCTTTTCTTGGAAGCTCAAGGGAAGGCAGAACATCCTCTTTGTATCTTTGCAGCTCAGCATTTCAAACCACTTTGGAATGCTCACCCCCTGAAAGAGGCAGGTGGTGAGAAGGGTGAAGTGAGCTGGTCAGTGTTACACAGGGAGCTGCTGGTAGAGCTGAAAAATTAATTCATGGCTCCACCTCAGGCCTCCAGTCACCCCCCCAAATGTGCTTCTGCTGCAAAGCACCAGCACCTGGGAGCTGAGGTGACACCAGTTCAGTGCCTCCACAGTGAGTGGGTGCTGGGATCAGGGGAAGCATCCTGCCCCGAGAGGAGCTCTGTGCCCTTCCCAGCACCCGCCCTGAGTTCCAGATGTCCCGACTTCCACCACCACCAGCAGCCATAGGCACTGATTGTTTCCCATGCTAGGGACTGCTTCCCTCAGCTGCTTCTCCTCCTTCACAAACACCAAACAGGTTTATCTTCATCCTTCATCCTTGACTTTAACCTCCGTTCTTTCAGCTTCAGGATCACAGCCCTGGCAGTGACTTTCAGACACTCCCTGCCAACCTCCACCACCCATTAACTCCTTTTTCTCACAAGTACCTTCGAACATTTCCTTTGTGCCATCTCCTTATGTGTGAAACAAACTGCCAGAAGAAGAAATTGTGCCACCAGAAATCCATCACCTTTAGAATCCCTCCTTAAGACCTCTCCCTGTGGTGACCTTAGGAGACACTGCCCCTAACAGCTGCCAAGGTGCAAGCTTAACTTTATTCTCATTTTCTTATTTCAACAAGGTGTATTTTCTTCCCCTATAATCCCCCACTTTTCATGTATTGCCTCTTGCCATTAAACTCTGCTCACTGGGTGGAAAACGTGGCAAGTCATAACTGTTTGCACCTTGCCAAGTTTAGTAGAGACCACGTCCCACATGAAATTATAACTGTTCTTTGTCACACCCAGGAAAAATATTCAGAAAATGAGAGCCCTACATATTCTTTCGTGCAAAATTCCTCCTACAAAATGGAAAACAGAGCAGCAGGTACTGTGGCAAAGAGCTGCAGGACCAGCACACGGAAGCTCTCTAGCTCTGCTGGCCAGCCCATAGAGGACACTGCTGTAAGGGCCTGAACTAATGTCTGGATCCGCAGCTTCCAGCAATGGGGGGGGGGGGGGGGGAAATCAGTGTTTGCCTCAGAACAGGGGCAGGACAGCCAAGAAAGGTGAGAAGGTACATGGAAAAAAGGTCCTTCACACTAATTACTGACAATAAGGTATTGGAATGCAGGAAACATCCTCAAGAAGGGGAAAGCAGGGGGGAAAGTGCAAAGCCATGAAAATAAAAAGCACTGCAGTCACAGTCTTAGGTTGTGGTCATATCTAAACCTGAGCAAGCTTGGATCAGGCCTGGATTAAGATTGTGCTCATCACAGGAAACCTGTCTGCTGTGGCTGTAATTGTGAATGGTCTCTGGACTCTGCTGGAAGGGGAAGAACACTTCTCTCTGTTAATGAGAGTGGATTTGCAAAAAGCAAACACCCTTGTGGACACAAGCAAATGTGTGTGTGGTAGCAAGTGCTGGGGTTTTCTTTAAGCTTATAGTTTAAATGAGATAAAGGCTGCACTCCCTACAGTTTTTGTGCTGACTTACTACATGTGAAAACTTCAAACTGCTTTGTCCCTGCCAGTAACTACCATATGGCTAAAGACAAATTCTCCATGTGGATGCACCCAGAGCTACTAATCTAATACACAACAAGTGCCAGGAGGCACTTCTGCACGCAAGCAATTGCTAACATCCAGGCAGTAAGAAATTGTACTGCTCTGTTCAAAAGATCAAAAGTGCTGTTTCAAAATAAAACTCAATTACCTCCAGCCTCTGTGCATCTGTTTTTGAACAGAATTTTCTAATTACTACAGGTCTCTGTCCTCAAGTAGCTGTGTCTGGTAATAAGATGGTTTCTGGAACCCGTTGAGATGAAACAGTGAACAGAAGTCTCTACACAGAAAGTTGCTGTCACACAGCAATTTCCTTTGGGTAGAAAAGTTGTTCTCACACCACCATTCTTCTGTTCTGAAAGACTCATTTTATGGAAGAGTTGCAAAGTACAATATCAAGCAGAAATTCTCCACCTACCAGACGATCAGCAGAAAATACGAAGTCTCCTCTACTGGATTTCCTGAAAAAGGCAATAAATTACATTTTAAGTTGGGGAACAACTTTAAGAACATTGCTTAAATACAATACTAAATACTATATTCTAAGGCAATTCAGCGAGAAGTCTCCTATCATGTACTGAATTTATCCCAGAGGTCCTGCATCATGGGTTTCCTGGTTGGTGGCAGAGACTGGGATGCAGTGACCCAGCGCTGGGGTTTGGCTCTTGCTGCTGGCAGTGTTGCTGCTCTGCACCAGTAGCAATTAAACACAAAAGAAGGATGTTCTGTAGGTTTCCCATGGGGACTGCTGTTCCAGCTCAGTTCCAAAACACCTCCTAAGCTCAGATATTCCTGCATTCCCTGCAGCTCTGAGCAAGGGAGCTTTGCTTGCCTGTCCTCCAGTCAGTCAGAAACTGTGGGACAATGATAGTGCAGATCCTTAACCCCAGGGCTGACAACACATCTGATAAGCAGGAGATATATCCTATCTTATCTGGAATTCACTGAGTGTGACTAGATCAGTGAATGTGAGGTTAAACTGAGCAGGGATTAATGAGCATTCCCATGAAAACACCTCTCTGCCTCTTATTAGTTTTGCTCATGCGCCTGTGTGGCTTTTGGCCCCTGCAGAAGGCAAAATGAAAGGTTAAAAGCCTGAATTTTAGAAGCAGCTTTAACACCTTGCTTCCCACGCCAAGAGCGACTCTCACTACACCAGAATAGGACACATTTTCAATCATGGAGCCAATACTCACAGGACAGTGGCCTTGAAAACACTCAGACACAGCACCAACACGGCAAGTGGTACTTTCAAATGAAATCTCCTATTAATCTCTCTTGTGTTTTCAAACCCTGATACTCTGCATGTCTCCTTAAATACCATTTTGTATTTAATCCCCGAGAATCTGAGACACCTCATGCTTACATGAATGAAAGTCAAAAGGTTTGCCTGCTCATTGTCTGGGAACCAGTCACTTATTCCCACTTTAAAAAAGAGGTTTTAGAACAGCATCAGCTTAATCTAGTTTCTTTCCTTGTGCTAGTAACACACTGTTAAAAATATCATTTACTTTTATTTTTTCCTTCTTTCTGGTAATGACAGGATATTCCTAACTTTCTGCTCTTTTGACACTAACCAGACAGACAAAGCTCAAAAAGACCCCAAAACTGGGAAAAAAAAAAAAAAAAATAAACCCAACCCCAAACTCCTACAATTATATGACTCGATTCTATTAAGATTTTTGGAAAGTTTCATACTTCCATCAATGGTGTAGATTGGTATTTTTTAAAGAGGGAAGTAGCAAAGTGGCACATCTAGGTTCTTTCAGACTGTAGCATTTCAGAAAATTTAGCCGAATTTCACAAATGGGTGTAAGACAGACCCAACAATGTCAAGACCACAGTTTTGACCGCAAAGTGATACATGTTTAGAGTGACTATTCTGAGATATTAATGCAGATTGAGGCCTTAAACCAACCCCTCTGTCCTTGCAGAGACACAGATGTTCCTATGCACAGTTCACTGAACACCCTTAATTGGTCATACCTGCTTTTTGAGAGGGGGAGGGCAACAGAAAACCACAGCGCATTCAAATAACAGTAATACAGAAAATGTCAGACCTGGTGTACAGGGGCAGCTGGAAAGCTGTGACCACACCTCAAACCCCACATCCCGTGAGAATTGCCACGAGGAAGAAAAAAAAAAGGAGTTTATGTGAAAACACTGTAACTGCTCTCCTTAAATACCAGATAGGAATACATAAAGTAACAATTCATGTCAGACTAGAAACTGTTTCAGATGCTTAAACAAGAACAAGACAACATCTAAAAATATGAGGCATTAAAACCTAACTTGTAGCATGAATATTGTGTTACACAATATAAATGAGTTTCAGTTTGTTTTTGCAGGCAGAGCAGCGTGGCTGATGGATGTCACAGTGTCTGCCTTAGGAGGCGAGAAGAAATGGGTTTTGGGGACTGTATTGTAATATAAAGCAGCTGCAGGGTTTCTTCCTGCTTTAGCACCTGGTACTAGTGACAAGCACAGACAGGTCTGCAGGTGATGTGGCTTCAGTAATTCCTGTTTCCCTCATTACCTCACAGAACTTGTTGAGACACCCCCAGGGTGAGGGCCAGGCTGGAAAAAGGCCACTTCCCAGGATTTGTACAAGGTTTTAAACAAAACTGAAGGCACTGGACGAGCTGCTGGCATTCAGGGAGACGATACAGCTGGGCAACAGGTCCATGTTCTACCTGCAGCACTTCAGCACCTGATGGACTACAGTCCTTAATTTGTTCCATGCCAAGGCTAGGATGTAGAGGGATCCCCCCCCTCCCTGCCTGCAGCAGTTGTCCTTACCCAGCACAGGTGAGTTACACACTCCTGAATCCCCCTGCTCTGTGCCCAGCCAGGACTGCACATCCAACCACTTTGCCATCTGTGTTTCTACCTTATCACTCTGCTCCTTAGGGAATAAGAAGCTTTACCAGAACACCACAGAATGATCTCATGCAACAGACACAAGAACCTTTAAGGATCTGGATTTAAATCATATCTATTGTTAAATCAGTAATTAAAATGACACTACCAACCTGACCTAATGACCACATCACTGCTCTACTCATTTCAGCTTCCAGATCCCTGCTTCACATCTGTGAGGCCAGAAATGACTTTGAGATCATTCCCTCGTTGTACAGAGACAAACTGTTTGTTCCAGAATGTTCAGTACTTCAGTGCATCAGTTCACATCCCATTAGAGCACTCGAGGTTCATATCCTACTCAGTATAAAAGGCACCTGCCCTCATTAAGTATTTGCTGGACAGAAAAGTGACAAACCTGAGGGAAAATGAGGAAACCCAAGCACAGTTAAGTTGAGGTGCTCTATCCATCTCCCTGACTCTGGCACACAAACCAGGTTCTTGTTAATTTTAAGGAAGCAAAAGTGTCATGTTAATCCACCAGAACATCCCTGACCCAGCCAGCCACCTCTGAATCCCACAAGACACCATGACCAGCCACATGAAGGTGGGTTTTTCTTTGCAGTAATTCCAATTGAAAGGCTGTGATTTCTTTCTCTGAATCCTCTCAAGAACAAGAAAAGAGCTTTCCACTTCTCTGAACAGATCATGCTATGGACAAAAGAGAGTCCCTGAGGTCTTCTGCATCTGGCCTGACCATACTTAGCTCCATGTAGGCACAGCAGGTTCTACCTTGTAGTTCACTGGGATTAGCTATCTGAGTATTTATCCCTTCCTCATTTACAGTAAGAGACCCAATTTGCCTGTTTTTATCCCTACTTTTGTTCCACTTCTCACCCCCAGTCCCTTACCTTTTAATGTCTGTCCTTTTCAGGTATTGCTGTACTTGGAACATCCATCCTCTACAGCGTTAAGTAACCTAAATATTCTCCTTGAGTTAAGGTGTTACCTGCTCTTTTTTAATCCAGAAAGATTTCGTGACAGGGCTCTAACTGCCTGTAGATGACACAGCTTCTCCCTCTTCCCAAGCACTGTATGTGAACATACCCCTCTATCAGCTTAAACTGGATTTTTTTGACCAGTAGCTGCTCTGAGCCACAGTGCTGCCAGTTCACAAACACGGTTCTTCTGAGGAGGAGTTTCTTTTAGCACCTGGTCTGAATGCTACAGTGGCTACAGAGTTGTCTCAGGGCAGCTGCCATGGCAAAGGTTAATGAACGGTGCCTAAAAAAATCCTCCTCTTTCAGCATCTTTCTAAATGACAGGCACTAAAATAGGCCAGTCTGAGGTCTCTTATTTAATGAGACACAGCTGAATTCCTGGGACAGAATACAAAAATGATGTTTCCCTACTGTCCTTACCTACAAAGCCTACCTTTCTGAGCAGGCTGCTGCCTGATTTTCCTCACGGTTGGGAAGGGAGCTTGGAAGTGACAGTTCCATCCCCACTGCCAGGGCAACATCACACTCAGAATAAAGTACAGTCTGCGATTGCTGCAGCTGCTCTGAGTAACTCATTGTTTACAAGTCCTATTCTAGACTTCCTCTTACCAAAGTCTTGTGCAATGAAGCTCATGTAACTCTAAAAAACATCCTTCAAGTTAAAATCGCAGCTGCTGCTTTCTGGATAAGCTCACTGTAACCAGAAACCTCTTAAATGTATTTCAAAGAGGTCAAAACCTGTGTACAAGAAAATAATAATAAAACCTTGAGTGCAGTAATTACATTGCTAGTATTTGCCTAGATAGCAAAACTATATGGTTTTCACTAACCCCAAAACCTTTCACAGCCCACCACCAAGCCTAGTTTGGATTCCCTCTCTGTCTCTCTCTGCTTAGCCCACTCCCAGCTCCCCTTTCTGCTCCACAGAGAAGCTGCCAGGAAAGCGTTCTCACATGCAGGGATCTTCTGTGTGGTCTTGCCACAAGTGCCCTCCTGACATCGAGACTACACTGCCTCTGGTGCTCCTGCTGCCAGGCTTTGAAAATTAAGGAAAATCCTCTACAAACTAGTTTAAAGTAAGAAGGCTCCGCTAAGTTAATAAAATTGATGGAGGTATCATCTTTGAGAAATGGTGATCAGTTTTGCATTAAAAAATGTATTGCTGTTAGCTACAAAGTCAAGCCTCAAGAGTCAGAAAATAGCAAAATGTGGACTATGCAGATGGACAGATGTGAAACACAGCAAAGAACAGTGTCTCTGGAATGACTTACTGCAGATGTCAGAAAGCCACTGTGTCGCAGGAAGAGAGGGTTTTATTCAGAACCTGATCACTCTATTGATAGGCTTGATTTCACACCTCTTAGCTGGTGATCCTTGCAAACTAGTAGTTTTTAATAAACAGATGGATGCTAGTGAAGTTTGTCTTATGTTGCATGCTATATTTAATACCTTACACTATCACCTTCCAAGTGCTGAACAAGCACAGCTGCAGACGTGATCAGTGGGAGGGACGTGCTCGACACCTGAACTGCCTTGTTGAACATAGTGCTCACAGCTGTCTCCAGTTAGAGCCTGGGAATGGCTCCCTGCCCCATCCTGCCTGCAGGATACGATCTCCAGAGAGCGGTAACGAGCCCCAGCTGCTGCCGGGCCCGCCCGCGTGACCATAAGGTACAGCCTCCTTCCTCAAGAGCTTTACACACACGGCACTGCACGCTCCTTGTGCTGATGATGTGGCACGCAAGCTCCGAGCTGCCCGCGGGGCGGAGGTGAGCAAAAACCCCCCCCATCAGGGACCGTCCAAGTTTGTGAAGGATTTTAAGACCCCTCGAGCCGCCGTGTCAGGCCCCGACAGCCCCGAGGCGGGGGGGGGGAGGGAGCCCCCGGGAAATTTGGAACGTCCATTGGTCAGCTCACCCTGGAAAGGAAAGCAACACAGAACAAGTGATAGGAACAAATTAAAGATGGAAGTTCCTTGTACTTAAAGAAAGATAATTTCTAAAACTCCTATTGGGAGTTCTCAAACTTTTATAGACAAAAGTCAACCTTACTATAAAAAGCAAAAAGAGACAAAGGAATGAATGTGGTTCATTTCCCCTCCTGTACCACAGCACAAAGAGCAGGGGGTGTTATTAACTCTTTGTATGGCTCAGAGCCAGCCCACCACAGCTGCCCAGGTGGGCAGGAGGAACACCCTGTCCCCATGGGAAATAAGCAGGCAGCAGCTCTTGAAGCCCTGTTTAAGTTCTGCTGAGTTTCCTGTGCATACATTAAAATTCTGCAGCTTGCTCAAGGTAAGCCCAGAGAACCTGACCTCTGCAGCTATCGGGGAGTGTTAGAACTGAGCACAGAGGGGTGGGGAAAGTTTAAAAGCCAAGTGGGAACTCCCAAGCAGAAGAAAGGCTCCTTTCCCTCTACAGCAGAATAGTCAAGTGCCAGAGGTGCCCAGCAGCAACACAGGCAGGCTCTGGGGACCTCCAGGGCTCAGGGCTGTAGCTTGTTTAGTGCGGGGAACAATTAGTGCACAGCAAAATTACTTAAACACAAACATACAGACTTATTGAGCAGAGGGGACAGAAACTAGAGGCCAAGGGCCAGTGTCTTACTGGAGCTGTCAGCTGCCCTTACTTGCATACAAACGACCGGCAGTAACTGAATAAAAGCCTGCTTTGGTTCACTCTGTTTTTAAACTGAGGGAGGAGGCCTGTGTGGACTAGAAAATGAACAAGGTTTTTTGACCTGTTTTGGTTTTTTCTTCTCAGTAAATATGTACAAATCAATGCCAAACATTGCAAGAGACACCCGTGCAAACACAAGGACAGGGAAGGGATATAACCTCTCTGCCAGAAGCTAATCTGCAGTCTGAAATTCCTGAAGGCTACTTGCTTCTTGCTTTGTGCATTTTGGACATCTAACAGCAGCTGGATTCCCAAAGGGCCCAGGGAAACACCTCCCAGGAAAATGCAGCCCCTCCACTGCCTGGCAGCAGCAAAGCACCGAGAGTCACTAAAGCCCACGAGACTCACAGCAGATGAAAAAGGAACCGGATTTCATGACTTACTGTCCAATACTTAATGAAATACTTGAAGACTGTTGCAGCAATATACAAGCAATACAACAAAGAATAGGCTAAGAACAGTAGAAAGAATTTGTAGTTAGAAAATCCAATGCAGTTATTCACCCTGGAGGACAAAAGCAAAGTTGAAATCAGGATTTGTGCAGCACACAGTGGTTGTAACACAATGAGCACGACCAGTTCTGGGGGGGTTTAAACCCCGTGATCACACAACCGAATTTGCCAATAAGCAGCTCCCCTTAGTGGCCAACAGGGAACAGACCTGAAGGCTCTGCTTTTCACTCAAGCCCTTCCTGTGGGCCAAGGAGAAGCACAGTGCAGATTTTTGGAATTGTTTTAAGGTTGCTACCGCAGGTAAATGGGGCACAGAGGCAGGAACTCGTTCCTCCTGTCTGGGTCTTGTCTGCCAAGGCAATCAGATCTGGGACTTCTGTGCTGCTTTATTCATTTGCAGACCTCAGGAGCCACCTCCCCACTGCCTGTTTGTTTACACACAGCCCAGTTAACCCCACCTTTGGTTAGAATTTGCCATGCACAGGACAACTCTAGAAAGAAACAAGGGGATGTACAAAAAACCCCTAGTGGCTGTTTGTGTCAGAACTCAGGTTTGGAAAATCCTCTACAATTTTGATCACTGGGGAGGTTCAGGTAGGGAAATGTTTGTGTTGCTTCCAGTTTCTTAAATCTTCCTCTTTTTTTTCTTAAAAAAAAAGGAGGAGTTTAAGAAATTTAGTGGCAGAAATTCTCAAAAGTGTAAAGCTCAATTAATCCATGCACCTTTCTGCACAGACTGTCTAAAATGAGAGGCATATAGACGTGTGGCACAAGTATATATAAAAAGCCTTTTTTTTTCAGAAAAATTACTTTTAAAAAGGAAACTGAATGAGAAAGGAAAGATAGGGACTCACCTTCTCTCCTCCTCTTTCCTTCCCAGATCCTGGTGTGTGATTCAAAACCAGCCGTGTGCTGTGGGAAATAACGCTGAGCCTGCAAACAGTGACTCCTTCTTGCAGAAGCTGAAGCGGTTCCTGAAGAAGAAACAAAGCTGGAATTGTGAACTGCCACACACTGAATTTCTCCTTTCCTCTCTGGCACACCTGGCAAGCCTTACAGCTGTGTCAGAAAACCATCCCAACCCACCCAAACCAGCAGTGCAGGCTGAGCCCCTGGCTGCAGACAGACTCCCCCAGCGTTCCCGGCTGTTTGCGTCCCGTCCCGGAGCGCTGTCTCAGAGCAGCTGCAGGAGCAGAGCTGATGGTTAGCCCACACCTT
>NW_008238644.1:5448022-5452065 GCF_000691975.1 Corvus brachyrhynchos
AGCCTCCTTGCTCCACCAAACACCAAAAGACACCCAACCCTGCCTGGCAAGGCTGAAAACTTCCTGATTCAAGTCAGACACTTCCAGCACAGTCACAGTCTCTGAGGCTCTCCTGGCCCCATTAAACTGTGCTGCTAGCGGGCTCTGAGCCCCCAGATCAGTCCCTGCCTAGTCCTCCATTTCTCCCCCCACCTTCCTCCCAACATTTCAACTTCATATTGTAAATCTTCCTTTAAATTGTGCATTTCTCTTACCAGTTTCCATGGCCAAGCACCTCATTATTGGTGCCTTCTGAACAGGAGGAAAGAAAAGCTCCCATTTGTGCCTGGGCCAAGGCGAGCGCTCTGTGCACAGAAGGCTCTGTGTGCCCTCCTTCCCTTGGCAGGAATAACAACCTCAGCCACTTCAGGGAAGTGACTGCATTAGCAGGAGAGAAAGGGAAAAAAAAGGGAAGAAGAAAGCAGAAGCAACCAGTAACAACCAAAAAGTCTCAGGCGTGGCCTGGTGTATTTGCAGTGAGCCAGAGCACAGGCTGGAACAAAACCTGGAGAAGGCAAAGGGATCAGGACATGAGGAACTCAAAAGCTGCTGTGGATTCACTGGAGGTTTGATCTTCTCACTGGCAGTAAATCCATGACCCGGGCAAGGCTGGATGCCTCTGCTCTGCTGGCCTGACGTGCCACACCCAGTTGTTTCTTGGACACTTCCAGGGATGGTAACTCCACCACTGCCCTGGGTGAGCCCTTCCAATGCCTGACCACCTTTTCAGTGAAAACAACTGGACATGTCATTTTTGTAAGACAATCAAACACACTCTAAAATACAGCTCTTTTATGCTACTTATTTATTTAACTGTGAGATATAATTCACACTGCACTTCCAAAGTGTGTGCAGCTGCTCAGCTCTTAAATGCAGGGTTTGAGAATTAATCGTTCATATTTTTCTAGAAATAAGTGCAACAGTTGCTATCTCCAAAAGAGCACTGTGCCTTTCAGCACACATTCTCCTTGCCAAAATTATTTTACACCTCTGAACAAGGCCTTCTATCTGCCCCCAACCTTGTCCCATTTTCCTATTTTTATTTTCTTTGCATTACTTTCTTCTCATTAATTTTCTCTCTTGCTTCATACACTTTCTTGAAGCATTCCCCTCCTTGTGTTCATACCCTTCCAATACTATTGATTCTAAATGGTGTTTGAATATTAACACTTTTCTTTTTCCTTTAGCCTGACTCCTGAATTGATTTTGATTCCCACAGCTCTGGGGGAGCTTTCTTTTAGGATGATGCCTAGTATAGCTGGAATTGTCAATGTTACCATGCACAATAGAGGGTTCAGTATCCCTTTGGCATACTGATTATCTGGAATTCAGTGTTGATTCTTCCCATTTTATAGGAATGTTATTAATTATAAATCTTACTTCTATAAGTAGACTTTATGAAATTGTACTCTGTTTTTTTACACCTGGAGTAATAAGTACTTGTTGGTAGAAGTGAAATTCATTACAGTGCTAGAATCATATTAAGCACCTTTAATGAGAAAGAAGTTAAGAACTTTAAGCAACTCTAAATAAGGTGTTATTTCACCTCCACAAGATGGGTGTTGTATTTCTTTTGCTGAGCTGCTTCTGTAAACTTTTCTAACCAAAAAAATAATGTGTTTTCATTCAGTACACTGACCTTGTTCTCAAGCCCTGGTTTGTTGTCTACACAGCTCCTGGAAAAAATAAGTATCTTTTAGGATTCTATTCACAAATCTCCTTTGTGGTGAGTTATTTCCATTCCCAGAGCTTCTATTTCTTCAACTGAGCTGCTTCTGTCATCTTTCCAGAGTGCCAGCTCCAGAGCAGGCATTGATTTGTCTGTCTCCAAGGAGATCTCTGCTTCCACAACTAAATCTGCAGAGAAATAGATATTTATTTTGTGGCAAGCTACTTTAAACAGTGTAAGTTCATAAAACTCCTCTGTTGGCTTTCTGTGTCTCTATCACGAGCTCTGTTCTCCTGGTTCAGTCACTCTGGGATAGAGGTTGTAACTACTACAGGAATATGGGCTCTTTTCACCCTGGGTGTCTCTCAGGGTTTGTGCAGTGCCTCGTACAGGTGTCAGTAATCTGGGATCACATAAATAAAGTGGAGAAAGAGAAGATCAGGACTGGAAACAAGACTGAAACATTAGCAGGAGGAAATAAAGCCAGTAGCATGGGAAAGTTATTAAAGAAGGAAGAGCAGCTAAAGTAAAATTTGCAAGGAGAATACTCATATCAAATATATGAAGCACCTTATTAGCCTGAAAAGTGTAGAAAAAATAACAATGACAAGGCTGAGATGATGCAGGGGTTGTGAAGTTTGACAATAAACATTTGCCAAGTGATTTGTATGTCTCCATTAGAGGCATTAGAGCTGTGAGATCCTGTGATACCACAGCACAGGGTTCTGTTATCCACATGCAGGATGTTCCATGTTGTGTCCGAAGAGCTTGACTTGGTTGAAACACTGGATACATTTCATAGGGCTGAGAGCCTGTGCTGCACATTGGATCGACCCATAAAGCACCGTGTGTGCACACAAACACTGTGCATGAAGGCATCTCAGCAGTGCATGCGGAAAAATTGCAGAAACATTTGAAATCACTCAAAAGATGCTGCCATGGTGGCCAGCCTGTCTGTCCAGGCTACCCCAGACAGAGTCATGATTAGCCCGTTTTGCCTGGTCAAACTTCCATGCTGAGCAGAGCATAAGGGAGGAGGCGGATGTATGGAAGCCAGAAGCCCAGAATTCCTGTTTATCCCTCTGAACGATGCCACGGGGCGGCACTGTTCAGACCCAGCTCTGCCAAATGCAATTATGATGAAGAATTAGATTAGTGCCAGAGAAATGTCACCTCTGTCGTTTGAAGTGGATCCCGGTCAGGAGCAAAGTTGCGTATCAAAGCACAGACTAGAGAAATCCTGCCTCATTAAAAATCGACTTTAAGCCAATTGTCCTCTTCCTTTCTGTCTGTCTGTCTGTCTTTCTCTGCTGCAAATGAGCTTACAACTCTCCCTCAAGGCAAGAGCATCAGCAGTCAAGCTCTGGTAGCTTTGAAGAAATTTTTGTGTGATTAGAAATGCCACACAGAGTTACAGCCTTCTGACAGCTCTGCATGCCGATCACATGGGAGTATATAGGGCACCGGAAACGTCATCCATGGCATAGCTCTATCTTCCTAAATGGGTGTTTAATTAGGAACCATACTATTGCTGCATTATTCTGGCTCAGAGGAACTATGGCTGAGTTGTGTGGGGTGGAGGAAGCCTCTGAGGTAGCTCAGAATTTAACGCTGGGAAGGGTGGGGAATACAGGATTAGGTCTGTGCGGAGATGTACCAGCCCACGTGCCATCCACACATTCCCCTCCGGCCCCTGCTCCCTCATGGTGCTGCAGGCCAGGGCTTGTCTGCGCCCCAGGCAAGGAAACTGCAGCTGCTCAGTGGGGAACCCAAAATCCAGAGGGACTGTGTGCCAGCTCGAGCACCTTTTTCTGTCTGCAGTACTGTCGGTGTCCAGCTGCATGTGTACAAAGCATGGGAATGTGCAGAATGCCATGGTGGGTCTGAGGGCTGCCTCCCTCTGGGCTCCATGGAGGATGGCAGCTCCCCACAGGGCACTGTGGCAGGTTGTGGCCTGCCCCTCTCAGACTGCCATGCTGGGGTCAGGGCAGCCCCTCTCTTGGCACCATGGCAGGGTTGAAGGCAGCCCTTCTCTGGGCACCACAGTGAGGCTGAGGGCTGCCCCTTTCTGGATGCCATGGTGGGGCTGAGAGCTGCCCCTCTTTGGGGGCCATGGTGAGACTCAGGGCTGCACCTCTCTGGGTGCCGTGGTGGTGGCACTGCGGGCTGCCCCCTCAGGGGACCATGGTTGAGGACATCCCCTTTCGTGGCACCTTGGGGAATGAGGGCAGCTCCTCTCAGGGTGCCATGGCGGGGCTGAGGGCTGCCCTTCTCAGGGTGCCATGGGGGATCTGAGGGCAGTCCCTACCAGAGCGGGGCTCAAGGCTGTGCAGCT
>NW_008238644.1:5452518-5469331 GCF_000691975.1 Corvus brachyrhynchos
GCGGGGGGGCGGGGAGGGTCTGAGGGGGCGCCAGGAGCTGAGAGGGTTGAGGGCTGGTCGGTGAGGGGCTGAGAGGCGCCGGTGCCCGCAAAGCTGTTCCGCCGGCTCTGCGAGCACCGCCTGGTTCGTCCTTGCCGTGCCGGTATCAGCCCCTGCCGCCCCGGGGGACGCAGGGGGGACCGGGGGCTCCCGGAGGCCGGTCAGCCCCGCGGGGGCTCCCGTGCGGAGGGACCGGGGGTGTCGTGGGGTCTCTCTGGGCACAAGCGTTAAACCCCTCAGTGTCTTTGAACATGATGTGTGGTGAGTGTATGTATAGAGAGTAACTTGTGCTGACAGCTAGTTCTGCCGCTTTGTGCGGAACGGGAGTTGGAGTTGGAGTGCTTTCTGTCAGCTATGGAAGGCTGTAATGTTTCAGTGAATTACTTTTTATTGCAAGTAAAGTATTGAGTACATTATCTCAAACTAAGTCCAGCTTTCAGTAGTTCATGTGCATTTTTCAGGGTGGCTGAAGGAAGTGTATCCCAAAGACTGAGGGAATGAACTTTCATAAACTCTCAGCTTGTAATTCTGTTTGATAATAAACTTTTTTATCCCCCCAGATCACTGCTGTTTATGAGTAACTTTTTTTTGTCACCCGCCTTGATTAGTTTTTCCTGACAGGGAGAATTCTCTCAGGGACTGCAGTCAATTTTATTACTGGCTAGATGAGATGAGCAGGACTGAAAGGGTAAATTTTGGGGGGTTTTAATTTTGAAACTTGTGCAAGAGGCTGAGTGCTAAAGTCGATGCAGATCAAATATTTTACCCATGTATTTGCATACATTAAAATATACCTGAATACTCAGTATTGTTTGGTGTTCCTGGAGATGTATTTCAGCTGTTAGGGAACAAACAGCAATGTTATCATGGTGATGAATAGAAGTATTAATTATATTCCTGTTTTCCTTTTGAATGATTTTATTTTCATGTGAGAAATGCCAGTCCCTGCTGATCAGTTTTAATTGCCACGTGTCACTAAATGTGGATTTGGACTAGATTTTCTGAACTAGAAAGCTAATACTAAGTCTGTGGAATATATATATGTGTGTTCATCTCTTTGACTTTTTAGTTTCTAGGCATTTTTGTGTTAGGAAGTGGTCAATGAATGCATTTTTTAATGGTCTGGTAATGAATTTTCACTTTTGCATCAAGCTCTATTTGACTGAAAACTAGAATTCATTAAATGAATGAGCATTTATTTTATTAAGCAAAAACTCAAGAGGCTCAAACTTAAATGTTCTGGACTTGCTGGTTATAATGCCCTTCAAAATTTTAGGACATGATTTTTCAAACATTTAATTAAATTTGCTGATAGAGGAAGATGTGTTGTCCTGAAATTTCAGTTTCCTCTTTTTTTCTCCTTCCCATTTTTCAGTCAGTTCAAGAAACACTGTGCCTGCACTAGTGGAAGCGACTGTCAGAAGCTGGCTAGGCACTTCAGCAGGTTATATTCCAGAGTGATTAGCCATTGATGATTATAAATTAGGTAGTCCAGCAACTAAAAAAATCTTCTGGGAGCAAATATGTGCATCCTGGTTTAGTTCAGTTATTTAATTATTTTTGCTATGCTCATACACTAATGAGGACTGTCGATATTTTTAATGAGCTCATTCTGCAAGCTGTTCTGTAGATTAAAAAATTGAAGAAACACCCGAGTTTGCATTTAAAACAACTTAATCTTGATTGCCATGGTCCATTTCACAGTCATGTGGGAATAAGGTGTGGTAAAAGCCCCCAGGCTCCTGCATGGTGGCACATCTTGGTGTTTAGATTGGAGTGTGGGGGAAAGCTCTTCTGTTTCCTTCATTGCTGGGTTCTAGGTGTCACACAGGGGTTAGCTTTTGCACTGGTTTGTTGAATGTAACCAAGGGCTGTAAATGTGAAATAAATGCTCATGATCCAGCCTCTTAGTCCCACACAGCATGGGAGACTGGCAGGACACAACCAGGCTTTAATGGCATGTCTTCCCCAAAGTGTTCCTAACTAGTAGGGACTTTCCAGGAGGACACACCTACTGTGACGTGGTTGCACCAGTGCTCCTCAGTGCTGGGGTAAAACCCCATTTGGGAGTAAACTCCGCAGCCACAGTTCTGCTCTAACTGATGTAACTACACAAATAGCAGAGGTTTGTGACAGCATAACTTGAGTCAGTCAAGAGCTGTGCCTGTTACACCTCAAGTTGGTGAACAGTACAGCCATAGCTTAACTCCTGACAAAAAATGGGATTGAAGGAAGGAATAAGCTCTGATAAAATGAGCACAGGAGCAAAGTTACCAATCATTCTTTTTGCAAAAGTTAATTTCAAAGACTTGCATTTCATCCTGCTCTGCTTTGCATCCGTGTGGTACTTGGTCCCCCATCTTCATAGTTTCACATCCATTTTAAGGTTTTCTAAGCTTACAATTGTAAGCTTAATTGTGTTAGAATAGATACGTATTTTCTATGGCACTTAGTACCACAAGAGTCAAGTACAGTAGAGTTGTTTGGGTGTTATTGCATTACAGATTCAAATCTCTTTTTCCCCTCACACTTCTATTTTTCAGTAGTTTTGATTAGAGTCTTGCTTTTCTGAATACTAACTCATGTAACATTTGTATCCTGGAGAGGAAAACAGCTAAATTTATGGAGGGGAAAAACAGGTACCATAAATATTGTGGAACTGTCATCAGGCTTCATTTTTTGATATTGAGATCAGTTTGTATTTCCATAACCACAGCTCCTTCAGTTCACTCTCCTGTGGTTGGAGTAGGCAGGGGTTCATCATGTCAAAACTTGTGTTTGGAATTTAGGATCTCTGCTGAGTGGAGAACTGGCACGCTGGCTTGATAAACTTTCATGAGTAACTGAACAATTGCTTTTGGTTTTTTTTTTTTTTTCTAGGAAGCTTGTGGGTATGGGTTGGGTTTTTTTGTTTTGTTTTTTGTTTTTTTTTTTTTTTTTTTTTTTTTCTAGGAAGCTTGTGGGTTTGGGTTGGGTTTTTTTGTTTTGTTTTTTGTTTTTTTTTTTTTAGAAGGTTGTCTGTATCCAAAATAAAAGCAATGGCAAATTCTATCCAATCTAAATATGGAAATTAAATTAATCTAAAAATTAGTTAAATGAATTTAAATGAGCTAAACGGAAAGAAAATAGCATTTGACTGGAAGGGTTGATCAGCCTTTAACTAAGGATATTTATTTTGCTAGGAATCTTTATAAGCAAAGAAATACACTGAGGAGTTTCTTTCAGGGAGAACTTTGGCAGTTGTAGAAAGCTGGGCTGTGTACATTATTGTAACTGTAACGGTACAAAATAGAGACTTTTTCCTTCCATTATCATGCCCTTCCAGCTGCCAGTGATAAAGAGCTTGTCCTTCTGCATAACTTAATAATATCCCTTGCTCTGGAAGGGGTTGCAAGAGAAGTTTCAGGTATTTTTTATTAAATTTATTTATATTTTACTTTGGGTTTTTTATTTATTTATTTTCACCTGAAGCCTGGTCTGTTCTTTAAAATTGCACTGATGTTTATTGTCCAGACATTTCATGTGTTTGTGTGCATTGCTAAATTCTCTTCTCTAGACTCTGAAGGTGCAGTTGGACACCTTGCTGCCCAGGAGCTGTTAATCAGCAGTCTCAGGCAGTCAGCAGTCCTCACTGGCAAATACCTGCTTTGTAATGGGGTATTTGAAATTCCTTGAATTTTCAAAATCCCTTTAGAAAGGGGGTATTGCTGCTGAGCAGAGCAGTAATCCCATATGTCTGCCTATAAAAATGGACATCTAAAATTGCTGTGAGGAGGGATGCCCCATTCCTTTGCAGTGTCCAGCGCCAGGTTGGATGGGACTTGGAGCAGGCTGGTGTAGTGGAAGGTGTTCCTGCCCATGGCAGGGGTTGGCACTGGATGGGCTTTAAGGTCCTTTCCTTTGCTCTGTACACATCCACCCAAGTGTCCAGAGAAATTACACATTGGCCACTGTTAAATATGACTCCAGTTAAGTTTATATTGTTCACACTGGTGACAGTTTAGCCTATTTTTATACCAGAAAATTTTCACCTTTTTCTCTCGTTTTTCTCCGTTCTTTCCTATTCATCATTTATTTTCTTGCCTTGTAAACTCGGCAGGATCAACTGTGGGACTTAAATGCTGCACAGGTACTTGAATCCCACCTTCAGTTATCTTTTCTGTTACAGATAGTTTAAAAAAAAATCCCCATGAGATGAGTGCTGCATGTCTGAAACACTACATATCATATTTCAGAGAGAAGCTTCTAAGTGTGGGTTTGACCTTGCACAAATGTGTTTAATCCCTGTTGTTTGTTTGCATTTGTAGTATTTAAACTACTACCCACAGTCATGACACTTCAGCAACATGACTTTTATGTGCAATCAGTACTAGACATCTGTTTCATCCTTTAGAGTTTATAGAATCATATCCAAAAATACATTAAAAGAACATAATGGTGCAGAGTCAGGCATTCAGGAGTTATGAAACGCCGGAATTCAAGTTCCCTGCATTATTTCTTAAATTCTGAAATAAGCAGGACTTGCTCCTGGTTCTTTAAAGCAATAACCTGCTTCTTTTATGTTTTGTGATTAGATTCAAGTATGGCTTTTCTTTGTAGTCTTAAAGCTCTTGGGAGCCCTAGTGAGGGAGAGTGGAGTCCTAAGTCTTCCTGCAGCATGTTTGAAGAATGGCAGGGAAAGCTTCAGCCCATATCATTTGGGCAATTTTGCTGTCAATAATGTGATGGTCAGAGGAATTATCAGTGAAGTAAGCTGTTCACCTTGTTTAACTGTTTGTTTCTTTGCTCAGATTTGTTTTTTAGCAGGGGCTTGAGAGAGGATTGAGTCTTCCAGGCTCAACACTGAAAATAAGAACAAGTTTTTCTGTGTATCTTGTGCAAAACCTTTAAATCTTTTTGCTGTCTTAACCCCATGACAGTTCATAGCTTCAGTCGAGAGATCAGGCTATCTATCTAATGCAGTAATTGAGACCAAATCTGCTGGTGTTTCAGTAGAAGTTGTTTCTGTGATCTTGCCTGCCTCATATTTCAGTCAGAAGTGAGCTCTGAGAACTTTGAGGTCAAAAGAGATGAATTTTTAAGAAAATGTTTTTATGACGTCCTGTGGGTACACTGCAGAAAACAGTAATTAGCTGCTTCCCACTAACTGGTGAAGCATCGTAATTTTTCCATTATATTTTCTGTTTATGACACTCTCATCATTCCTGTGGAGAGTGTCTTGCTTTAGCTGGAATCCTCTGTGCTGACACAAAGCTGTCGAGTCATGAGTGCATCTACAAGGAAGTGCTTTAGAAATGCAACTCCTTTGTTTAACCCAGGTGTTGGAAGTATCAGGATGGTTCACTGAGGCCAGTTAGCTCTACTAAATGCAAAATCTATAATTATGATGTTCTCTCTTTCTCTATAATGTCATATAATGGAAATGTTTGGAATAGCAGGTCCATGTGATGACTTGTGGAGAAATGGTTTTAATTTTCTTTGAAATGACTCATGAAATTATTACTTGGGATATGTGTCTTAGGAGCAAAAGGATGTTTAAGGCAAGGTATAAAATATATGATGGTGCTGCTGTTTGTCAAGGTTAAAATTACCCTTTTTTATGGTCAAGTTCTTTTTTTTTTTCCTTTTTTTTTGCTGTTTGTCCTTTGCCGTGGGCTGGTGAGCAGCTCTTTGGCTCTTTTCACTCTTGGTGGTGATTGTTGTAGAGTGTGAGGTGTATGGGTAGTATTGTAACAGAGCACTGAAAGATTGAGTATTGCATGTGTCAGAGCTGATGTGGCACCATCACTGCTGACCAGGAGAGGTCCCTGTGTTTTGCCATGGGGAAGCACTGCCAGCCAGTCCATCTGAGGAAAAGAAATGGTCCTTGGAAACTTAGGAATATGGATTGCTTTGCAGGGTAACGTGTAGAGCGTGGTACAGTTGGTGCCAGCTGTGTATTACAGGTTAAGGTGCATGGAGGGATCTGTGAATATTGCATATATTGTGTCCTGATAACCTAAAACTTGTTGCCAGCCCTGCTCTGCTTCCTCAAAGTCCCAGTGCTTCCCAGGCAAAAGCTGTAGCTTTGATTTGCCTTCTGGAGACAAGCATGGCATGAGCTGAGCTAAGAGGAATTGGGAATGGCAGAACCTATAAGCATAAAAATAACATTTCATGATGAAAAACAGGACAAAAGACTATTTGAAAGAATTCAGAAGACAACCTGGGAGAAAATTAAAATGAGAGGAAAGGGAAAACTGGGCTTTTGTTGTACAGAAGAAACAAAGTCTGATGAGAGTGGGGATTCAGGGAAGGGAAAGGTTCATTGTCACTGAGCATTTCTGATGTGTGAATGTAATTTATTTTACAGCTGCTCCCCACCAATTTTCTTTTTCTGTGGTCACTTGTTAAAACACAAAGCCATCTGCCTTCTTTTCATGTTCTGCTTGTTTACATAAACTAGATGAATATTCTCTGAATGTGAAGTGCATGTTCTGCATGACTCTGTTTTCATTTCTCTCTTTTTTTTTTTCCCCTCCTGTTCTATTCTGTAGATTCCACCAATCTGCAGGCAAAGATCATGGCACAGTCTGGGAGGGAATTATTCAAGGCCATTATTGGAGCATTCAGAGGTTGGTATAAATTGTTGTTCTTCCAACTTGCAGGTCAGAAAACACTTAAGCCCTGGAACATCTTTCTGTTTAGACTGCTGTTACTTTTTTTTTTTTTTTTTTAATTTCACTAGTCACAATTCTGGAGTGAAATGGCAACTTATGTTTCTGCCCCTAGAATTCTTTTGGAATCTCCGCAAACTAATGATAATACAATAACTTCAAAAAAGAGTTCTTAAAAGTGTAGTATTTGTGTGGTGGTATTTAGATTCATTTGTTAGGGACAGGAAATACCCAGGTAAGGAATAGCCAGGTAGGAAACTGTGAGTTTTCCTTCAATATGTAGGGCTTTATTCCTTCAAATTTCTGCTTAGATTGTAGAATATTTTCATCATTGGGTGCCAGCATGTCAGGCTCTTACTCCTATGTGGTCTGCTTGCCTTAAACCAGTGCAAACATAGGGAAGATGCAATTTTTCCTGTTCATGGAATAATATGACAGATTTCTGAGTAACACACTTGTTTGAATGAAGCTAAGAAATGTATTTGTCTTGCTTTTCTTTTTTGTTTTTAATTATAAAATAATAACCACTCATAACTGACTTAAGTAGCTAAAATCTTTTGAGGGTCATTGTGACTTCAAAGCATGAAATCTACTTAGATTAGTTTTTTTATAATGTTTTTCTTTAAAATGTGAAAAGTGACATTTTGATTTGGGAAACCCTGGGGTCTGCTATCAACCAACATACATAAAATAAGATTGCTAATGAGCTTTTACATAACTTGAACCTGGAAATTGTCAACATGTAGCAAATCTTTTAAACAAAAAGCAGATTCTTTTTTGAAAAGCTTTAACAGGTCCATTGTTTGTGGCAGGCACTTTGAACTTGGAAAAATGCCTGGTGGTAGTGAGTTGTTATTTTTTAATACATCTACATGCATAAATAAATTCAGAAATCTTCTCAGGGAATCTTGGCCACATGCTAAGAGAAGCGAGCGTTTGTTTTTAACAAGCAGGTTCTTTTCCAAACTGCCCCTGTACATGGATTGCAGCAGGGCCTCTGGAATGGGATGACTTGTGGCCATTCCCATCCTGGTAGGAAAGACAAATGTGAAGCAGATTTATCTATTTATTTTGCCCTCAAGTGAAGTTACTCTTACATACAGGGAGAGAGTATTACTGCTTAGATGTGTTTCACTTCACATATTAATGTGCCTGAGTATGGTTATCCTCCAAAACATCAAGTTTTTTCTGTGTTCTTTGGTTCAGTTTCAATATTTAACAATGTGTTATCTTTACCTCCTGGCTGCTTGGAATATGCTCTTTGCTGCTAGGATTATATCCCTTTTTTATTATTGTTTTCTTAAGCAAGGCAAGGTTTTTAGAGGGAGGTAAGATCTTTTATTAAAACAAGTTTAAACTGTTGGACGATGAGGGAGGCAAAACAGGCCAGTAGTTCTTCTTTCTGCTGGCTTTTACGTGCCTGTTTCCTGAGGTTCTTGCAAATTGACTTTTTATTTTCACACAGATCCTGCCGAGGTGGCAACTGATAGAGAAGAGGATGTGTTGGCACGGCCATGCTGGTGGAGGGCTTCACACGGATCCAAAGGAAGGGGTAAAACTTGCTCAATTAATGTTGCTTTTTAAATAAAAAATATTGTCAGGTTCCCCAAAGAAACTAAACCTAAAAACTGAAGACCTCAAGCAACAATTTGTCCAAAATTCTCTTGGTAGATATATGAATATTGTAGTAGAGTAGATACTGTTTAATTGTCAGTGTAGACTTGGTAGCTCTTAAATCACCAAATGTTTGTAATAATGGTGTTGAAGGGCTTTATTTATTTTACTAAAAATACTTTTACTGTTTTACTGTTACACGCTCCTTTGAAATTGGCCTGTGTGATATTCTTTTGATGGAAAATATGTTCTCTTGTAATTCACTGATTTGTTGATCTTGTGACTGATACTTCTCTGTGACTTGACAGACAGGATAGTAGAAATCAGCTCTTGGGTTCTTGCATCAGTTGGTAAAATCACACTTGAAATGGGAGGGGAGAAAGCAGTTAAACTGTGTGTATTTTTATGTGGAATTAGTGGTAATGCAGCTGGTATATTCTGGCTGTATTTCTGTTCAGGAAGCACATTAAATTAATGAAGGAGAAGCAGTATCTTTTATTAGACCAAATGATTACAATCAGAAAATGAGGCAAACTTTTGGTTAAAACAGGACAGTATCAACTGTGTGATTAAAATTGCCAAATCAAAGCTCTTGAGTTTACAGAACTTCCATCTTCTCATTTCCTGGGCGCACTTATTTCTGATGCTTTGTATATTTGCAGAATCATTCTGTGTGAATGGTTATAACTTGTTCAAACTTGGGTGGGATCTTCCCTAAAATGAGTCAAGACCACATTGATGACAAACTGAACTTTCAGAATCCAGGTCTTTCAGGGCTGCTTTGCTAATTTAACTGTTCTGAGGGTATCTCTCCTACAGCCTCAATTGTAAAGAAATCAAAGAGTTAAATTTAAGATTTTCTTTCAAGTTTTCATCTGAGAATTGTTCCTTCATTGAATCCAAACCTGTTTGTGCTACGGGCAGAAATGAGGAGAGGTGTATGTTTTATAGTAAGAGGGAATTTCATAAGCTGAGGTGTAGCCAGCTTGTTTTAGCAAACATCTGTGATCTTTTCTGCATGAGGCACAGGGGGAAACAAAATAATTGGCCATCTCCAGTCAGTGGTACCACTGGCTCTGCATGTAACATTAACTTCAGACTCATTTTAAGACCCTCCTTGCAATAGGTGTCAGCTCTTTTCAGGGATTTTCTAGGTGAAACAGACTTCAAACCTAACTGACTCTGCTTCTCTGTTTCGCATATTTAGATTCCAGGGTTTTCCCTGGTCGGAAAGGAAATGGAAGGTTCTGTTTACCAAAACACAAGTAGCCTTAAGGGATGTTGGATGTTTCTTAATGCTGAAAGTCGCTAGCAATATGTTATCCAAAAATTTTCATGCCAGATGATATTTTTTTCAGTTTGCTGGCACTGTAAAATTTCATTGGCATTCTCTCTTCAGCCACTACTTGCAGCTATTCCTGTATAAATCAATCCCTTAACTTCTTTATTCCAATAAATGCAACTATAACGTGGTTAATACAGGACATGGTCAGTTAAGTCTGTTCTCTAACTAAACAAATACCAGCTGTCCAGGAGAAAGCAGCAAGAGCCAGCTGTGGACGAGGTGAAGCGTGTGAAGAGTGGAAGAAAACAGGGTAACATTGGGTTTGCCAGGAATTTCTCAGCAAAACTGAAGGAAATACTCTGTTCCAAGTGCAGTTCCTGTATCTCATGTAGCATGCACTTGTATTCAGTGTGTAAAAATAAAAATACTGGCACCCCATTTACCACATTTTTTTCCTCCTAGGATTATACTTTTAGGAGAACTGCAGGTGAGATACCTGTCAGCTCTATTACACCTCTCTCTGTTCCAGATTTTTTTTGACAAACCAGCCTGTTCATTCTGACTTTGGGAGTGACATTTTAAATTGCCCCTTTTATAGCAGCTTCAGCAGGTACAGAACTGAATACTAAGGATGAACACAGAATGAAGGGCACATTACCTTCATCTCACATGTAACTGCTAGAGAAACTTAGACTTTTTTAAAATTCCAAAATAACTTGTGCTTACAGCAGTGGCTGCTGTGCTGAGTACTGAAATCAGTACTGGTCTTTACCAGCTTTGGGGGTGTTTTTGGTGGTGGTTGGGAGAATAACCTCGTGCAGGGGTAAAAAGCTTGTGCTGGTACAATAAAGAGGCTGATAGAGCTTCCTGAGGGTAGCTCCTGAGGCAGCACACAGGGAGCCAGAGCTGGGTCTTTCTTCATCAGCAGTGACAGCTTAAATGCAAGTCAAACTACCACTTTCTTGCATCCCTCTTCTAACAGCTCATCATCCTGGCACAGGCTTTATCCACCAAGTGACAGGGTCAGCCCAATGAGTGCCTCGAAGTGCTCAATAACCATGGAGATTGTGAAGAGGAATGATGGCTTTCTTTTTTTCCCCCCTCTTTAGGTATTTTAAAAGGTTCAGAACCTGGATGGGATGGGTAGAGGGGACAGAAAGTTGGTCAATGGTCATTCTTTTCCAAATAATCTTCAGTATTGCATAATGTGTTTTAAAAACATGCTGCATTCAAAAAGAGGAAAAGGCTTTCCTTCTTTGCTCCCTGCTGTATTAGATTTATAATATTTTTCCTTCCATTCCTTGCATTTCTGTAGAAACAGACCTTGAAAGAAAATGTAAAACATTCCTGCCATTTAAAAGGAGGTAAAATAAATTAATCTCTTAACCTTTTTATGTACCTCAGAGAATCAAAAAAGGGCCTGAGTCCATTGAACAGATTGCTCATTTTAATTCTTAATGTTGCCACTTGCATATTTAAACAATTTTTAACTCATGTTTCAGTACAACAGTAACATTTATTTCATGGTAAACTTTGATGTAATATGTGTGCATTTTGCATCCTTTGATATTTCTTCTTGTTCCTTTGCAAGGCCTTTGGCAAATGAGTGGCTGCCTTCTGACTTTTTTCTAAATGGATTTACTTCTGTCACTGTTCAGAGCCATGAAAAAAGGAAATAGATTCCTTGTTTGCAGCCAATATATTTTGTTCCTTTTAATAGCTTTTCTGTGCAAAGTCTGCCTAGCCAATAGCAACATATAATTAGAACTCCTCTGATTGCACTTTTGTATCTTTTGTGTTAATGTGGTACCAATTTTTTTTAACTTCCTTTTAACCTGTAAGTGGTGATCAAAGATATTTTTCCATGTGTTTGAACTGCTTTTTATGCATATCCTTGGCTCAAATGGAAAGATTAATGTATATGCTGCAGCAGATAGCTCATCTCTCAAGTGGGTAGGACACAACAGAGACACCTTTGCATCCTCTCTCCACTTACAGATCTTCCATATATCCATTTTTTAAAAGTAATTTGAAATGTGCTTATCCTGTGTGATGTTCCAATACATTTGCAGCTGGTGACAAAATGCCTTGGTTTTGCTTGAAGCTGTGACTAGAAAAACTGAGATGAATTTCCCGGTGCTTTTAAAAGCTTACATTTATAGGATTGGCTTCCCTGGTTGCCTCGGTAATTTTGCCTTTTAGCAGACCTCTCCTTTATTGCTTATTCACCCCAGACCTTAACAGAGAATTTCTTTTCTAATTTGCTTTATCCTCAAACAGTAAGATTTATTATAATACTCCCTCTTTCTACTGACTTCTGTCATAAGAGTCATCTTTGAAAGGTGTGCACTAACTTTTTGTTTCCCTCCCTCCTCCCCACTACAAAATACTGCCTGAAATGGAGAGATTAGCTGTCCTTGCTGCCCTCCCTTCTGTCTTAGATAACCCTCGTGTCTTTCAAGTTAATCCCCAGCGTAGCCAACATAGAGAAATGAGTTGTTGATACTTGTGCTCTGTGTTACTGCACATCCACTTGTTCTCCGTTAGGAAATGTGGTCTAGGCTGCAGATAATTTAGCTTGGGAGTTCAGTGGGATATATCAGAAGTGTCAGTGATAGACATCTGTCCAGCTGGAAAATATAACCTGCACTGTTGTAAAAAAATACAGCAACCAAACACAACAGCAACAGAAAAAGAATCCCAAACCAAAACTTTAAATAAACCCAAACAGAAAAAGTAATGCTTTTCAAGATGTGTCTCTCGTTAACTGGATTGTGCTCTTACTTAGAGCACATGAGATTTGGAGGAGAACCTATTTTAAGAATTCAGTTAAAACTGATATAATCAGTTAAGCCAGCATGTAGCCATGTACATCTTCTGCCTTGTGAAGCCTGATAATCTAACATCAGGGAATGTTCTCCAAGCTATTAAGGTTTATTGTGGACCTTTCAGATTTCCTTCTTGCCTTAGTTTTTTTGTTAGTTTGGGGTGGTTTTTTTTGCTATTCTCTCTTGTTGTTTCTAAGCTATTTTAAAACGTCTTCCAAAAAGGAAGTACCAAGCCATTGAATTTTGTACAGCAATCTTGAGGAGATAAAAAAGAAGGGTCAGTTTATTTGTTCTGTGAAGTATGTCTAGGTGGGGAGTTGTGGCTTTCTCTATGTTCCAGTTGCAGCCAGCCAAACTTGCACTCTGGAGAACATGGAACAGCTTTAACAGCATGTCATGGATATGAACCTAAAAACTTACAGCTTGAAATGTTAATAGCAGTCCTAGTCTCAGACATTGTCAAGTGTCTGTTTCCTATCAAAGAAAATACAGAAGTGATCCAAATGTATAAAATTCATTCTTACTTATACAGTTATTTTACTTCCCAAGGTCTCTTTATAAAGCAGTGCCTTTGTTTGCTCTTTCCGACAGCTGAAGGAGATCGATGCCAAGAAGATCATCCGGGCAATGCTGTCCTATGTGTGGCCCAAAGACAGGCCAGACCTACGGGCCAGGGTTGCCATATCCCTGGGCTTTCTGGCAAGTGCCAAGGTAAGAACAGACACCTCGTTGTAGTGTCACAGTTACTGTTCATCTGTACAAGGAATCATTTTCTTTTCTAGTGTTCAAGGGCTTTTACGCTCTTAAGATGTCTGGGTTTTGTACCAGGGGCATGTATCAGAAATAAGAGCTTGGATTTTGGAACAGGGTGTATCTGCAGGTAGTACATGTGTGCATGTTTAGGGAGATAATGATGACAGCCAGAATTTTTATTTCCCTTGCTCCCATTAGTTTAGCCCAGGATTTTCCATTGCTGGTTAATTATTTACCTCAGAAATTACAGGAAATGGGAGTTAAAGGTTGTTCTCTTCTTGTGTGGTGCTGTCAGATAGGATTTCTTCAAGGCTCTGTGTCCATTCTCAACCCTGAACTTGAGCAATGTGGTGGTGCCTACTCACAGCTCTTGCTGTGCTGTGGAAAGGATTTGAGCTCCGGTCTGTTGATAATTTCTTTATGAGGTGACAGAGGAATTCATTGTTTCAGGGACTTCTCTGGTGTCCTAATATGAGAGAAGCTGTATAACTTTTTGTATTTAAGAACCCTGCTTTCATTCAAATGATTTTTCCTATAGTCTTTGATTGTGAAATGGAGGATTGGTCTTTACTTCATTGTGTAAAAGGATCTTCTATATTCTTACCTGCAACGAAATTAGTGTTTATTTGTTCTTTCAAAGAATTTAGCATGCAAAAGTGTTCTTCATATTAATGGGGGATATAATTCAAATCCTGTGCAAACCTTGTAGAAATAGTTCAGAAGAGCAAATGTTAACTTCCTTGTGCTTTAAAAAAAAAAAAAATTTCATTGCAAAATACTGGGAGGAAGTTTTGTGAATTCCATTGAGACATACAGCTCAACTGGGTTGCTTTTAAGTACAGCAATTTTTACCAAACATAAAGCTAATATTAGCACTCAGCACCATTGCCATGATATGAAAAGAGAGAAGAGACAAATTTCAGCTGTGTAGGTGTTAAAAGAGTGCTTGGGAGAGAAATGTGCTCATTTATGTGAGCTGAAGAGGAATTGCTGGTCTACAGTGCTTTCTCAAGAGCTTTTTATCTTTCAGGTACTCGTGGGTACTGTCTCCAGTAGATATTTGGGTTGTGCTGCAGTTCAGGATGTTGCTGATAATGCAGGTGATGACATGCAGAATATGGCTGGACTGTGCAAGCGAGCTTCCCCCCCTTTTTGTGTGCCTGGGCAAAATATACAGCAATGCTTTCCACTGCATTTTAAAACTCTGGGGGAAGCTCTGCTCAAAATGCAGATGCCTTGAGGTTTTGTGATGTAGATCTACCAGGTAGATATGAAAATTATTCTAACTCACTTCCTTTTTAAAGACTCTTAATAGTAATGTTAATCATAATAATCTAAGGACAATATTTAAATGTGTGAAGTATTTTTTTCTTTTCTTCTCCCCACTTCTCTAGTCCCTAATTTGCAGTGTTATATGAATATGATGGAGAATGTGAATCCAGCCTCTAATCCTGCATGTGGCAGCACTGTACCTTGCCTTTAGGAAGTCTTATTAATGTTTCAAGCAGCTTTCTGGGATGTTAGAAAAACAAAATTGATGACCAGGATGCCTGACTCTTGCAAACAGCTCTGTATTTGGTGTAAAAAAGAGCTATTGTATTTCTACTGGGAGAGAGAGATGTTTTCCCCATCAGAAAATCATTTAACTGCTCTTTGGGGAACTGACTGAGTGTTTGGATCTCTTAAGTGCTCTCTTAAGTTTCCCACTTCAGATTTGTACAAGGCAGCCCAGAAGCCCTGATGTCCTAAGCAGACTCCCAGAAGAAAAGCAGAAAACCTGTTGAGCTTTGCCCAAGTTTTAGGAGATGCTTGTTAAAGCAGAAGTGTTTTGTGAGAATGTTTGCTTTGGCAAACAAGGATTTCATTGGAAAAACACACAGCAGGCTCTCTATGGGAGATACATATTATAACTGGCAGGCGTGAAAAATTTCATGGCTGTCTCCTAGCTATCCTTTGCTACTGTTCTTTGTTTTGTTCTGTCATTACAAAGCTGTGTTGGATAACTGCAAATTAAGGAGTTTCCCCTCATCTCAAGAACTGTGCTCACTCTTCCTTTGTGGGAAGAACTTTTCTTGAATTGCTTCATACTTTACATATACTAAGTGTGTGTCATTGTGACATAACCGATGTGCAATAGTTTATTCCAGAGCTGTAGTAAGTCTGTCATATCTTTGAGCCCTGAATATCTGCTTCTCTTCCAGAGCAAACAAAGGTCACTTTGTCCTGCAGAAAATGAAGTACAAAGTAGTTTACCTGTATCTTTCCTGGACCATGTGTAATTCTGTGTGGTTTCTTCATTATCCCATTTGGGAACCCTTTGTTCTAGCTGCTTGTGAGGTTAATTACAATGTACTCCACAGACCACACAAGCTGTTTGTTAAAGTTTTCCTGCTATATGATTGTGTCAGCACAGGAACACCAGCATGTTTTTCTCCTCACTGCAGACCTGGCCTGATTTCTTTGTACACTATGGAACAAAGGGAATTCTGTCTGAAGGATTTACATCCTTATTGTGGATTTTGTCTGAAGGCCCCTCGTTCTGAGGGGGTTTGCCCAGAGAACGGTATGGTCATGATGGCTGCTACAAGTCACCTTCCCCCAAAAGAAACACTTCTGTAAGACTTTTGGCCAACTTCTTCTGAGTTTGACAAAAAAATTTCAGGTTTTATACCTCTGAATTTACAAAGTTAGGTTTCCAGTTAAAATACAGAGGCTGTAGGGTGCCTTCAGTTTTATTCTGTGAAAACTCCAAGGAATCACAGAGGACAGATAGGTTATGAAATTCTCAGCCACAGGGGATAAATATAAGGAACACACACCCAGTTTTTGGTTACTTACCCACAAAACAGCTGGAGATCATTTCTCCTTATCCTGCTCGAGAAATAATTTGTCTCTTTAAATCTTCCAGTTCAGTAAAATTCACTTTCAAAACAAAAGCCAGTTTGTGTGCAGATACTGAAGAGCCTGCAGTTACAATCTGTCTTGACTCCTTTTGTGGGGCCCAGTTGCCTGTCATTGAACAAATTATTGTGATTTTTGGTTCCTTTTTGTCTCCACATAACTGCCAGTGGTATTGTGAGCCTTCAAAGCGAGCTGTTAGTATGGCTTTTTATGACAGGATGGAGTCTGCTCCGGGGCTAGTAAGGTCTTTTCTTCCTTGCAAGATTTGTTGTATTATTATGGCACACTTTAAATTTTTACTTTAAATATTTATAGCCCATCTAGACATGTGTACACGATCTGAAAGATGCAAGAGGAAGGCAGGTGAGAGGAGTACCCAGAGCATTATCTGTGTTTTCAGACACATAGATCAGCGTGCTCAGGTTCTGCATATCTGGTTTTTCTTTTTCCATGTTCTCCCCACATTTTTTGGCTTCTCTATTGGTGTATGTATAGCAAATGCTTCCTTACTTTTCTCTTTCTTCCCTTTTTCTTCTGTGGCACAAGGAAAAAAGTGCTCAGGCTTCTGAGGAGCTGGATTAAATACATGAATATGACAAAATCACTTGTCACCTCTGTCAGCCTGGAATGGGTTTTGGCCTCCTGGTCAGAGACCAGGCACGTGTTATTCATGAGCCGAAGAATTCTTTCAGGCTCTCTGCATTTCTCCTGACTGCTAATTCCCTAAGTTTCAGAGC